>NC_090265.1:202337143-202697143 GCF_040414725.1 Anabrus simplex
GTGAGTGGCGTCTGCCTTGTATAGGGCATTGTGTGCTTGTCTTATGGAAGCTAAGCTTAGTGTTGTGTGTTGCTTTCACGGTACCTACCAAAATACGCTTGCACTCAGCCATGCCAGGAACTAACTTACTGAGTATTCTGGTACTCTGTCATCTGGCTCTGTCACCTACAGCCGCGCGTTAAATCGACGAACCCTCAGTAAGTCAGCCGACCAGTCCTTGGTGATACTCTAACGCCACTAGCCTCCGAACGGTCAACACACATTCCATTCTGAATTTGCCCTATTGTTTTTGCATTTAAAGTGCTCACAAATTATACTCTAAAGTTCACCTTGCCCCATCGGCAATTCTAAACACATGCCATAAGTCTACTCGGCCCTCTTACGTGCGCACTGCTCGCTCTGATGTCATCCAACAACTGCGATAAACAATCCCTAACGCCTCCTCGCCCAAGTGCAATATTATTTTGAAAACGTGTTACAGTATATCGTCGATAAAGAAACGATACCTCGCATGTAACAATGCTCTTCCTATACACTATTTTCCTTAAGACTTGACACGCTTCCCAGCCACATAGGCTATGGATATGCAGTCCATCAGAACAACGTTCGCTGTGTTCATTTTCCTACGCGAACGTGCAAAGAGGAATTGAACCTTACATACAGGAGCGTGTAAACACGTGACGCAAACATGCATTCCTACAGTATGGTCAGCTTAGGTTTATTTTCCTTTACGCATAAGCATACGAATATGAAGACAACAACAAAATGTTCTGAAGGACTTCATGTCGATGACTTTCTCTTTTTTTACAAGTTGCTTTACATCGCACTGACACAGATAGGTCATATGGCGCCGATGGGATAGGAAAGGCCAAGGAGTGGGAATAAAGCGGCCGTGGCCTTAATTAAGGTACAGCCCCAGCATTTTCCTGGTGTTAAAATGGGAAACTACGGAAATCCATCTTCAGGGCTGCCGACATGGGTATCCGAACCCACTATCTCCCGGATGCAAGCTCACAACTGCGCGCCCCTAACGGCCAACTCGCCCGGTGGCTTTCTTTTAAAACTTCGTATGTCACAATACTCTTCTTACCCATTATTTTCCTTAAAGGCTGGTCACGCCTTTCAGCCGCATATGGATATTCAGTCCATCAGAACAATTTCCGTTGTGTTCATTTTCCTATGCTTACGTATAAAGGAAAATGAACCTTACCGTAACACACTGTAGGAATGTACGTTTGCGCGACGAATTTTCTCACTCCTACAGTGTACTGTATTTGAGGTCCATTTTCCTTTACAGTTTCGCACAGTCAGATGAGCACAACGAACATTGTTATGATGGACTGCACATCCATATGTAGCTGGTAGGCGTGACAAATCTTAAGGAACATAATGGACAGCAAGAGTATTGTGACATACGACGTTTGATTTCATCATCGACGATGTGAATTGTAAGAATGTTCGAGACGCATCCCCAGGCCAAAGGAATGAACCGTTTACGATTAAAATCCCTCAGCCCGTCCCGGAACCGAACCCAGGGCCCCGAGGACCAAAGAAAAATCTCTCGTGCATTTTCTACATGGAAAAACATAGAATTATGGATATGTTTTCGGGATTGGAATACGAGAGCAAGTTACAGCATGTAACCAAGAGCTTACGTTCTTATGGCAACGTATAAATAACACTACATAGTACACATAGATTACGAACACTGGATGTCATGGTTACAGTGGTATCGGGAAATTCTAGATGCACCCTCAGCCCAAAAACATGCCCATATTAAAAAACGGTGACCACTCAACCATGGAATCGGACATTCATGATAATGATTACTGATTAAACGGGTCCATTGTCGGGGTCAACGTCTCCCCTAAGTTCAAGCGTAGTTTCTAATACATAATTAATTAACCTCGTACTCATTTCCCAGTACCGTTGTTAGAAAAAGTGTTACGTAGTATACCTGCATCACTATGTTTCGCCTACTGAACCTTCCTACTTTGACCAGTGAGGAAGAAAATTGGGACAGTGTTTACAACTACAAGCCCAGGCGTTAATTGAAACTTTAATGTACATATTGTTATGCAGGGTTGATTCGTACTCTGTTTACAAAAAGTAGAATTAAAATAAGCTCGACGTAGAAATATTGTTTAACAAAGCGGCATCCTGAATTCATTTACTGTTCCTATTTTGTGATGGGTAAAATTGAAACGTGTTACCTTCCGAATTTTTTTCTCTTATTTAATTCTATCGACTCCAGCTCGCTTGTAGTCTACATTTTTGTACTTTGAAACTGCCAAAGACGTGAAATAAAACATGTTTCTTGCCAGGGAGTATAACAGGGAGTATAAAAAGTAACAATTCAAAATTCAAAACTTTGCTTAAATATTCAACTACATTAAGATTAAGAACAATACATTATGTCCGTTGGTATGAGAATCTAGTTCTGATGTTAGATGTTACCATACTTCACGCGTGAATAAAGATAACGTACACATGAGAGATGCTGTTTTAATTTTGTTATTTAAATTGTACTGACATAAACCGTAAATTTAACTCACCGAACAACATTACTTTTTTAACCTTGCAACTAATAGTTTTATTATAAATATAGTGCTTTTACTTCAAATACATGTAGAAAAAATTCCCTATGCCAGAGTTCCCATAGGCCTATTTTCATTAATTGAGCCCGACAGAAAGTGGTTACTGAAGTAATAATAACATTTTAGTTAAATGGGGGAATATCTGACACATCTTTTTGTTTTATTATTTTCTTGGTGTGGAAAAATGTCTAGTTAAGTAGCTCGTTTTAACATATCTTTTACGTCTTGATTTTGAGTTCTATTATTATGACAGCACTCCTGCTTACGAGAATAACTCAACTTGAAAGTTAAAAACGCAAATGTTTTCGTGAATGGTACATGACATAATTATCTGTTTTCTTAATTCTATCCAGAGTGAATACACATTACAACTGCTTGAAACGTTCCACGTGTTCTACTACATTTTTCTTCATATTCAGACAACACACTGCAGTACCATCCACAACAGAAACACGCAATAATGATTACATCCCTCCATATAGGGTTGGCTTCAGGAAGGGAATCCGGCCGCAAAAACAGGGCCACTTTCACATGTGCGACACAGTTCGCACCAGCGATCCCACAGATGTGGAATAAGCAGTAGAAAAAGAAGAAAAAAGTTCCACCTGTACTACTGTAGTATTTCGTTCCATATATTGCATTAGTCTTGAAAATGCTGAACTTTTTTTGTACATAACAGATCGATACTGTCTGCCACAAAAACTAAATCATCATCATAAGTCAAACTCCTCACAGTATTTCCAAACAACTGAATATCATCCTGTTAATTTATTCTATGTGTTCAGTAAATGATTCACGTACACGCTCCCTTGGAGGAATGGTCAACCTAGTGACCTTCAGTCTATAAGACCCCTGATTCGATTCCCGGTCGTGTCGGGGATTTTAGCCGCCTTTTCTTAATTCCTTTACCCCAGGGGATGAGATTTTGTGATCTTAATACTATCTTCGTTTACACACAACACGTCACACTATCAAACACCACAGAAACACGCCATGGCATCAGGAAGGGCATCCAGTTGTAAATCCGAGCTATTCCACATTAGTGCCGATCCGTGATAATTGAGACAAAGGCCTTGAAGAAGAAGAATGTTAATAATAATAATAATAATAATAATAATAATAATAATAATAATAATAATAATAATAATAATAATAACGCATGATATAGAGTGTCAATATTAAGTGTTAACTGTTACAGACTTGCCTGACACCTGTGATCACTTTGACCACTTTGATGCAAGAACCTACGAGTATCTTGCTATCGATGTTTCCTCTTACTTTATGGTCAGTAAATAAACTGCTGTCGTCTGTGGTATAGTGGTTAGTGTGATTAACTGCCGTGGCCCGGGTTTGAATCCCGGCTCTACCACGAAATTTTAATAGTGGTACGAGGGCTGGAACTGGGCCCATCCAGCCTCGGGAGATCAGCTGAATAGAGGGGGGTTTGATTTCCACTTCAGCCACTCTAGAAGTGGTTTTCCGTGGTTTCCCACTTCTCCTCCCGGCAAATGCTGGGATGGTACCTAACTTAAGGCCACGGCCGCTTCCTTCCCTCTTCCTTGCCTATCCCTTCCATTATTCCTATCTCCCCCACAGCGCTCCTGTTCAGCACAGCAGGTAAGGCCGCCTGGCCGATGTAATGGTCCTCCTTCCCAGTTGTATACCCTGACCCAAAGTCTCACGCTCCAGTACATTGCCCTTGAGACGGTAGAGTCCGGTGTCCGAGGAGAAACCAACTCTGGAGGGTAAACGGATTAAAAAAGGAAGAAAGAAAGAATGAAAGAAAGAAAGAAAGAAAGAAAGAAAGAAAGAAAGAAAATAAATAAATAAATAAATAAATAAATAAATAAATAAATAAATAAATAAATAAATATAAATAAATAAATAAATAAATAAATAAATCCTCTTCTTCATCAGAAGAAAATGGTATTGTGGGGATCTAACGTACGGATGTCCGGCTCCATGGCTAAATGGTTAGCGTGCTGGCCTTTGGTCACAGGGGTCCCGGGTTCGATTTCCGGCAGGGTCGGGAATTTTAACCATCTTTGGCACGGGGGCTGGGTGTATGCGTTGTCTTCATCATCATTTCATCCTCATCACGTCGCGCAGGTCGCCTAGGGCGTCAAATCAAAAGACCTGCACCTGGCGAGCGGACCTCCCAGCACTAAAAGCCATACGCCATTTCATTTTTCAACTTACGGATAGTGGCCATCTTGGTACATGCAGTTTCAGAGATGTATTTCTCTGTAGATCAGTCTTCTAGCGTTGATTATCCACGAACCGGTCCTTTCAATAATTTGTCTTTTGTTGCCGTAAGTCTCTCCGTAGGAGATTCCTTCCCGGAACTAAACTAGCCTGAAACAAATTTCCAACTACAGGCTTTCTGTCTCGGGTACCCGGCACTGGTGCTTGAGCGATTTTATTTTGTTCTATTAATCTGTAGCATTGTCTGCTTGTGGTATTACGAATTCTGTTCAATAAAGCCTCTCAATTTGTCGCTATACGCATGGAGAATTACCTCACCCTCATATATGGCTATCCTCCCTTACAGTCATAACTCACCCCTCAATTTATATTTCCAAGCAGAGGGTGTGAGAGAGAGGGAAGATTAACGTAAGTAAATGCATGATCAAAAATCCAATATATGACGGAATGCACTGGGGAGGAGAATGCTGAGTATTAGTGATGAGCCAATAGGAGCAGAGAGGCTGTTGAAGGCAGGCAGTATTCTTGTACAACCCCTCATCCAAGTTGTGACTCACGGGAACTGAGGAGCGCTGATTACCTCTGGGTGGGCAGGGACCTACAAGGCTGCCTGCCGGAACACGCCTCATGCATGCAATATATAAGGTGAAAGGGAGAGGCCAAGAAGATGAGAGTGATGCAACCGACAATCTCGACAGAATCAATCAGCGGAGCATAGAGAAATAGATATATCAATGAAAAACGAAAACAATAAACCAATACAACCGACCGCAAGATTTTTGTAATGTAAATGTACCATAGAAAGCTGAAGATCGCAATACTCCATTGTCGGTAAATCTCATGAAGTCCTTATCCTAGGAAGTAGTCTCTTTCAGTCATATCTCCCAAAATTACAAACACAGCTTGATTGAATTGACCGTATAAGACAAGGTAGAAGACGTGAACTGAGAAGATTATAATGGATGCGGAACCTCCACAAGTGATTCGACACCCACGACATGGCGCATTAAAGGAATAATTACTCTATGATGGTTGCAAATATTCCGCAATGAGAAGGCCTCAGAAGAAGAAGAATTATTAGCATGCGTTTTTTCTCAGGGATATGCGCTTACCTCGTTTCTAAATCTTTCTACCTTCTGATGGGGAACCGAAAGCCTGTCCTTCCGGATGAATTGAGCACACCCTTACTGTACCCACTAATAGTTCCGTAATCATAGAAAATAATCAAAACAACAAAGATTCATCGAAATAAGATAAGTAGAGTTGAGAAAATATCAGAGTGTGAAATGAGTATCCTATGATCTTACCTGCCCCTGCAAGTAAGTTGATTATCTACCTAGGTAAGATCTAAACATCATTTTCTTATCATACTTGCTCAGTTTTCAATCATTTGGGAAATTCAGAACTCCAACTGTCAAAGTCAACCGATCTCTTGCTGACTTGCTCTACATTTTGCTTTACAACATGTGAGTTGAATTTACAGTGCATAGCCTAATATTTAAGTTAGGAATGCACCTAATCATTTACCACATTGCAGTGAAGTAAGTTCGGCCGCTCACACCTTACGATGGCACACAAACACCGACAAGATTTATCTTAGATTTTTGTTACATGTAGCCTATGTTATAGACTGACAAGTTTACACGGCACACTAATATTAATGTGGTATAAAATATCTTAATGGTAATTTATTTGAATAAGAATAAACACTTACATTTGGTCATTCTTATCCCGTACATCATGTAGGCATATGTAATAATTTATTGCAGCCAATGGCCATACACACAATTATTCATAATGATTAGATTATATAAGTAATTAAATTCCATAGAGTAAAAAGGTACAATGTCAGATAGTCATTGTCAGGTCTTTACTAGCAGTCATAGTGGGGATCGACTTCCGTTCCGCTTGTAAGCAGGTCCGTACAGTGGTGCTCGTGTGTCCATTTGTTCCATCTGTGAGAGGACATTTAGAGCTGAACTCTGCCTCACACATATTATAACGCACAGTGAAGGGAGGCCGTTTGCCTGTCTAATTTGCGACACTGTATTGAGATCGCATTTTGCAGGGCACAGTGATGAAAAGTCTTCAGTCTGCCTAATTTGCAACACTCTGCTGAACTACTATCAAAAGGCCTTCGACAGCATCGACAGGAAGATACTAATAGGAAAACTGGAAGCAACACTAACACCAACCAACTTGCAGCATGTAGGCATATGTAATTTCTGGTTTTGGCTCAGATGACTCTGGGTTTGAGTTACATTCGGATCGGATATTTTAATCTTAAGTGGTTAATTCCCTTGACTCAGGGAATGAAGGTTTGTGCTGTCTCCAATATATCCCTACAACTAAACACACACACACACACACACACACACACACACACACACACACACACACACACACACACACACACACACACACACATACACAATTTACCTCCACAGTAACACGCAGTTTCCCCATGCATCCACCCTCGTTGGAGGATCTTTCTTATAAAGGCTGAACCAGGTTAGAAATAACCACACGAAAAAAAAAAAAAAAATTCGCACATACCCCGAACCACTTGACACGCTATTCTCAAAGCCAGAAAACACCATGTAGTTCGGAACGTCCCGGTAGCGTAAATGGACAATGAGTGCTCTGGCAGTTACTCATTATTGGACATACACTGTTTGGGGTTGTATGTATTTCCGATTGTGATAAACAAATAATAAATTACAATATTTTACTCTCCTTTCTTTTACATTCGCAGTTGGGATGTTTTTCCAGCTCCAAATGCATTGATATCCGTTAATGGCTGTTTTTTGTTTGTAATAATACGAACGAGTGGCAGATGAATCTCGGAGTGCAATCTCTTGTAGTCTGCGCGAAGGTAAAAAACGACGTGTGTTTCGTAAATGTCCATATGTACAGGCTTGGGCACAATTTTTGCTCAGTTTTCCTAATCCTTTCCTATAGTACTGGGGCACAAATTCGGGTCTGTTCATATGCACCTGAAAAATCCTCTCTTCTGGTAAATACTGGCCCGCAACACATAATCCAATATGCGTGGTAGTCCACGGCATGCACGATATTACCTTAATTCGAGTGACAGAAACATGCCGGACAGACCTGTAAATTGTAATAAATATTTTACTGATGTTCAGAAGTATAACGATAATATGTTACCTGCGAATGATGCAATTTGAAACGTGAGAAGATTTCGTTCGTCTATTGTAAATGTTCATGCGTAAATTGTGGGTAAGTAGTAAAGCTGCAAGAGGTTGGAGATTGAACTGTGTGAGTGACAAGCCCATCTTGTTCCGGACAACAGTTACAAGCAGAGCTATACTGCTGTCTACATGCCAGGGGGACTGGTAATTGGACGGCTCAGGGCTACACTTGCGAGCGATTACTCTGAAAACCACCCCCTATACTGTAGTCTACTTCCTGATAGAGAAATCTGCATAAGTACGGGGAGTTCTCTGCCACACCTTCATGAATAGTTATCAGTTGAGTTATTAACAATGAAGTATTTTGGTTAAACTGTAACCCGTTCAAAACTTATAATTACAGGGAGAATAAGTAATAAAATGTCACAGTCTGGAACAACACAGGATGAGAATCATTCTTTAACATGACTATTTTGTGTTTCTTATGTGGTTTGTCCATTTGCAGAGCAAGATACAGTGGGAGGAGTTAATGTCCTTTTGCTTTTCTTTTTAATTTGCCGCTCTGGTCCTATGCTGTGTAAATAATGTTTATCCCCGGGATGAGATTCCGTTTACCAGTGAGATGACTCATCTAGAAATGTTCCTGAATTGCGAGAGAAGGTAAAGTCTTCTTTTTGTGTCCGTCGCCCTTTATTTTATAAGTCTATTATGCTGATTATCTTTTTATTATTTAAACAACATTAAGATGGACACATTTTGCTGAAACAGTAGGTAAAAGGTGTAAAAAAATATTTTATCATTCAAGAATCAGTCGATAGATATGTTGACTCGCCACATTACGCAGTGTAGCCATCTGGTAAGTATCTAAGTAACTCTTTTACATGCACTGAAAAATGTTTCTAATATTATGGATGTAAGTTGATAGCAGCGGAGTGCTGTAAGTATCGTTGTTCCACTTTGAAGGAATTTGAAATTCGATACACCATATGCGACAAAACAAACAGCACTGAAATGTTATTAAATTGCTTTGGTGCAGTTAGTGTCTCTCATCACGTGTTACAGTCTGGCTCCATGGCTAAATGGTTAGCTTGTTGGCCTTTGGTCACGGGGGTCCCGTGTTCGATACCTGTTAGGGTCGGGAATTTTAACCATAACTGGTTAATTCCGCTGGCATAGGGGCTGGGTGTGTGTGTGTGTGTGTGTCGTCTCCATCATCATTTCATCCTCATCACGACGCGCCGGTCGCCTACGGCAGTCAAATCAAAAGACCTGCATGTGGCGAGCCGAACTTGTTCTCGGACACTTCCGGCACGAAAAGCCATACGCCATTTCATTTCATCGCGTGTTACATCTTGCACAACACGTTACTGAATATCGTGCTCTAGTTCAGTTCATGAAACGACTGTATGAATGAGTGACTACGTTTATAGGAAATCGAACTCAGAAAATTAGAGCAGTTGAAGGATTATCTGATCCTGTAATTATTAAGAAGATGGGGCGGGGGGGGGGGTGTAGTCCCACGAGGAAGTGTTATTGAAACATTGTAAGGCTTTTGGCAGATGATGTTATATTACTGTATAGAGTAATAAATCGTTGCTGTTCGGGCAAACGGTCATATCTCACAATGGTATACCTGTCCATTAATATTCTTAGGACTGGTTATGCCTTCCAGCCACATATGGAAAAATTTTCGTTATGATCATTTTCGCAAGCAAACGTATAGGCCTAAAAGAATATTAACCTTAAGTACACTATACTCTAGGCGTGAGTAAATAAGTCGTGAAAACATACATTCCTAGAGTATGTATGTTCAGTCCGTCAGCGATGCCGCTGGTGGGGTCCTCAACAGCTCTGCCGTCAGCTGTCATAGATGGCCTAGGCATCACTGAAGAGGTGTAGTATAATAGGGAAATGAGGAGTGAGGTAGTTTCCCGTTGCTTTCCTCACCGAACCAGAGTCGCTATTACATATCAGTCTGCCAAGCCCACTGAAATGCATACACCAACCGACCCTATGAGCAACATGTTCACACCATTCATAGCAGGGACTGGCTGCATAAGGAATGGCGTTACTAGCATCGCTCATACCTCAGTCACTTTCATATTGTCAAAGCCAAGGATAAGACAGAGACAGATCTATGAAAGTAACAAAATTTCTCTAGCCTATACCAGAAGACATAGTGCACTGTAAACACTAGGTCCTGCCAGCAAAGGCATAAGTGCGGTACGGTAAAGTTCATTTTCCATAACACGCAAGCAAAGGAAAATGAACACAACGAATATTGTTCTGATGAACTAAATATGCATATGCGGCTGGGAGTCGTGACCGGTCTTAAGGAACATAATGGACAAGAAGAGCATTGGGAGATTTTTTACCCGAACAGCGACGAAAAGTTACAGGATTTTGAGCGACTACAAAAAAATACCTCGACAATATTGTGAGATGCACAGCAGGCAATGAACCGGGATTAAAAGTCAGGTTGTAAGTTACACCAAGGAACAGTCCCCTAAGTTTTTATTACCATGGGGAACATTGCAATTACCTAGGTGTTGATACAAGGAAAGAACTCCGTTGGGATAATCATATTAACAACGTAGTAAATAAAGGTTACAGACCCGTTCATATGGTTATGAGAGTTCTTTTAAGGGTTGTGGAACGAGTGTGTTGGAGAGGGCGTATGTCTCTGGCAAGAACCCCAGTTAGAGTATGGTTCCAGTGTATGGGACCCACACCAGGAATACATGATGCGAGATGTGGAAAAATATCCAAAGGAAGACAGCACGATTTGTTCTGGGCGGTTTCCGACTAAAAGTAGTGTTATGAAAATGTTGCAAAATTTAAGCTTGGAAGACTTGGGAGTAAGGAGACGAGCTGCTCGACTAAGCGGTATATTCCGACCTGTTAGGGGAGATTTGGCGTGGAATTACGTTAGTAGACGAGTAAACTTGGGTGGAATTTTGAAAGACAGGAGAAATCATAATATGAACAAAAACTAGAATTCAAGAGAACCAATTGGGACAAATATTCGTTTAAAGGAAGTAATAAGTCAATGCTCTTCTTATCCATTATGTTCCTTAAGACCGGTCACGACTCCCAGCCGCATATGCATATTTAGTTCATCAGAACAATATTCGTTGTGTTCATTTTCCTTTGCTTGCGTGTTATGGAAAATGAAAATTAAAAAAATCGATAAATTTCCCAGTTCTTTGAAATAATTTAGGAAAAGGCTAGGTAAACAAGTAATAGGTAATCTGCCACCTGGGTGGCAGCCCTAAATGCAGATCAGGGCTGACTGATTGCTGTCATTTTACGAGGTTCCCCATTTAAATGCTAGAAAGCCTATTTTGTCGAGATGGACATTTAAATTGTAGTGGTAATGCATGGTGAATGCACCGTAGTCTTTCTAGTCCAGTACCACAGATTTGTTAGAGTAACCCTTCAGTCACTGATCCTCCCGCTCTGAGGCTTTGGACAACACAGGCAGCGTATGTGTTCTACTTATGCATGCAATTAACCGGAGGGAGTAAGTGAGGGGTTGAGCACAGGCGTGAGAGTCGCAGGGAGGGATGTCCGTACACAATATGCATACATAGTGTATGGAGGAGAGCGAGCCTAATTGTGACGTATAGCCCAGTGGTTATTCTAATATTTAGCGGAACATGGGTCACACAAACCTACCGCGTGATTGGCTTCCTCTACCATAGTTATGGCCCGTCTTAAGCTGCTATTTCACAGTCAGACATTCTATGAAATTTGGAGAATATTTACTGATATTTGAGGGCGTGCACTTAAATACGATTGCTCGTGATTGGTACTAAGATTGTGTTACTATCTGTTAGTCAACATTGCAACAAATTATATGGTGGTGCCACGCATTCTGTTGCTATTTTTCCTCAATTCGCACAACTTCCGCGCTATTTCCTTTCCTGACTTTGTTATTACTGCTTCCTTATTGAAGTGAAAGTGGGACTTACCGTCTTGCACACACACACACACACACACACACACACACACACACACACACACACACACACACACACACACACACACACACACACACACACACACACACACACACACACACACACACACACACACACACACACACACACACACACACACACACACACACACACACACACACACACATATATATATATCTGCTTGGTATTTTGGTTATTTTCCTCTTCTGCCTTTTCTGGTCTTTTCCCAGTTATTTGGGTTCAGGACGCGATGTGGATTTTGCCCAGTTTTTCGGCTGGAAGCACTTCCTGACCATATGTGGTGGGATGTATTCACTCTTGTCTTTATGTGTGGTGGTTTGTAGTGTGATGTGTTGTATGTTTATGAAGTGGTATGTATGTAGAAAAATACAAACATCCAGATTAACTTATCAGATGCCGCTAAAATCACTGCCCGACCGGGAATCGAGGCCCGGGACCCTCTGTATCGAAGAACGCTGTGACAACCATTCAGTAAAGGAGCCGGACTTTAGTCGAAACAGATCACGAAACCTAAATGGTTTAGTAAAGGAAGTAAAATGCTTCTCCAAGGGCCTTCATGGATTTTGGGTAGGCCTAGGCCTATATTTATTATGAGACTACTATTACTAATATTTATATTCTTCTTCTTCTACCGCTTTTTACACACCTGTGGGGCGACGTGTGCGAATTGCCTGGTACATGTGGATTTGACCCTGTTTTAGGACCAGGTGCCCTTCCTGACGCCAACCCTATATGGAGGGATGTAGCCTAATGACTGTTGCGTGTTTCTGTGGTGGTTCATAGTATGGTGTGTTGTCTGGATATGAAGAGGAGAGTTTTGGGACAAAGCACCCAGTCTCCGACCTACAAGAATTAATCAGAAGTGATTAAAATACTCGACCCGGCGGGAATCGAACAGGAGGCCCCAAAGCTGACTATTCAGCCAAGGAGACATACTTAATACATAATTATTATTATGATGATGATGATGATGATGATGATTATTATTATTATTATTATTATTATTATTATTATTATTATTATTATTATTATTATTATTACTGCTCAAAAATGGAAAGCCGAGTCTATTGAATGTGAAATATAGAAATGTTTGGTTGTCTAGACGGAAAGAGTAGGCCATCAGAAAATGAATAAACCATAGGAAAGTTTTCAAATGACAGTACTTTGTTGGTTTAGTGGACTCTTGTATTTTTTTATTTTGTTTTAGGAGACCAGCAACCTCTCACGTCTCTTTGTCAGTTCCGATTGACCGTAACACGAAAAATAACAGCTATATTCTCCCAGTAACAGAAAATAAAGCACATCTATCAGCTCACGCAATAAATCAGTAGAATACAACGAATATCACTCAGTGCCGACGGCCATTTCAATTCTGTCATCTTTCTCTTTCTTGTCCTTTACAACAGCACTTACCCCTACCCTCCTTTTCCAGCCCCCAGAATAAGCCTTTAATAACAGAAGCGTCCAATAAGAGAGGGGCACAATAAATCCATTAGATGACAAGCAATTAATATCCATATGGTGGCATTTGGCAATAACGTAGCATCCCCGCATACTAAACAGTTTTCTCATTAAGTTTTACGTCTCCTGAGTGCAAGAATCGAGTTACAGTATCAGCTCTATCATAAAACCCTCGCGGGCACGCAAAACGAATCGCTGTGGGCTGACTCCGATGGAACAAAAAATTGTTGAGCTACGTATTCTTACAAATGTTATCACAGGATGAAGATAACACAGAACACTTCTGATCGAAGAACTGCACAGCTGGTCGACAGGCCTACTGAAATTGGCTTTTTAATGATTTGAAAGAGCGTAAGCTTGCATTCCAGAGATGGACTGTTCGAAACCCAACCATCGGCAGCCCGATAGATGATTTTACATGATTTCCCCCATTTTACACCAGGTAAATGCTGATACTGTTCCTTTAACTAAAACCACGGTATCTTTCCTGCGACCGAGCTCGATAGCTGCAGTCGCTTAAGTGCGGCCAGTATCCAGTATTCGGGAGATAGTAGGTTCGAACCCCACTGTCGGCAGCCCTGAAAATGATTTTCCGTGGTTTTCCATGTTCACACCAGGCAAATGCTGGGGCTGTACCTTAATTAAGGCCAAAGCCGCTTCCTTCCCACTCCTAGCCCTTCCTTGTCCCATCGTCGCCATAAGGCCTATCTGTGTCGGTGCGACGTAAAGCAACTAGCAAAAAAAATCTTTCCTGTGATGGCTTTTTCTTACCCCTCACCGCTGAAAAACAATTACTACGATAAAGTAAGTTCGATGGTGAAGGCGAACGTAAGTGGATTGATTGAAAAAACAACAAAAAACAAAAGACGAATTATATCACAACAACGAGCGGTTCAGCGTTATTTTGAGGCACGTGGCGATGGAACTTTTAATAGAATTATAATTATCTTTAGTGCCATTGTCAACGAGTACTTACGCAACCCAATATATATAGCGGTGTCCATGACAGCTCAAGATAAAAGTGTGGGGGAGTGGAAAGAGAGATGATAGTTTCTAATAAAAGGATGAGATGAAGGAAAAGTAACCACAAGGGAGTAATAGAACTTGGGGTAAATATATAGCAAGGGAAAGGAAAGATGATAAACGTGCCAGAATGTTCACACTGGGGTGGATTAATGAATACGCTGGGATGCGAAGCATAATTAAGCATATTATTATTGCCTCGTAATGTGTGTAGTAAACTTACTTGTCGTCAAGTTATTCGCTGCGCAAAGGATTATAGTGCGATTTCAGTGATACAACCCCAACGGGACACTGAAAATAAAATGCTGTCTTTGTTTCACAGTAGATTCAATCTAGGGAAGCGCAATATCTTTGGTCATCAGTGTTGTGTTCTTGTGAGTGTAGAACTTGTCTAATTACAAGTATCTTTGTGAGAGTTTAGAAGAGGGAAAGTATTTGGCACCATACACCTTACTTGCCGCTTTACTCACACTCTGTTATAGTTGTGGATGCAAACTCGATCCCACATGTAGACAGCTCTGTTTTATGGTCGGATGGCGTTCCTGACGTCAACTCTACGTGGACCGGTGTATTTGCTAGGCTATTGAGTTTGCGGAGTGTTGTGTGGATATAAGGAATTGATTATTAGAACAAACACAAACACCCATTATCCGAACAAGTGGAATTAACTATAGTAATTATAATCCACGACTTCTTCAGGCATAGAACACGGGACCCTCTGAATTAAAGGCCGCGTCACTGATCATTCAGCCAAGGTGCTGGACTAATGGGCACCAGAATGAATACTTAAAATGAAAAAAAATGGTTACCTGTCTTCCTTAGTTTGCTTCCTGACCACGCCCCCTCCACTCCCACACACGTCACAGAGTGAGAGTAATAATAATAATAATAATAATAATAATAATAATAATAATATGACCGAGTGTGTTGGTCGCGCAATTGGGGTAACTTATTTGCATTTCGGAAACGGTGGGTTCGAATCCCGCCGTCAACAGTTCTGATAATAAGTGGTTTTACATTTTCATACCAGGCAAATTTTGTGGCTGCGCCTCACTTACGGTCTCATATACCAAAGATATTGCATTTCCCGGGATTGAAACTACTGTGAAACAAATAAAACACTTTATATTCGGTGTCCCGTTGGGATTGTGTAACTGAAATCGCAATATCGTTGCTTCCCATCCTTACGTCGCCGAGAACTTTCAATGTGATAGTGTGAATTTAAAACCACTATCTATCGATAGTAAAAATCAAATCAAATCATACAATCTCTCAGCTAATGAGTTGGAGACCTTTTGAATTCGCCCTATTTCGGCAGTCTACTTAGTAATATCGACATTCCGATTGTGCTCCTGTCTAGCAGTGAAAATAGAATTATGCTGAGTTAATTTAAGAAATCCCTTCAGAAATCAACTACCAAACCAAGGATCGAACCTACGAACTTGGTATCATAGGTCAGACGCTCTTCCACTGAACCATGAGGTAGCTGTGGGTTGTCATCTACACAGTAATAGTGGGTACAAAAGTTTTTCATAATAATGTTATTTGCTTTACGTCCCACTAACTACTTTTTAAGGTCTTCGGAGACGCCGAGGTGCCGGAATTTTGTCCCGCAGGAGTTCTTTTACGTGCCAGTAAATCTACCGACACGGGGCTGTCGTATTTGAGCACCTTCAAATACCACCGGACTGAGCCAGAATCGAACCTGCCAAGTTGGGGTTAGAAGTCCAGCGCCTTAACCGTCTGAGCCACTCAGCCCGGCCGGGGTACATAAGGAAGTACTGAAGAAAGTAGAGAGAAGAAAGAGGAGCAAGTAGGCCTATGCTTACTTACTACTAAGTTACTGCTACTAAAATGTTTTCATTCCTCCCGTGAAGTAGGAGGCGGGCCTCTTAGACGGTAACGCCGTCTTTGAGGCCGGGAGATTTCTTACGGTGAAGGAGATGTTCGGAGAAGTTGAGGGGATTGGCAGCCGTGGCCGATACTAGGAACTGTCCCGGCATTCACCTTAGTGCAGGGAGTCCGGCTCCATGGCTAAATGGCTAGCGTGCTGGCCTTAGATCACATGGGTCCCGGGTTCGATTCCCGGCAGGGTCGGGAATTTTATCCATTATTGGTTAACTTCGCTGGCACGGGGGCTGGGTGTATATGTCGCCTTCATCATCATTTCATCCTCACCACGACACGCAGGTCGCCTACGGGAGTCAAATCAAAAGACCTGCACCTGGCGAGCCGAACATGTCCTCGGACACTCCCGGCACTAAAAGCCATACGCCATTTCATACCATTTTCTTCTAAATTTAATGTATCTTCTTTCTTTTCATTTTCCAACGTTTGTGGAGCTGGCTATGTTTCACGGCCGGAAGCCCTTCGTGTCACCAACCTGTGTGGAAGGATTATTCACTGTTGCGTGTTGCCATTTCATTTCAGTGCAAGAGAATGGAAAATCACGGAAAACCTTTCTCGGGACAGCCGGTGGTGGGGACCACCCGTGAGGTCCAGCCCTTCTCCGTCTCTTGAATACAGAGGCGTAGAGCCACAGTAGAGCCGTGGCCACCCCTCCTCTGCTCCGTTGGCCGGTCAGAGTGCAGAGATGTTGAACCACGGACCAGGCGTGGACACTTGTGAGCCGAGACCCACTCTGCATCTACCCACCTGAATTACTACCCGTTGCATGAGTCTTTGCGGCTGGATTCGAGCGAAACAACAGTTGCATGTGGCACAGTAGATTGAATCAGAGCGCGTGCTATAGTCTACACATGGGTATCGTTGCACACTGGCTCTATGCTCGGTTGTATGTTGGATACAGTATTACTATTCCTAATTAGAGACCTTGTAAAATACGGAATCTATCATGTCCTCGTATATTACTTCGAATGCAGATGCCCCCGAATGAATCGCGCTAAATGCTCCAATAGGAAGTGGTTCTACAGTTTTGTAAAACTGGAGAGAGGAGAGATCTCGTAATCCTTCTCTACAAATCTATAGAAATGACTGGTAAAACTATCCGTAGAATTGAGAGGACTGTGTGTAATATTGCTAGGCAGTGTAAAAAATGCCGCAGAGGGTCTAACTGTAGTTCGTACCTCAGGGAAAAACCGTCCTCGTAAGAATAAGGCAGTGCTTGACGAATTCGATAACATGCGCGGAACATTTCTGGAAATATATAAATTTCGCAAATAAATACCCACATTATTAACTTTAAATGCTATCAAAAGAAAAATACCTTTTACAGGAAGGAAATACATCTGAAGACTCATGATAAGTAGGCTATGGGGTTTAAATTTAAAAGGTGTTCGAACGTGAGACATTGGCTTATATTCGTTGAGCGTAGTGATATTGTTGCACGACGAGCAACATTTCATCGTGCATTGAGAGAGAATGAAAATAGACCTAAAAGTGTGATGTTTACACAAAATGAGGCATAAGTTCATACCCACTACACGGCAAACAATTGCTGGCAGCTCCAAGACGTTCCAGGCCTTATGGTGAACTAAAGTGCAGGTCAGATATCTATTGTGATTCATATCGGTGGTGAAATGTGGTTTATTCTGGATGCAGAGTTGATTTTTACAATTTGGAGTCACAATCACAGGATTCCCATGACGAATGAAGCAGTATACTAAGTGCCTGCAGGAGCGACTTCTCCTAAACCTTCCTCCCAGCTGCATCGTAGCCCCTGACTTTGCATCGTATCATACCGTTCAGCAAAACAAACCTCCCACACGTGCTGATCTCAAAGTGTTGTGGTTGAAGGAAAACAAAATAGCTGTGACTGACGAAGTGAACAAGAATGAGTTGGTGGAACTTGCGAAAATAAATAAATAAATAAATAAATAAATAAATAAATAAATAAATAAATAAATAAATAAATAAATCAAATAAATAAATAAATAAACCGGTACCTGTGTACACTGTAGACGGGATTTTGAAAGACAGTGGGTTTAAGCTGTTCTGAGATTAGCTCCTTATCTTACTGACCTGAATCCAATCGAACTCATTTACAAATGTAGGGGCCGATGACCTTCGATGTTAGACCCCTTAAAACAACAAGCATCATCAGCAGCAGCATTTACAAATGAGTCAACAAAAAATTAACCGCAAACAATGTCTTCGATCTGTCACTGTCTGTTTTAAATGAATTAACACACTGCTGCATGCGTTAATTGACCAACTTCGATTGGATGAAATACTGTGCAAAAATTAAAGATATCGAGGAAGAATACTACCACCGTGACGCACTAATGGTGCAGGAGATCGACAAAATAGTGGTAAACATGGGTTTCGAATGAAGTGATGAAAACAGTGGCAAGGAACGCCATACCACCACACCACAGCTTGGAAATAGCCAGTAGCTCGACCAATAAGATAACTTATACGGCTGATGAAATTACAAGTTCGACTTCCAGTACTAAATTATTGTAAAATATATGTACAAGCCATTAAATTGCATTTAAATACGGATCATTTATTAAAAAAAGATCATACTGATTTGAACATTGACCTTGGCTGAATGGTCACCGTAGGGGCCTTCGGTTCAGAGGATCCCAGGCTCGATTCTCGACCGGGTCGGGGATTCTATTGCGTATGATTAATTCTTATGGCTCGGGGACTGGGAATTTGTGTTTATCCCAACATTTTCCTCTTCATATTCAGACAACATACTACACTAACAACGACCACAGAAGCACGCAATATTGTTTACATTCCTCAATATAGGGTTGGCGTTAGGAAGAGCATCCGACCATAAAACAGGGCCAAAACCGAAATATACCGGGCGAGTTGGCCGTGCGCGTAGAGGCGCGCGGCTGTGAGCTTGCATCCGGGAGATAGTAGGTTCGAATCCCACTATCGGCAGCCCTGAAGATGGTTTTCCGTGGTTTCCCATTTTCACACCAGGCAAATGCTGGGGCTGTACCTTAATTAAGGCCACGGCCGCTTCCTTCCAACTCCTAGGCCTTTCCTATCCCATCGTCGCCATAAGACCTATCTGTGTCGGTGCGACGTAAAGCCCCTAGCAAAAAAACAAAAAAAAAAACAAAAAACGAAATGAGTCTGAGAGGTTGCACTGACACCGGAAATGACTGGAATAAGCTGAAGAAAGTTTGATTAGCACAGTGTCCCACCTTATAGGCCTACATCTTTTCAGAAATTACAAGAAGCTATTAAAAACAGAATTAATGGATTTTTTTCAGTTGTTACTAAACGTTACTGAACACATAATTATGTCTTTTTTTTACCGCCTAGTGGTCATTGTTAGATTTTACACACACAAATGAAAGTCAAATACGGTTGTAGCCCAAACGTAAACAACAATAACGGAACTGGATTGGACGAAACATGTCATTCTTTGCTTTCCTTTTTAGATGAATACCCTTTGTAAATATGCAACTCACATAAATCAATACTATTAGAAAAAAATGACAATACATCATTGTGTGTTTATTGAAACTGACGATGTTCTCTTCATTGGAAAAACATCATTGTTGTGTTTGCTGAAACTGTTGATGGCCCATTTATTGCAAGAAAAATGACATTTTGGGTTTATAGAAACTGAGGATGTCCTCTTCATTGGATTGAACATGTGACATTGTGCTTATTGACGTCTCTTATTTCAGCTCGTATATGCCCGGCACCTTGGCTGAATGGTGAGCGTAGTCGCCCTCGGTTCATAAGACACCGGATTCGATTCCTGGCCGGGTCAGAGATTTTAACCATAAATGGTTAATTCCCCTGGCATCTGGACTGGGTGTCTGTAATGTCCACTCACTCCCTGAAACTCATATATCATACACAACACTACCCCCCCCCCCTCCGACCACTATTACACTCAGGTTCCAACACAGAACAGATGCCGCCCACCTCGTCTGCTTTATGAGGGCTGCACAATGGTAAACAATAGCCACATGAAATTGAAAAATAAACTGATATATATCTTACTTGTGTGTGTGTGTGTGTGTGTGTGTGTGTGTGTGTGTGTGTGTGTGTGTGCTGAGTTGTGTCATACGCTTCAGATCAAGTAGGTAGGCCTATATGACCAAGGCTGGCTGAGACAATGACTTGATAACCATCTACGTTGGGTGTTTAGTAGTCTAATCCGTTATGGCCTAACTAATAAAATTTAAGGCTTTTTTACATCTTCGGAATTTTTTAAACGTGGTAGTCCGTAAACTATGATGTAAATGGACAACAGTTTTACTTCCATTTTTACTGCTTTTCTTCTCTGTAACATTCTGGTTCAGAACAAAGCAAAATAAAAGCGAGTTTCATTAACTTCCTGAAGTTAAAATTTTACGACAGTCATCTTCAAAGAAAATATGTTGTGAAAGAGTGTAGTTGACAGCTCGTAAATTGAGCGCACTGACACTCAGTCATCCTATGAATTTACTTAACTCCGCAGATTATTAATGTGTAACTTACAGAGAATTATACGCGCATACAAGCTGAAAGTGCACACCAAGGTTTCAAGCAGTAGAAAACAAAGGTGAGGTAACATTCTTAGTAAGATGAGGCGCTGTCCTTTTCTTTTTAAATGAATATCCTTTGTAAATATGCAACTCGCATAAATCAATGGTGTTAGAAAAAAATGAACAACACTTTTCTCTAAGCATGTGATGCAAAGTTGTTAGAGTGCACACCAAGTTTACTATGCATTTGCTAACAACAGCTTGAAGCCTAAAATTATGCTTAAAATTTCGAAAGTACAGGACTGTACTTTTTCTAGTGGTTGATAGGATTACATAGACTGTAGTATGGGAATGGGTAAGGAATGCGAAGGAAACAAATTTGGCCGTCCTATGCCCTATAATGTCGACATTTGCCTATTTAACGGCTAGTTATTCTAATCTTGATGAACTTAATTTCATTTTCGACCTTTCTCACTGTGGATGCCAAGCCACGGTTCTGGCTCGTGGATGAATCACATAAGCTATCGTTGTTCAAGAAACCAAACCTCGTATCTCACAATGTTCCTACCAATTCCTTTATTAAAACTGGTCACGCCTCCCAGCCACATAAGGATATCGACTTTCTTTTTAAACCTTGTATGTCCCAATTCTCTCTACCCATTATATTCCTTATTACGCCTCCTAGCCACATATTTATATGCGGTCCATCAGATTCATGTTCGTTGCTTTCATTTCCCTATGCTAATATGTATAGAAAATCGACCTTACCATACGGTGTTTTAGGAATGTTGTTTGCATGGCGTATTTACGTACTCCTTCATTTTAATATATTTAAGGTTCATTAACCTGCATATAAATATGTGTGTGGGAGGCGTGACCATTCTCAATGAAAACAGTGGGTAGGAAGAGCAATGGGACATAAACTTACGATGTTTTACAAGAAAGTCATCGATATGGAGTCCATCAGACTAATTTTCGTGTGTTCATTTCCGATGCTTATGTGTAAAGGTAAATAACCCTTGGAGACATTTTACTGCAATAGTGTGAAAATGTGTCATGCAACCAAATATTCCTACACCGCGGTATGGTAAAGTCCATTTTCCTTTACACTCAGGCGTAGGAAAATATACAGCGACTATAAGTTGTTGGAATATTCATCGAATTTATACCTGTTTAACCTATCGTATAACTTTGTATAACTTATAGGATAATAATGTTCATGGGGAGAAGTATGTGCCTTTCGATGAAATGAAATGTCGTATGGCTTTTAGTGCCGGGATATCCCAGGACGGGTTCGGTTCGCCAGGTGCAGGTCTTTCTATTTGACGTCCGTTGGCGACCTGCGCGCCGTAATGAGGATGAAATGGTGAAGAAAACACATACACCCAGCTCCCGTGCTATTGGAATTAACCAATTAAGGTTAAAATCTCCGACCCGGCCGGGAATCGCACCCGGGACCCTCTGAACCGAAGGCCAGTACGCTGACCTTTTAGCCAACGAGTCGGACTGCCTTTTGATGAAAATAGCTCAAAAATACATTTGTACAACGGCTATTTCGCTAGGAAATAATAAATACATAATCATCGTTGTGATGTAGGGCTACATGTTGGTCAGTTACTAAATCTGTTAACATTGGACTCTGCATACATGAAGGTTTATTATTATTATGAAAAATTAGCTTGGCCAGAATGCTATCTAATTACTGGTTAATGTTCAAAGAAAGTTATTGATGCATAGCAATGATTTCAGTTAAAATATATATCTCATTAAAGTAAAGTCTTTCTCTACATCTTCATTCTATCGAATTAATGTGTTTTTAGTATCATTGTGATATTTAGCTGAGATGCGGTGAACTACTGTACTTCTACCGGTAGACCCTGGGAGATTTCGATCCTCTACCCCCACCCCTGCTACCCTACCACCACTTCTGGCTGCTCTCTTCTTCTCCTCTCCACCCCCTGCCCCTACACCCCACCCTTACCCAACTCCACCCCATAATTCACGCACAATTTACGAGCTTCGATACGACAGGGAAATTGCAAGAATGGTGGGGTAATCTATCTTTGTTGGGGGAAAGGGAATGAAGAGGGAGATAGTGATAGTATACTGGAGAAAGATAGAGAAACTGGAGTTTGGTGGATGAGAAAGGAAAAGAGAGGAAGATAGTAAGATAAAGAAAAGAGAAATAAAACTGAAGGAGATAAAAGAATTTGTCTCTACTTCTTTCTGGTCTACATGGGAATAAAAGAAATCGCAAGAAGGAAAGGAGATATTTTTATTTCTTCTTACTCAGCCAAGATATGAAAGCCAGACGGACGTAACACATTGGCCGGGTGAAAGAAATATGGTCGTGTATGTGTCCTATGGCCAATGCTAAATAAGTTTTACCCAGCACGAGAGGAATGCCTGACCAGTTTGGCATTTCAGCTCTGTATACCTCTTTCCCTAGGAGTGCCCAAAGCAGTCCTCAATTGTCTACTGGTTACTCGTCTCAACAATAACATCTTCCTGCCGTTCAGAATGGGCCATCTGTAAGGTGAAGCGATGGCGTGTTTCTCAAGTTTGTTGACTGCATCACCGTTCTAGGTCAATCGTGTGCGACGAAAATCAACGGATGTACAATAAAATAATATATTTCAATACAGGCAGATGAATGCAGATAACTGGCACTAATTTGGTGGACGATATAGTGAAATAAATTGTTTGTAACATATCTCTGTTAGGCTACACAATGAAAAGCTGCGAGGAACTTCTTCATGTAAGGCTTATCTGTAAATGTGTGAGGGAATGAGTGAATGACGGACTAGTAGAGTGAAAGGAAGTGAATGGGTGATTGATTGAGAGAATGAATGGGCAGTGGTAGACTATATTATGCATTCATAAATATTTTACATTTTATTTAAGTTATGTTTATTTATTTATTTATTTACAAGTATACATATCGTAATATCGTCAGTGCAGAAACCACTGTGTGAAATATTTTAGCTCAAAACTTTGGCCGGTGAGGTTCTGTCATCTAAAATTCAATATTGTGCGAATATTGTCCATAATTCTCACTCTTCTTAACTTATGTGCTGTGGGTCAGTATTTCTCCCGATATATTATCACATGGGAGATTATGCAGGCACAACGACGATATGCAATCCTATATAATTTTTAAGTATTGATCTAAGAAAATTTTTATAATATAGGCCTACGTGGGACTCGACCTTTTTCACTGGACTTTTCATATTTCTGTTGCCAGAAGAACGATTCCTTGTTAGAATGGTCAGTTTAGTGACCTTCCGCTCTTAGGCTCACGGGTTCAATTACCGATCTAGTCGGAGATTTTAGCCACTATTAGATAATTCCTTTATCTCGGGGGCTGGGTTTCTGTCAACGTCCTAAAACACATCTTCAATTGTATTCAACACACCAGCTACAAAATAAACACACTCTATTGAATACATCCCTCTATTTAGGGTTGAGTCAGGAAGGGCATCCGGTGGTAAAAGTAGGCTTTATCTACCTTAGAGTCTATGCCAGATAATTGAGAATAAGATCAAAATCTAAAGAAGATATTGTGGCAAGTATGTTACAATCTACTAATACTTCTGATGAAAATTATTTAGTGGATTATCATGAAAATCTTAATGTTCAACATCTTCCCACTGGGATATATTCTGGCAGGCTACGTTCAAGCTATTTATATTTGGCTTCAATTTTTCGACGCTTTTATGGCCAATAAGTGATGTCTGATAGGTCACTGATCCCATGTATCATGTACAATGTATCCGAGCTTCGAAAAATGGTTTGCATCGTAGAGTATTCCTCTGGATTCTATCTGCTTCGAGGAGAGTGGTCGGCACTGAACTGCATACGGATAAGCCATTGGTTTTGTGGGTATTTTCTTTATAAGTGGTGAGTACAGTCCGGCTCAATGGTTGAGTGGTCAACATTGTGACCTTCGGTTCGCCAGGCTCCAGGTTCATTTCCAGACCTGATCGAGGGTTTTAAGTCGTATACGCTTAATTCAAATTTCTCGGGGTCTGGGTATTTGTGCTGTCTTCAGCATTTCTGGTATTCGTATACAACACACAATACAGTGCTCAGGTACACAGATACGTAGTTTCCTATAAACTGTAGGGGCCATCCAACCTCGCTGGAATACCTGCCTTACAAGGGCCGCACCAGACAAGCAATATGGACAGGAAATTCGTTTATTATTTTCATCGTTATTAATAGTATTATTAGTGGAAAGATCAAGGCAAAAGTGAAAGACAAACTATTCAGCAGATCACACGAGAATCTACGTGTCTACGCAGTAGACATCTAGCGAGCACCTCAGGAAGTTAATAACATTGTAAGCATGGCATTCAAACTTCAGCATTTTCTTCTTTAAGTCTATGTACTCGATTTATTGAAGTACTCTACTCAATTAAATTTAAGAAGGTGCAAGGGGAGTTTTCAATATACTTGTTTTTAAACGATGAAGTTCTGTTATAATCATTAGGCATAATGGGCGTCCATTATTGGACATATAATTAGAATGGAGGTCACTAACGTGAAAGAGGCTGTCTGGTCCAGATAGTAAAGACTTGCATGGTCCACCTGGAAGAACCTGGGTTCAATTCCTCGTGAGGAGGTAGACGCATTTAGGAACGATATTATCTCTACTAAAAAGTCACATAGCCCTGACTTCGCTCACCTTGCATGACAAATGAGTGCTAGGGTAAGACGGCTTAGAGTTAACCAATCTATTTCACAAGTGTTGAGGTAAAGAATAGTGGAATTTCACACCTTCCAGAGTGCATTCACAACTTGTGGATTTGGCAATTAGGAACTGAATGAAAGTTATACTTTTCTTGCAACACGAAACAGTTACTTAGATGAACACGTTTAGGACGAAGTTTAATGTTACTTTACCTTCTTGCTGCAAGAGGGGTATTTTCGTATTGTTGTTGTAGTGTGCATCCTTTTAACAGCACTGATAATGCATTTTCAGTGATCTTCCGCCTATTGTTTCGTGTACTTTCGGTGGAACACGACAGCCTATAGTAACATCGAGCATGCACCACCGGTGGTAGACGCGCTATCGGCCTCTTTTTCCTCGTCCAGGCTACCTCGAAAGATGGTATTATTTTTATCAGTATGAATTTAACTACTGATCATCAACATAGTTGGTAAGATTTAATTGAATTGCACACTTATCAAGTTTTCACGCACGGAGCAAGTTGACCATGCACATTAGTTTAGGTAACGTTGTAAGGAGCTTGAATTCGGGAGATGGTAAGTTCAAACCCCACACCGTCAGATCTACATGTGTCGGGGTTACGTTGAACAAATAACAAGTTTTCACATCATTATTGATAGTTTAGTAAATAATTCTTGATATAGAATATATAGTATTTCTTACATCATTGCCGCCCATATGTTTATGACTCCTGGAGCCGTATCTCGAGAAATCTGCTAAATCTACTGAGAATCAGTAGGCCTAAGTATGTGTACATAGTCTTGTTAAAGCATCTAAGGTTAGCGCTTATTTCAGTTATATCGGATCAATTTTAACTACTTTTATGTCGTTCGAAAGCTTTCGGTGAGTGGGTTCTTAAATAGTAACGACTTTGATCCCCGAAAGTCATCCAAGAAAAGTGGAAAAACGCAAACCCCCGTTAGACATCTCGAGTTGGTACGTAGGCCTATTTTATACCCCACCCACAAAACTAGAAACGTTTGCGTCAAAACGAAGTTCCGTAATCATTACAACTTCCTGATTATCAGTTAGGGAAATTAATGAGGTCCTCCTCTGTGGTTTAGTTGTTAGCGTGATTAGCTGCCACCCCCCGAGGCCCGCGTTCGATTCCCGGCTCTGCCACGAAATTTGAAAAGTGTTACGAGGACTGGAACGGGGTCCATTCAGCCTCGGGAAGTCAGCCGAGTAGAGGAGGGTTCGATTCCCACCTCAACCATCCTGGAAGTGGTTTTCCGTGGTTTACCACTTCTCCTCCAGGCAAGTGCCGGGATGGTAGCTAACTGAAGGCCACGGTGACTTCCTTCCCTCTTCCTTGTCTATCCCTTCCAATCTTCCCATCCCCCCTCAAGGCCCCTGTTCAGCATAGCAGGTGAGGTCACCTGGGCGAGGTACTGGTCATTCTCCCTAGTTGTATCCCCTGACCGAAAGTCTCGCGCTCCAGGACACTGCCCTTGAGGCGGTAGAGGTGGGATCGCTCGCTGAGTCCGAGGTAAAAGCCAACCCTGGAGGGTAAACAGATTAAGAAAAAGAAGAAAATGAAGAACGTAGTTCCTGGATCCCGTTGTATTTTTCTACGCAATGGGCTCTTATTGCATGCTTACTAATGTTTACTAATGCCACGTATTGTAGATAGAGCGTTTGGTGCACAGATCGTACTGTTTAGAAATGAAGGTATTAGCACAGGACAGGAGGTCACTGGCATTGGTATCAAACAATCTGCGGGGTGATTACTAAGGAATAATCATTCCCCAGACGTGATGAAGACGTATCGCTAGAAACGTATTCCGGAATGGTAGTCCATCCCTCGCGGCCAAGGAGGGGGTAAAGGGAGATATAATAGGAGGGAAGGCGTGTTCCAAGGAAGTGACCACGTAGTTAATAGAAGATATATTTCGAAAAACACTCATTTACACGTCTAGCCTATCATTTCAGTCTCTCGGGAATTGAGATATTACAGGTAGCGTTCCATTTTGGCACTCGTGGTATGTAGCTGTGGTTTGATAGCATCCGAAATGAACAATTTATTGCATTACGAAGTGAGAGGTATTAATAATATCAGACTAGCGTAAATACTTGGTGCACGGGAGTGATACTCTAATAATGACTTTATAAGCGAAAGACCGGTGATATTCTGGTGGGTTTAGCTGTCAGCCATGCGTGATTACTCCACGGGTCAGTGCCATAGCCTGGCATCCATAGTGAGAACACAGGTTAAAATGAAATGTTCATCAAGATTGGAATGACTAGCCGTTAAGATCACACAGGCACGGTCATCACATAACTGAGTATCGGGAAAGAGGAATCGAATAAATGAATCAAACACTTTTATAGTAGGCTATGCAGTAATTGAACTTCAATACCCCAAATCCCGCGTACTCCAAATAGATCGAAGATTTGCATGAGAGAAGCGTTGTTCGCTGTTCGCGTATTAAGCATGGAAGTATTGTTTATGGAGGGATCTGTTGAATGAAGATAGAAATAATGAGATCCAGTTGACGAAGAATCCGTACGCCCCAGCCATGCCAGTAGGCCTATCTTACTAAACTTTGAAACCTGTGAAATGGCTACATATTGCAGTCATACTGCCGTTTATATTTAAAACATGTTTTATATGCCTATTCATGATGAACAATTTAACATACATTTTCAGTGTGACGACATTCTCAGTCTCGAAAATCTCAATGTCAATAACCATGATTCGAGCCATGGTTCCTGTGGTGAGAGTTTGCAGAGAAATCATCGACTTATAACGCTTCGGTGAATTATATTACAATAAATTACAGTATATAATAGCTTAAAAACTGTAAATCTGAAGGACTACAAGGTGATCGTGTGAGGTATCTTTTGAGTTTTTCGATTTTTCAATCAATCCAGTCCATTCACCTTTGATCTGCATTTATGACTGTTGCCCAGGTGACATATTCCGTATCTCCATTCGAGCTTATTTGTCTACTGTCATTCCATGTCATTTCTCCCCCGACACTCGAACATCCCGCTTAGACGGACAGCTCGTGTCAACTTCCAAGCCTTCCAAGCCTTCCAAGCAACATTTTCGTAACCTAGTCTCATTTAAATACCAGATCACCCTCCAGTCAATAACTCTTCTACACTGTGTTCCACCGTTAGAATATCCGTTCATGTACACCCGCGCTGTCATATCTACATCTCACTTATTCGACAATATGTTAGTACCTACTGTTGCTTGCCCAACTTCCCCCTTAACCTAACTCCTGCATAACACCCTACCATATTTTCCTTTCCTCCACACACTTTCCCCACATGCCTAACAATAGAGTCATCCATGACCAGACCTCAACCACACTCACCTCATTTCCTGATTTCACTTAATTTCCCTGATGGCTACTGAACCAACTTCCTCCCTTCTCTCCCTGTCACGATCTTGTTCCAAGTCCCTCTTCCTATCATCTATGTTCTCCTTTCCTCTCTTTCCTCTTGCCTTGTCTCCCCTCTGAAACACTTTCCTGTTCCCCATCTTCCTTCTCCTGGGCCGCCTTCATTGACACACCGATTCCTTAAAAATATCTCCCCTGAACTCACTCGCGGTGCAGAAGCCATAGCCGTCATTTTCCTTGCCATCTATCTTCAACAACTTCTCTTCTTCCTTCCCTTCACTCTTACCTACTACCGTATTCTGTACATTGGTAGAGGAAGATCTATTTTTATTCCTGTCTTCCGTTAAAAGCCTAATTATCCCCCTCAAACTCACTATCCCTTCCCTCATTTTCCTTAGTGTCCACTCACACACACTGCCGCACCATTTCCAATTGTACAACACATTCCCTACAGCTGCCTGCCTCAGCAATTAATTTTCTAATTCATATAGGCCTAACTGTAATAACCGTAAGAAAAACCGAGTTAAATGCCTTCCTATTGTTAGAAATCGATGTCATAGTGGTGCTTGTTTGTATCTCTCCATAAACTGGATTGATGCTGTTCCCCATGCCATCCTATCCTGTGGTAACCTTTCACCTCTGAGTAACTCTTGCATTCTACATGCACTGCAATCATGCCTTGGCCTCCTGCTACCATTATTACATCCCTAAATTTCATCAGAGAACAATCAAACTAGTACTATGGGTCTCGAAATGTGCCCCATCAAACAATGCCGTCTCCTGGTCCAAATTTCGCCGAATAATTATCCTCTCACCGCCCAGCTCCTTGGCTGAATGGTCAACGTTCAACGTTGCAGAGGATCCCAGATTTGATTCCTGACCTGGTCGGGGAGTTTAACTGCTACTAATACACATCTTCATTTACGTTCAACGCATCACACAATCAACTAACACAAAACATGCAGTAGTGAATACATCCCTCCACATAGGTTTGGCGTCAGGAAGGGCAACTGGGCTTAATTCACAGTATTAACCATCCCAATTAGTTGGGGAAAGACCAGGAAAGGAGCAGAAAAGCCGTTCTCCTCTCATCACCTGGAATCACTGTCTCTTCACTATGATCCAATCAACTCATCTCACGTTCGGCCTATTCTTCTGCAACTCCATATTTCAAGGGCATTTCATTTTTTCTTTCTACATCGTCTACGTCTTATTTTTATACAATGCCACGTTCCATACAAAAGTCGTCAGAAATATTTTCCTACCCATTTGACGTAAGGAATTGCGTTTTCTTTTAATTTAAGAAGAGCCCTCCTTACTTCGACTAGTTCGTATTTCAATTCCTCCCTACTCTGCCAAAATTGGTTATTTCTAATGCTGCATTCTTCACATACTATTCTAAAATGATATTTCCTGCATTACTTGAATGCATTCTACTACTGTATATCGTCGCTTCGCCGGTAAAACGTTGTATCCCACAATACTCTTCCTATCCATTATTCTCCTTAAGACTGGTCACGCCTCCCAGCCACATATGAATACGCAGTCCATCAGAACAATGCCCGTTGTGTTCGTTTTCCTATGTCGACGATTAAACGAAAATGAACTTTACATGCATTGTACACTAGGAGTGCGTACATTCCTACAGTACGGTACAGTAAGGTTCAGTTTCCTTTACACATGGGCATAGGAAAATGAACACAACAAAATTTGTTCTGATGGACTGCATATCCGTACGTTGCTGGGAGGCGTGACCAGTCTTAAGGAGAATAATTGATAGGAAGAGCTTTGTGGAATACAACCTTTTACCGGTCGGGCGACGATATATTTTCACCCTTTTGACCTAATCCTTGTTCAGGCTATGACTACATTTTTCAGCAACTTTTCTAAATTCCCTGCAGATTCAAATAAAGGGACGTCGTTGGCAAAGTATAGAATTAATTCAACACAATAAGCAACTATCTAATGTATGGTAAGGGGTGTTTATCCTGTGATATGATAATATCCTGACGGTTTGTTGAGCATGAGAAGAGGCGATTTTGTGCAACATAATGTTTAGGAATAAGTAGGTCTATACTAAGAACGATGGTGCTTACTTCCGGTAAAAAGCGTGATGTCCAGTCTTCAAAGAAAATCATAACTACAAAGAATAAGAAATAAGTGTGTGTTACAGGTGTTACGCGAAGCTTATCAAAATAGGACGGTATAAACTTTATTTTTGATACTGAAATAGTCCCCATTTTGGTATATTTTTTCACGTGTTGAACATGTTATTTCACCACAGCATTTTTACATGGCATTCTTACTAAACTGATGCTGTTTCTTACAGTTGAGGGACGGTGAGACAAAGGCAAGGAGGGTACGAACATTTTTATCACCTGAATGCTGTAGAGATAGTCCTGAATGCCAACTGGAGATTGTACAAGGCAGATAATAAGGTTGCGTGGAGAGCAGTGTAGGCTCACTTAAGTCGCCATAGGCCTATATCAAACGACCCACGAAGAGAAGTACTGTTCCTAAAGGAGGGCGAGGGAAGCTGTCACTGATGCTATCAGGACGTATGTGTCGAAGGAGACTTTTACATCGAAGTGCTATTCTAAGCATACTCTATGTGGAAAATGTTTTGGTTCTTATATGAAAGACGTCCCGATCTGTAATTTTACCGACTGGCTCCAGTGTAAATTTTGCGGTGACAAGTTTCACGAAAACTGTTGTTTTAGACAAGTATCCTGAGTTTGTGTTACAGAATATTTGGCAAATCTTTTGAGATGAACTCAAATTATTGTGGCAGTGATGGATACTGAAGAAACTTCGAGGAGCATGTTTGTCAATTATTATGTGTTAGAGAATATGCTACATCCACTTCAAGAACAAATTCAGTATTTCGTCCACGTGCATTACAGTAGTTGAATTCTATCAAATGCCATGAGCAATCCAGATCAGAAAGATGTAATTCTTTAAAAGTTCTGTTATACCAAATCATGCGTACGTTCCATGTGCCTTTCATTTACTCCTTCTTGCGTTTTCCCACCTCTTTCTTCTGGTGGAAATAACGCGTTTCGAACAGACACTCCTCCTATATGAACATTTCGTAAAATGTGCATTCTTATAAAATAATACCACGGTATTCCAATCCCTTATCGCGATGTTACTGAATATAGGAAAGTAGCATAGCTCTGTCATCTTAGAAAAGTTGATCAAGTTCTCATTAATATTTATACGTGAAATCTGTTTTGACAATTGCAGTTTGTATACAATAACTAGAGTATCTTATCTGCATTGTTCACTCATCAGTACAGTATAAGAACAACATCAACGAACATAAAATATACCACGATATTATCAACATTTACCATACAATAACCAGTAAATGCATATCGAGCGAATAGGTCCGCGGTGCGCGTCCTCTTAGTCTTTCATTCAGGAGGTAATGGGTTTGAAATACTCGTCGGCAGTTCTGAAGGTGGTTCTTCCATAATTCCGCATTTTCACAGCAAAGAAATGTCTCACTTAAGCCCACAGCCGATGACATCCCAATCTAGCCCTTTTCTATCTAAAAGTGACTTATTCGAAAACATGTTTATGTGCAACATTAGTCCACGAAATTAAATAAATAAATAAATAAATAAATAAATAAATAAATAAATAAATAAATAAATAAATAAATAAATAAATAAATAAATAAATAAATAAATAAATAAATAAATTCTCACTAAGGTGGCCATGGTTGGAATTCAGGCCGGTGTGAGAAATGTTAAATGAATAGTCAAGTCCCTGTTGGATCGAATTCGGTGTAATACTAGAGACCCCGTGTCTAAGATCACAATATCAACCGCCTAATAACATTTCAAGTTTGTTAAGCTTTCAAATAAATTAAATAAATAAACAAATCAATAAATAAGTAAATAAGTAAATGCATGTAAATCACCTGTGTCACATGGCAAGCACATTTTAGTTTAAATTATTATTATTATTATTATTATTATTATTATTATTATTATTATTATTATTATTATTATTATTATTATTATTTGAAATTCCATGTTATATTGCTACTAAAGATTTTAAACATTAATATTGACGATGTTACATGGCGCGACATGTTTACATTTTGGAAGTTAACTGTTTGGTGATTCCTTAATATAACTTACATGCCAAGTACCGGAGACAACCCATTTCATACTCCGCTCTTAGGTTCCTTAACAATCTGTAGTCTTAAAGTATCGTGCCTATCATGGTGAATTTATCGACTCTTAGAAATGATACAACTGCTAGATTAAATCCTAGGTCGAGTTCAGTGGCCTAACTCCGTTCTGGCAATCTTACATCTCAGAGCTCTTAATGCTAAAAAGAGATATACGTTAGTCTATATTTACAAATCATCCAAATGAAGGTGCTGACGTAGCTCATAAACAGACGAACATCTCTTAATTTTATGAAATGTTTACGATACCATAATTATTATACTGTCTGTCTTAAGACTTAAAATTATTAAGAGCTCAATCTAGGATGGGCGACTACTAAATCTTCGGGCGTATCTTTCATAGTTTAGTCCGCACCAACCTTCAGCGTGCATCCAGCACTTGGCCTGGCAGCATATTCATAGCAGCGATGACGGCCTAAAGCACCCTAGACAGGAACTTTCTTCTGGGGCACGTTGATTCATTTATTTGCGCAGCGTACAGACAGACAAACCAGGCTTTTGAAGAATGTTAGGATACCATTCAGGGTCTGAGTTCAAATAGTTATTTCTTACTACGCTCTCTTGTTCTTTGCCAATGGTATTCAGTTTAAAAACAGAGCTCTATTGTATTTTTAGTTCTTAAGAGAGTCTGAAATTCGGAACAATGAGAGCATTTGAGGTTATCTAATCCTACCGCAGACCGAGAAAAGCACAGTTTAGAGTGTGTGGAAATGTAACGCTGAAATTGCTCCTTCTAGATTCAGTAAGCTAAGTATTGTGCTGTAGTTAGAAGGACACTCGTTTAGTAGAACAATTACGATAATTTCAGTTCTCTTTCATCATTCAAATTTCTGCACCGTGTTCCGCTTGGAATATAATTGTCATTCATTCCTTAGGCGGTACAATGTTTTTCCACTTACTTGTAGCCTAACTATGGCCAGAATAGACGTGAACGAGTACTGATAAAATTAGCGGAATTTGGAAGGAAGTGTCATGTTGGTTTTCATATCAATATAAGTATAATGGCGGCACGGTAAGTAATCATTCAGTAAACTTTTAGGAATATATTCTGCTCATCAGAATGTTAAATCCTAATGTTGGTAGTCACTCGCGAAGAACTGTCATCATTTTAAAATCACATATTGTACCTAAATATTAATAACATATATCCGCGTGTACTTCTCCCTATTTATCTTACATTGAGTGTTTCATCCCTTATCCGAATTGTCATTAGACCTACTAGTACTACTTAGTGGTATTCTTTTTTTGTTAGCTTGTGTTGTATACAACGACGTTGAGCCTAGAAAAACTGCTGTGATAACTGATAATACAGTATTTCAGCTTAGTACTCTGAACGGAAAGGTTCTGTATTGCATGAACTATACCAACGAATTTTCGTTCTAAGTGGTACATGTGCTGCGGGTCAGTATTTCTCCGCTCAGCATTGTCACATAACTGTATTTTGAGGCGCAACGACGGTATACCGGGTGTAACCAGATGATACCGACAACATATCAGGGATGCTCTTCGTGTTATATAAAGAACGATGGCGCAATGGGATTGACGGAGAAAAGTTTTTTTCTTCCGGGCGTGCTATTCAAATTGACGAACTCGCCGTATATGCTGTGCCAGAGCGCAAATCGCTGTACGCTGCTATGCTTCAGGGAAGGGAGGGGAAGTGGGGTGTATGATAGAGGAGACAGAGGTAATCCGCGCTGCAAAAGCGCAAGTTTCTCGTTCGATTCTCGCAGTCACTTCCCAGCACCAGTAAGCAGTTTACGGCACTTTGTTGATATTAGCTACTACGTTGGCGGTAAAAACGGAGAAATGGCTGATTTCCACCTAGCCTATGGAGCAGCAAGTAGAAACGGGAGAGAATCCCTACTGATTTATGGCATCCGGCACCGTAACCACCGTTAACCTCATCATTGAACCTTCGTGTCCATTTTCAGGCGACTGCCAATACGAGGTAGATGAAACTCCGCATGTGACAGTAGTGCGCACACTTCAGAATCAGGTTAGTGCCGGCATTATTGATGAGTATTTACTTGTATGTACTTCCTCCTCGCCTGAACGTCGAGGAATGAACCGTTTCTCGGTAGAACCACTGCCTGGATTATGGGAAGGTGTTCCTCTGGGTCCGTTTCGGTACTCCAACGAAGCCTATGGAGCAGCAGGTAGCAACGGGAGAGAAACCGCACTGATTTTTGGTGTCCGGCACCGTAACCACCGTTGACGTCATAATTGAACCATAGATAATAATGCTATCTTGCTTTAAATCTGTGCCGCACCTCATTACCTTCATGTCTTACTGTACTTATAACGCATTCTTTACGATGTTATAGATCAGTCAGTTGTGACTGGTCAGTATTCTCTATGCCTAACTTGACGTGTAGTTCATCCCGATTAGACAGATGGCACCTCATGTAACGGAGAATTGCCTGTGGCTGGGAGACGTGTCCAGTCTTCAGGAAAATCGTCGCTCTTCGGGCAAAAGGGCATATCTCACAATGCTATTCTTATCCATTATTTTCCTTAGACTGGTCACGCTCCCAGCCACATCTGGATATGCAATCCATCAGAAAAATTTCCGTAGTGTTCATTTTCGTATGCTAACGTGTTAAAGGAAAGTGTGTAAATAAGTCATATTGCCGGGCTGAGTAGCTCAGACCGTTGAGGCGCTGGCCTTATGACCCAAACCTGGCAGGTTCGATCCTGGCTCAGTCCGGTGGTATTTGAAGTTGCTCAAGTACGTCAGCTTCGTGTCGGTAGTTTTATTGGCACGTAAGAGATCTCCTGTGTGACTAAATTCCAGCACCTCGGCGTCTCCGAAAACCACAACATTAGTTAGTGGGACAGAAATCAAATAACATTATTATTATTATTATTATTATTATTATTATTATTATTATTATTATTATTATTATTATTATTATTATTATTAAGTCATGGAAACTTGAATTCCAAGAGTGCGGTACGGTAAGGTTAATTTTCCTTTATACGTAAGCATTGGAAAATGAATATAACGAAAATTGTTCTGAAGGACTAAATATCCATATAAGGCTGGGAGGCGTGACCAGTCTTAATGAAAATAATGGATTGGAAGAGTGCTGGGAGATAAGGCCCTTTGTCCGAACAGCGACAAAATAATGGATAGGAAGAGCATTGTCAGATACGTGGTATTGTTTCTAGACCCGCGATATTTGATGTGTTATCTTCTAACCATAGTGTGCCGTGCTATGTGACTGAAAAATATTCCTCTTCTATACTGAAGCTTATTTGAACAAATATATGATCTGGTGGCATGAGTTGTAAGGTGGATACCTCAGTGGTACAGTCAGTTACTCCCTGCCCAACTTTTCTCAAGGCAGGGAACAATTCTGGCTGTAGTTAGTGGCAATTGAAGTGCAACAACTCCGTTTTGTTGTCTTCCGATGTTTTAACAAACTCCTCCGGTTTCACAGAGTAAAGGTTTACTAAGTAACTTACTTCTGATCAATACAGTGTATTTCACCTGTTAAGACGACGTTTCTAAATCGTACATTCCTTTACTCGCAACATTGTAAAAGGAATGAAGCACTGAACGATATAAACAATACGCCAATGGTTTAATTAAGTAAACCTTCAGTACTCCGCCAACCCCACCACTTCAACGTCGATATTCGCGTAACAAGAAAAGTCCATGGGAGTTAAATCGGCCGAGCGCGGAGGCCATTTAACAGGCCCACCACCGAATACCCATATCCCTGGACAATGACCATTTAAATCCTGCTTGACACGCCGAGTGAAATGCGGTAGAGTGCCACTACGACACAGCCACATTCGTCTGCCAATGGACACGAAGGTTCAATGATGATGCCGGGCTGAGTGGCTCAGACGGTTGAGACGCTGGCCTTCTGACTCCAACTTGTCAAGTTCGATCCTGGCACAGTCCGGTGGTATTTGAAGGTGCTCAAATACGTCATCCGCGTTTCGGTACATTTACTGGCACGTAAGAGAACTCCTGCGGGATTAAATACCGGCACCTCGGCGTCTCCGAAGAAAGCAAAAGTAGTTAGTGGAGTGTACACCACCTACCTACCTACGTATTTACAATGGATCGGTCGAAACTGGGTAGAAACTGCCAAGAGCTGAATCCTGGCATATTAGACTAGAGAAGCAAAGTGTAAAAGGCATGCCCCAAAGCAGAGAGACAGTCACGTAGAGCAGAGGTCCATTAAAACAAATAAGGTTTATTAACATAAGTTTAGCAAAAAAAGATTAAGATATGGGCACAAAACAAGCTAAATTAGGAAACACATGGAGTCGAATACTCACATATTCTACATACTTTGTGAAGATATATCGTCGCTCGACCGGTAAAAGGTTATATTCCACAAAGCTCTTCCTATCAATTATTCTCCTTAAGACTGGTCACGCCTCCCAGCCACGTATGGATATGCAGTCCATCAGAACAAATTTTGTTGTGTTCATTTTCCTACGTCCATGTGTAAAGGAAAATGAACCTTACAGTTTCGTACTGTAGGAATGTACGTTTGCGTTACGTATTTACGCATTCCTAGTGTACAATGCATGTAAGGTTAATTTTCGTTTAATCGTCGACATAGGAAAACGACGGACATTGTTCTGATGGACTGCGTATCCGGAGGCGTGACCAGTCTTAAGAAGAATAATGGATAGGAAGAGTATTGTGGGATACAACGTTTTACCGGTGAAGCGACGATATGCAGTCCATCAGAACAATTTTCGATGTGTTCATTTACCTTTGCCCCTGTGTATAGGAAAATGAACCTTACCGTATCCTACTTTTAATTTAATTTAATTTCGTGTGGCTATTTCTAGCCGAGTGCACCCTTGCATGGCAGACCCTCCGATGAGGGTGGATGGCATCTGCCTTGTGTAGGTAACTGCGTGTTTGTGTGGTGGAGGATAGTGTTATGTGTGGTGTGTGAGTTTGCAGGGCTGTTGGGGACAGCACAAACACCCAGCCCCCGAGCCTTTCGAATTAACCAATAAAGGTTAAAATCCCCGACCTGGCCGGGAATCGAACCCGGGACCCTCGGAGCCGGAGGCCGGTACGCTGACCAATCAACCAACGAGTTGGACACCGTATCCTACTGTAGAAATGTTTGTTTATATGACATACTTGCACACTCCTACAGAATAATGCATTTAAGGTTCCTTTTCCTTAACACTTCAGCATAGGAAAATGAGTACAACGGAAATTGTTCTGGTGGACTGCATATCCATAGGTGGCTAGAAGGCGTGACCAGTCTTAAGAAAAATAATGAGTAGGAGAGCATTGTCAGATACGTGGTATTCGAACTAGGCCGTCGATAGGCTATGGGTATGCAGTAGCAGAACAATTCGTCGCTGTTCGGGTAAAAGGCTATATCTAACAATGATCTTCCCTTCCATTATTTTCCTTAAGACTCGTTACTCCTCCCAACCACATATGGATATTTCGTCCGTCAGAACAATATTCTGGGAAAGGAAATTGTGTAAAGGAAATTGAACCTTAAATACGTATACGTATGTTATGCTGTACTGTGGGAGAGCATAAATACGTCATGCATACATAGGCTACATTCCTACAGTACGGTGGGTACTTTGGAAAGACAACAGTGAATATAACAATCTCCAAGACAAAAAAAACACAGTAGTTTGTATTCAGAGATCTTATTCATATTAATAATCTGCAATAGTTTTGTCATATGTCAAAGTTTCAAACGCTCTCAACTTCTCGCTACATGGATGCCTACAGCGAAACCGATCGAATAATTTACAGGCCAGGAGCATCATAACGTGACAACGGCTGTTAGGGTTAATCTCACAAACGAACATTACTCAGTCATGCATGGTGCGGATCTCTCCAACCAGGGCTGTACAAATCCACGGCGGATCATTAAATGCCGCTTCGGGTCAGTGGGCTCGACTGCAAGTTTGGCTATTGTAAACCTGCTTACACTGACACGTTTCCGCTAACCAGTTCAGTCAAATACTGGTAATTTTAACGCGTTAAGGTTTCTGGGCCGGTCTGGCATGCAACGTACAGCTGACAGATTCATGGCCTATGTGGTGCGGAATTGAGATATTCGCTTCTTGAAAATTAAAACTTGTATACCGTAACTCTAGCATATTATGCGTTTACATGCAGAACACATTAAGTCGAAAATCTTACTTCTGAGAAAAAGAGGTTGGAATGTTCTAGGGCTTTCATTGTCAATATCTTCTCTTAGAGTAACTTAAGTATAAGAAAATATATCTTGAAAATTATCCTCTAGGTTTGTTAGAGTATCTAGAATAGTGTAGTAGGCCTATAACTGAAATTGTGTAGATGAAGGTATTTTACCTGCACGAAATTCATCTCACGAAGAAAATCCAAATTAAGAAATCACTTCACCAAAATGACCTTACACGACGGCTCCATGGCTAAATGATTAGCGGGGCCGATGACCTTCGATGTTAGGCCCCTTTAAACAACAAGCATCATCATCATCAAATGATTAGCGTGCTGGCCTTTGGTCACAGGGGTGCTAGGTTTGATTCCCGGCAGGTCGGTAGTTTTACCTATAATTGGTTAATTTCGCTGACACGGGGGCTGGGTATATTTGTCGTCGTCATCATCATTTCATCCTCATCACGACACGCAGGTCGCCTACGGGAGTCAAATCACAAGACCTGCATCTGGCGAGACGAACTTGTCCTCGGACACTCCTGGCACTAAAAGCCATACACTATTTCATTTCATTTTAATCTTTCACGACTTCAATGGTGAATAGAGTACTTTCAAACTCACAGGAGATTCATCCATTTTATACTACAACGTATCTAGTGATCATTTCTTGAAACATCGCGAAATAGAAATCTATTTTAGACATTCACTTCATCGTAAATTCACGCTTCAAAGTTACCTTTTTAATATCAGGAGTAGGCTTATAATATCACACTGCTTGTATTATAGTGTCATCTAGAGTGGAACGAATTGACGAAGACAAAATGTCTGCAAAAATCGCACATCCCACGGAAGAATTGTTGATAAGTTTTAAGTCACTCCTGTATACCCAGATAAATTAAACTTATAGTAAAAATAAAACTTCCATAGTTGTTGGCCGGTTCGATCACTGTTCAGTGTCGGTAGATTTACTGGCAGTTATAAAGCACTTGCACGATAAAATTTCAGCATACCGGCATGTTTAAAAATCGTAAAAACAGTTACAGGGACGTAAAACCACTAGCATTCTCGCTGTTATTAACATTAAAGTTTTGGAGAAAATAATAATAATAATAATAATAATAATAATAATAATAATAATAATAATAATAATAATAATAATAATAATAGACCATGGTTCATTTCGGTTCCAGCGTTCTGCTAGAAACAATTCACTACTGACTTTCCGAGAGAATGGAACTTTGAATATAACGGATGCAGTTTCTGGTGAAATGTTGAGAGCTAGGAATCGAACTGGGGCACGGCCTATAAGCCTGGAAAATGAATTTTGTATTTAGCCTTAATAATAGTCTAATAATAATAATAATAATAATAATAATAATAATAATAATAATAATAATAATAATAATAATAATAATAATATCGTAATAATACATTTTCTGTTTAACATCTTTTCTAATTGTATCAAGAGGCAATGAAGTCACAAAATTTGTCGTTCAGGATTTCTTTATCGTACATACTGGAAGCCAAACACAAGGAATTTTCGCATTTAACACCCTCTAATGCTACCTTTGCAACAGAACGCCAGCAATAGACCGACTGTGCCATTGAGGCCTACTTGTAACAATAACAATAATAATAATAATAATAATAATAATAATAATAATAATAATAATAATAATAATAATAATAATAATAAGCCGAAGGAGAAGAACCATGGAAACCAAGTAGCAAAAATACAGGATTCTCTCCTAGGTGACCGAGGTTCGAAACCCGACCACTGCTTGTGGATTTTTGAAAAGAAAATTCTTGTGCCTGTGGTACCGAGTTCACGTAAAAATGGAAGTACTGTAGTGGTGGTTAGGTGGTGATTATTGTTTTAAGAGGAAGTACAACTAGGCAACCATCCTCAGGAAGTGCTGTAGATAGGCCTATCTATCAACAGTCACGTAATGCTAAAAGCTTACTTTATTCTTTGCTTGTTTGCTTGCATTTTGCTTTTTATTCATGATAACAATAAGTTCGACACATTGAATGAATGGTCAGCGTGGCAGCCTTCGTTTCAGAGGGTCCCGGGTTCGATTTCCGGCTGAGTCGGGGATTTTAATCGTCTTTGATTAATTCTTCTGGGTGTTTTTGTTTATCCCAACACTTTCTTCTTCATATTCAGACAACACACAACACTACCAATCACTACAGAAACACGCAATAGTGATTACATCCCTCCATATAGGGTTGGCGCCAGGAAGGGCATCCGGCGGTTAAACAGGGCCAAATTCACATGTGCGACAAAGTTCGCACCCGCGTTACCACAGATGTGGGAAAAGCGTTTAAAAAGAAGAATCAGATAAATAATAATAATAATAATAATAATAATAATAATAATAATAATAATAATAATAATAATAATAATAATAATAATAATAATAATAATAATAATGTTTGTAGTAACGTTGTTTTGTTGTAAATTCTCTATCCAGTTTAATTTTCACTTACTTCTGTAAAACGAAACATTTTGAGCAGATATTGGTTTAATCTCTCTTGGACTGTTAGAGATCTAACTTGATTAACTTACGACGTACCAGAATTGAATAAGAGATGTATATGTTTTAAAATACCCATGAAGTCTTTAATGACTCTTAACTCCGGTATCCTTTAGTGAATTCATGATATTTATAACGGAGATCTGCAAGAAGCAACGTGTTAGATAAATGCTACATAATTTGCTTATTTTTGATCAGTAGATAACAACACGTCGTGTGACTATAAAACTGTGGAACCCTTAGATAGACTGTGCGTGACATATGTGACATGGGGGTCTTCTAATTGGTTGGGTGGCAGGGAGGTATTCCAAGCACACATGATGACAATCAATCAATCGTCAAAGAGAGTGCCTGATCAAATCTGTGATCTGGCTGTTTGGGCCATCTGGATTGCGCCCATCAGCCGCCAGAGGCTGTTAGCGTCTATCTACAGAGATCGTGTGAGCTGGCTGGCCCAAGATAACAATCTGCGGCGAGCCTTTCAGACGCATCACTTGTCACGGCCAAACAATCAGACATACAGTGTACACTGCATGTCGTCGGAAGGAGAGATTACACCTGCGCAGTGCTTAAATTAGGAACAACTACGGAGCCAGCATTCATTCTTAACAGTATCTATAACTTATAGGTGCTTGTTAGCCTCTCCGACACTAAGTGTAGGCACGGTAACTGCGATGATATTGCTTTAAGCTAATTTTAATTGTAGTATTAAAAATAATGATTTATTTAGTGTATGAAAATGTTTATAAGCAAGATATAGCCTACTGTACTGAAGGATTTTGTGACATAAGGTTCTCTTGTACGAAGTTGTAAATGTTTTGGGTGTCTGTAAGTCCATCGCTACAGTAGATTACTAGGATAGATGCCTGCTTTATATTTTCCTCAACACAACCTCCAAGTTTCGTCTTAAAAGTTAATTTAGACTTTCAGAACATTTTTAGTCACAAGAAATAGGCTACATATCGTCGCTTCACCGGTAAAGTTGTAATCCACAAAGCTCTTTCTATCCATTATTCTCCTTAAGACTGGTCACGCCTCCCAGCCACATATGGTTATGCAGTCCATCAGAACAAATTTAGTGTTCATTTTCCTATGCCGACGAGTAACCGAAAATGAACCTAACATGCATTATACAATAGGAGTGTGTAAACGCGTAATGCAAGCATACATTCGTATAGTACGGTACAGTAAGGTTAATTTTCCTTTACACCTCGGCATAGGAAAATGAACACAAAATTTGTTCTGATGGACTGCATAACCATATGTGGCAGGGAGGCGTGACAAGGAGAATAATCGACAGGAAGAGCTTTGTGGATTACAACTTTCTACCGGTGAAGCGACGATATCATCTCTTTGGAAAAAAAAAGTTTCCTGTTGAGTGAAAAATACGCCTGCATACTTCTGCCGTATTGCTTCTGATTCCCATTTTCAACCTTCAGCCTTCCCCGACTCTCAGTCCCTCAGTTCGGACTATTCACGGAATGTTTGAAAATGTATTTAGGCCTATTTGTTTATTTAAATATTTATTTATGCCTATTCAAATGGAGAAGTTCGGGCTCTCGGCCCTCTGTTACACTTAGCCAAATTCTTGATTACAATTTGGATTAAATTAATAGTGTGATAGGATTGTTATGACGATAGTGGAAATGAAATGTCGTATGGCTTTTAGTGCCGGGATATCCCAGGACGGGTTCGGCTCGCCAGGGTGCAGGTCTTTCGGTTTGACATCCGTAGGCGACCTGCACGTCATGATGAGGATGAAATGATGATGTAGACAACACATACTGTACACCCAGCGCCCGTGCCGTTGCAATTAACCAATTAAGGTTAAAATGCCCGAAACGGCCGGGAATCGAACCCGGAACCCTCTGAACCGAAGGCCAGTACACTGACCGTTCAGTCAACGAGTCGGACACGATAGTGGAGAAGGGACTTTATCATTCGATCTTCAGCTTAAAAAAAAAAAAAAAAAAAAAAAAACCAGGAAATATGGTAACTCACAGACCAAGACATTGTTATAAAGGCTACGTAACTAGATTACTGAGGATAATAATGGGGATAAAGCCTCCGTGGCTCAGACGGCAGCGCGTTTGCCTCTCACCGCTGGATACCGTGGTTCAAATCCCGGTCATTCCATGCGAGATTTGTGCTGGACAAAGCGGAGGCGGGACAGGTTTTTCTCCGGGTACTCCGGTTTTCCATGTCATCTTTCATTCCAGCGACACTCTCCATTCTCATTTCATAGCATCTATCCGTCATTAATAAATCACTTTGGGAGTGGCCACCCCATCGTACTAACAGCCTATATCTGCTTCATTCATTACATCCCTGACCCGGTCAATGACTGGAAAACAGGTTGCAGGTTTTCGTTTTCAATAATGGGGATACGAAGGATGCTAAAAACAAGTAATTTTTCGATATAACATGCACCGTTCGTACCAGACTGATAGTTTACATGACTTAGTGCGTCGTGTTTTAATTCTATAACATTCATATCATTAATGGAATTAACTTCTTCTTATTCTTTTGCCTCTTTTCCTACAACTGTGGGTTCGCAGGTGCGAATTGTGTCGCACATGTGGATTTGGCCTTGTTTTACCGCAGGATGCCCTTCCTGACGCAACCTTGTATGGAAGGACGTAAGCACTATTGCGTGTTTCTGTGGTGGTTGGTAGTGTAGCGTGTTGTCTGAATATGAAGAGGAGTGTGTTCGAACAAACACAAACACCCAGTCCCCAAGCAAGAAGATGTAATCAAACACTATTAAAATCCCCAACCCGGCCCAGAATCGAACCCGAGACCCTCTGAACCGAAGGCCTCAACGTTGCCCATACAGCCAATGAGTCAGACTCATCCAAGGAATTAGCCTACTAATCATTAATTCTCATAAGCTGGTTATGCACTTATGAGGAAGTCCTGACAAGATCGTTAGAAAGAGGCTATTGTACGACAGTTTCTAAAGCCTAGCACCATACACGAGAAATGATCGATTCTACACTGATGTACGGTTTATAGGTAAAGTAAGCGAGCAGTTGGATCAGGTGTACTACTGGTGGGTCGAGGAGAGGTAGCTGAGATTTTAAGAAAGATATTGCGGTGTCGCTTCTTTCGGAAAATTAGTGTAACTATGTGTAAAAGTATCATTTGCTTTATCTCTAATCAGCCGAATGTTTCGTGACAGGGAGTGACATGAGTTGCATATCTTAATGACAAAAATACAACGGTTGCAACAGGTAATTGCCTTGTGCAGTATTGATAATTTTTTTTTTCACCGAGCTCGATAGCTGCAGTCGCTTAAGTGCGGCGAGTACCCAGTATTCGGGAGACAGTGGGTTCGAACCGCACTGTTGGCAGCCTTGAAGATGGTTTTCCGTGGTTTCCCATTTTCACACCAGGCAAATGCTGGGGCTGTACCTTAATTAAGGCCACGGCTGCTTTCTTCCCATTCCTAGCCCTTTCCTGTTCCATCGTAGCCATAAGACCTATTTGTGTCGGTGTGATATAAAGCAACTTGCAAAAAAAAATCTTTATCATCTCTTTAACTAATTTGGACGGTTTTCGGAGACGTCGATGTGCCGGACTTTTCCCCGCAAAAGTTTTTTTACGTGCCAATAAATCCACCGATACGAGGCTGACGTATTTGAGCATCTTCAAACACCCCGGACTGAGCCAGGATCGAATTTGCCAAGTTGGGGTCAGAAGGCTAGTGCCTCAACCGTCCGAGCCTCTCAGCCTGGCTTGCCTTCTGCAGTTATTTTTTGTTCCTCAGTTGCATGTGCTAATAGGCCTACAACATCACAATAATTCAGTATGGGTAACAAAAGCGTCTGGAATTTAAATAGTTCTCGGCCGCCTTCGTGACATGTAATTTATGTTTCTTCTAATTTATGTTTCTTCAAGACTTGGCTTTATTATTATTATTATTATTATTATTATTATTATTATTATTATTATTATTATTATTATTATTATTATACGTCGACATCAGTGGCACATTCGGTCTATTGTTGCCATTTTGTTCCCAAGGTAGCGCATTCAATCCCGGGGTAGTAGGCCTATGCCTACCAAGTTACGTTTTCGGTTGCCTGGAAGTTAATTCATGTCTATTTTCATTTTTTAGATGCTTCTCTTCAGCTTCTATTTTTAAGTGTAGATGAAGAAAGTTAACTTACTATATTCATGTCCCCCCCACCCCCTCCCGGTGAATTCAATTAGCACACTATCAACACCTTCATCGCCTGAACTCGTGCATCGCCGGTAGCTGCACGAAGCTGATTATTGTGCAAGAGCCGGTCGAATATGGCGGGAGTGGACGAACGTGGGTTCCGGACAGGGACATTCCACTCGTCCAGGGAACGAGATCTGCTGGAGTGGGAGGTATATCGCCCAACAAGAAGCGAGGAAGATTTATGAGCCGCTTCAGTATAGACGTGACGTGATAGGCTGCGACCTTCGTCACAATAATTTGCCATGCATATGCATGATCCGTGTTGCGCTCTCCAACCTGCACTAGGGATATTGATCACATTCCTGAATGTTCTTCAAATATTGACTGAAATCGTCTAAAACCGAAACCGCGATCATAATGTTACAGGATTGTGGGTCGCTTCGCAAATTGTGTAAAATGCGCTCACGAAATTCACATTCAGAGTAATACAAAGAAATATTAATATTTTATCAGTATTTTATTGACAATTATTTTATTCATAAAAATAAGGACCGGGCGAGTTGGCCGTGCGCGTAGAGGCGCGCGGCTGTGAGCTTGCATCCAGGAGATAGTAGGTTCGAATCCCACTATCGGCAGCCCTGAAGATGGTTTTCCGTGGTTTCCCATTTTCCCACCAGACAAATGCTGGGGCTGTACCTTAATTAAGGCCACGGCCGCTTCCTTCCAACTCCTAGGCCGTTCCTATCCCATCGTCGCCATAAGACCTATCTGTGTCGGTGCGACGTAAATCCCCTAGCAAAAAAAATAAAAAAATAAAAATAAAAATAAGGAATCTTGTAGCTTTACTTTTTATTACATGTTGCTTTATGTCGCACCGACACAAATACGTCTTATGGTGTCAATGGGATAGGGAAGTGCAAGGAGTGGGAAGGAAGCGGCCGTGGCCTTAATTAAGGTACAGCCCTAGCATTAGCCTGCCGTGAAAATGGGAAACCACGGAAAAACATCTTCAGAGCTGCCGACAGTGGGGTTTGAACCCACTATCTCCCGGATGCAAACTCACGGCCAACTCGCCCGGTGTAGTTTTACGTGACTAATTATAACTACATTTAGCCTATGTACTGTATATAACTACAAGACTTCCTTGGGATTCAAATTTTCATTAAAAAATCCCACTTGCATTTGGTGAGATTCGAACCGCATCTTGGAGAGAAGCCAGTGTCACATCTGTATTCATGTTTCATAATAGGGAGTGGCACGGATTGTAAATTTTAGTAAAAAAATGCAGCGATTTCCAGAGTTCATTGCCTTCTGCAGTTGTAATAATAATAATAATAATAATAATAATAATAATAATAATAATAATAATAATATAGTAGTGTTATTGTTTTTACGTCTTACTAACTACTTTTGGCGGTTTTCGGAGACGTCGGCTTGCCGGATTGTTGTCCCTTAGGAATTCATTCACGTGCCAGTAAATCCACTGACACGAGGCTGTCGTATGTGAGCACCCTCAAATACCACCGGACTGAGCCTCGATCGAACCTGCCAAGTTAGGGTCACAGGGCAATCTGAGCCCCTCACCCCGGCTTGCCTTCTGCAAATCTTTTTTTTTTTTTTTTTTTTTTTTTTTTTTGTCCTCAGTTGCTTCTGCTAATACTACATGACAGTAGTGTAAAAGGTGCCACTGTCTAAATTTTACATTCTTATGGCTATATTTGTATAAAAGGTAGCATAAGACCATGGTAAATACATGCGCTGTACCACGAAAAGGACATTACTTTACTTATTCACAAAGAAATTGCCTCAGCTGGGATAAGTTTAGGCATGCTGGAGTGCCGTTGTTCATATCGTAGTAAGGCTTGTAAAAACCGATATGTCATATCGATGGCTTACTTCTAAAACCTCTTCCTACCCATTATATACCTTAAGGATGATCACCTCTCAGCCACATATTGATATGCAGTCCATCGGAACAATTTTCGTTGTGTTCATTTTCCTATGCTGATGTATAACGGAAAATGGACCTTACCATACCGTGTTGTAGGGATGTAGTTTTCATGACGTATTTACGCACTCCTACAGTATAATGTCTTTAAGATTCATTTTCCTTTAAACGTTAGCATAGGAAAATGTACTCAACGAAAATTGTTCTGATGGGCTGTGTATCAATATGTGGCTGGGAGGCGTGACCAGTCATAAAGAAAAGAATGGATAGGAATAGCATTAGGAGATACGAGGTTTTAGAAGTAAGCCGACGATATTTCTGCTTTGCATTTTGTCTGGTAAGATTCTGTCGTTAAAGGTGCAATATCATGCGAGTATATTTAAAGAATTATTCACGCTCTGGCGTGACCATTCTTAAGAGAAGTAATGGATAGGAAGAGCATTGTCACATTCGCGGTTTTGGCATAGCAGCGACGATATATACTGCCGCCAATATTTCTTCAATAGTGGTCACATAAAGCTTTTTGCAGGCGCATTGACGGTATGTAGAAGCATATGGTCACTCGTTTGGTCCAGTTATACGTTTACGTCATGGGTCGATGTAGAGCACTGAGCATGATGGCAAATCTGATGCTTTGTAAAAGGAGTACCGCTTATTTGTGTTTGCATGGACATCGTTGTCTCTTGCAACATCACTGGCACCGACAAAAAGCAGACCCTGTTAATTTTTCTTAAAGATATATTTTACCTTTCTAGTGATAAATCTGCTGTAGCACAGTTCTTCGTGTAGCAGATGAAAGCCAGTGTGACTCACGCAAGAAAGGTCAAGTAAAACGTGCAGGATGTAAGAGAGGAAACAGTGCATCATCTAAGTTCATAATGGAATAGCTGTGTTGAACAACAGGCTGACCAGTAAAAGAAGTATCTTGATACCTTTTCATTTGTTTGTGAAGCTACTTGACTGAAACCCTATGTTTACTACACCCAACAGGTAAACAGATCGCTTGAAACACTTACCAAGTACATTACACCTTTCAAATCCAATGCCCATCATAATATATTTGGCATTGTGTACCCTTTTCTAGTGCATTATCCCTTAAAATATTTTGAAAAGGACCATAAGTCTACAGAGTGATTTCATATAGGGTCTAATCCTATCATTTCTATGTAGCCTATATGTCTTTTCACGAGAGTTTAATCCTGATAAAAACATGGTATGTACACACCTCCACCAAAGAAAGAGTTGTTTTTCTCTGAGCGCGTAGTACCGACCTCCACCCCTTCAAAGTCTCGTGTTCGGACGTGCTGGGCTGCGCATCGCATACGATAACGGTGCGAAGATCTGAACTTCTGAATAAGCGACTAAACCTGGATTCTGTTCACTTAGTTTATTGAACACATTCACTTCTGAGCGGTTTTTCCTCTTTTGTGCTTCACTACACGCGATGGTCCTACCTCATGCTCCATTTCTCTCACTATGAATATTGACACTGACAGCTGCTGCAAGATGCAACACCTTATCTCCACGCTGTACAGCTTGGGACTTTCCCCCACTACGAGAAGACTTCATGTATTACACCACCCCTTGTGCCTTCATTTCTCGTTATTTAATCACTATTTTATATTTTAACAAACATATATATACCGGTATATATGAAAACCATATTTTAATTTGGTTACGTACTCTTCCAAACTTTCTAAATGTAATAAACTAAAATAAAATAACATTATTGCCACGTACTACTTTTCTTCGAGCTCGCATAATGTCGAGTGAGTGTGACGGTTGCTTCTCCAATCAACTACGTCTATGTCCACGTGCAAATGCAACGTGCTCCGCCTATTTGTTTATATCAGGATTAAACTCTCGTGAAAAGACATAGGCCTATAGCTACTATATCTTACAGTACATCTGTGTGGTCGACATTCGCCAAATAATTTGTAACTATTCGATTCGGCATCTTTTCCTTTGTGATCCAATCTGTTCATCGGCATTTTTCAGTAACACCACATTTCAAAAGCTTAAATTTCACTTCATTTGATTAGTTATTAACGATGTTACACTACCATTCTATGCCGCACTCCATACAAAAGTATTTAAAATATCGTCGCTGGAAAGGTAAAAGCTTGTATTCCACAAAGCTCTTCCTATCAATTATTCTCCTTAAGACTGGTCGCGCCTCCCAGCCACATATGGATACGCAGTCCATCAGAACAATGTCCGTTGTGTTCGTTTTCCTATGTCGACGATTAAACGAAAATGAACCTTACATGCATTGTACACTAGGAGTGCGTAAATACGTAATGCAAACGTACATTCCTACAGTACGATACTGTAAGGTTCATTTTCCTTTACACATGGGCATAGGAAAATGAACACAACAAAATTTGACTGATGGACTGCATATCCATACGTGGCTGGGAGGCGTGACCATTCTTAAGGAGAATAATTGATAGGAAGAGCTTTGTGGAATACAACCTTTTACCTTTCCAGCGACGATATATTTCCAATATGCATAGGCCCTACCTAGTCAGAAAATTTAATTTCTTTAGCAAGGCTTTCCTTGCCTGCGCTGATATGAATTTTATGTCCTCCTTACTTCTGCCATCGTCAGTTATGTTACTATTCGTGTAAAAATAATCTCCTTTTAAAGACTTCATTCCCTATTATATCGTCGCTCGACCGGTAAAAGGTTGTATCCCACAATACTCTTCCTATCTATTATTCTCCTTAAGACTGGTCACGCCTCCTACCCACGTATGGTTATGCAGTCCCTCAGGACAATGTCCGTTGTGTTCGCTTTCCTATGCCGATGCGTAAACGAAAATGAACCTTACATGCATTATACACTAGGAGTGCGTTAATACGTAATGCAAACATACATTCCTACACTACGGTGCAGTAAAGTTTGTGGAATACAACGTTTTACCGGTTGAGCGACGATATTACCCGCGTCTCCCAAATTCCTTCGACTGCATTGTTTTGGTAACTTACGTCCTATTTAAAGTATTGGTGAAAGTGAAAGAGTAAATGATTAAAAGCTTGTAAGTCTCGTTGAGCATTCATCCGGTGAAGCAATCCCAGCCTTCTTAATTTCACAAGATGGCTTAATGCTATAAAACATAGCATCTCGAATGAAATTTACATTATTTGCGACGCATCCAAAATTGATTAAAAATGGACAATACCGTAATTGTTTACATCTTGTAAATGAGCAAGGACTTACCAGAAATATCAATAACAGTGGCAACAGAAAGCTCTCTTTGGGGATGGTGCTTGTTTTAAATCCTTTCAGAAGGCAACATTTTCATAAAGGTAGGCCTATAGTCTTTCTACCTCTGGAGAAAATTCAGATCTGAAAGAGTTAAAGTTAGTACTGTGTATACAGTAGAGTATAAAACAGAAATTGCATACTAATTCCGAAAGAAAATATTATCAAGAGAGTTTCAACTGCCGAAATAGAATGCAGCAGTAACATAATCGACGAACCTAACCCCACTTTACTGTCCAGCCAGTAAGAATATACGGCATCACACGACGGAGGCACGTGATCCTCCTTGCCCGTGACGACACAAACAAATATGGCGCCTCTTGACGCTGATTGGTGTGCTCTATAAGACTCCACCTATCAGCTAGATACAGATTGTCCTGGCGCGTAGGGTAGATAAGACAAATAAATGCAGTCTGTTCGGATATTAGCGAAATATCCCCAGTTACAAAAAGGATAAATTACGACATACACATATATTGCTTTCTAGTCTCGATATTTAAAAGTTTTGTTTGTCAAATGCTGGAAATAAGCGACAAGCAACGCTTGCAGTAGGCCATGATGAGATCAGTGCTTATTTTACTTTGCTTTTACTGATGCATGCGCGAGTTATGTCTTCTTACGGCCCCACATGGAAACTTTGTATGAATGAGAACTTTCAGGTCAAGAGGAATGTACATTATTAATTTGAAAACCGAAACCTTAATCAAATACAAACTAGAAAGGGAGTAAGCATTCTTGGAATTCCTAAAAAAACACAAACTATGTGAGAAGATGCAACCCACGAAGCTTAATCAAATACACACACATACTCTCTCTCTCTCTCTCTCTCACACACACACACACACACACACACACACTAATTATAAGTAAAATAAATTATTTTTCAGAATTAAAATTACAAATTTAACCTTAAAATCAACGCTGCAAGTAGACTGCTGTACTGTGTCAGCACGAAAAATCGTTCTCCTTATAATAATAATAATAATAATAATAATAATAATAATAATAATAATAATAATAATAATAATAATAATAATAATAATAATAATAGCCGACTTGAGTGGGTCAGGCAGTAGAAAGCTGAACTTTTGACCTCAAATCCCGGCTCACTCCGGTGGTCTTTGGAGGTGCTCAGATACGCAAACTTGCTGTCGGTAGAATCACAGGCACTTAAAAGAACTCCTTAGCGACTATAGTTCGAAACATAGGCGTCACTCGAAATCGAAAAATCAAAAGTAACTTAGTTTGGGGACATAAAATCAATACAATGTTTATTATCTGGTAGTGGTAAGGGCTTTGCTGGTAGACTAAAGTAACTCATTTTTCAACCAGTATATGTGACGAATAATGTGAAAATGTCCCTTCTATAATCTCGGTAGGTGTAGGTCGATGAGGAAAGCAACGGGAATTTACCTCACTCCACTAGTTAGCTACTTCTCTTCAGAAGGCTCCTGCAATCTATGAGAATTAATGGTGAATATGTTGGAATTGAATCGGTGTTCGGATTTAGGACTCGATAATCATATTATTATTATTATTATTATTATTATTATTATTATTATTATTATTATTATTATTATTAGACTATTATTATTAGAACATGACCTGTTATATTTTATCCCCTTGAGGAATGGTTGCATTGATCCCGGAGTTAATTTAATGAGGTTATTTGGGGCAATTGGAATACGCCACGGAGAGTCGGCTCTGCTAAACATATTAACAAGTGCCACCTGGTTAGGTTGGTCGCTGCTTAGAAATTCTGCAATATAAATAAATCTGTATTACTGTGAGATTGTTAATTTTGTAACTTGATAAAATTATTAAATTACAAAAAAGATTGAAAGTCACAGAAAAGAGTTCACATCTGTAGACTTTTTCTTGTTATTTCTGTCTTCTAAATGATAAATATCAAAATATCAAAGAAACATTTCATGTTATTCACAAAGAAGTTCATTAAAATTCTGAATGGATGGTTCCCGCTGTTCACCCCCATACTCTCAGTAGGTCGGTCAGGTGCCAGAACACGGGCTATTTCCCTCGACAAATGGTGCGGAGGTGTAACGCTGGAGTAAGGCCGATCGAGATAGACACTGTACCGTACACACACAGTTCTTCATAAATGAAACATAATTACCCTGAGAAGTCTAGCGTGAAATGTAAACTATTAACACATACACAGTGGAGCTAATTTATTAAATGTTAATTTACTGATAATTTAGTATCAAAATACTGTGAATAAATTGGTGCTCACATCAAAGACATTGTGCTACGAAAAAAAAGAATGTCCAACTCTCAAGGTAATTCGTTATAGGCTATTGCTGGATAAGAAAGTAAGCTTATCTTAAATCAACAATGGCAGCCACTAGTTCTTCATGACTAGAATCTGTCCTAGAATATACAGGAAGCCTTGAAAGTAATTGTCAAACCACCTACCCAAACTACATGCTCCATGGAATTACTTGGGTCCCTAGCTTAGGCAACTGACTGCAACTGTTTAATGATTGGACCCATCCTTCCGTTACTACGAATTAAGTAGAACGGAATCTCTACGAGATCGTATCAGATAATCAATCAATCAATCAATCAATCAATCAATCAATCAATCAATCAATCTATCTATCTATCTATCTATCTATCTATCTATCTATCTATCTATCTATCTATCTATCTATCTATCTATCTGTAGACCTTCGTGCTGAGCAGCGGTCGCTTGGTAGGCCATGGTCCTTCGAGGCTGTTGCACTATGGGCTCTTGGTTTGGTTTGGATGAGTAATGTAATTGTTATTTTATAAGCAGCTAATTTTATTATTTCACCGACTAAAATAATTAAACTCTTACATATAATTACTACAGTAGTTCCATACGAAACTAGCGAATCCTCAGAGTGCACCCGCTCGCACTGAACTACCCCTAACTTCACTCTCCTCCCACTCACACCCTCCCGCCACCAATACACATGCACACACACACACTCTGGCAACCGGTGATGCATGAAGATGGATGTTTTGGGCCTCCGTATTACACCTTGTGCACAGTACCACTATACATCTATGTCTGTCTGTCTTTGGACCAGTATGTTGCTGGTATATATAGAAACTAACTTTAATTTAACATAGCAGCTGTAATACCATCAGTTATATACTGTGTTCTACCCCACAAATGTTACTCCCCGCTAATATATGATCGCACAACGGGTGATAAATTACCCTTTTTCGCAGTAATTAAGCTAGACGGCAATCAGCACACAAGTTGCCATACAGGGCTTAATCCGAAGTCAAAAACACAGAACTCGACACTGTTATGACAGCCTACTCTCTATAGCCTGTACAAAGGTCGCAAGGTAGCAGTTTTGTGTGGATACATATTATGTGATCCGGGGTTAGTGAAATCAGTCCCTATCGTGAAAAATGCTGTAGCCTAAACTGAGTCCCTAACTAGAGCAGTGTATAGGTAAACTAACTCCTGATCAAAAACTTGTAGGTTATAGGTAAACTCGGACCTGGCTAATTTTCGTGACGATAACATATTTCCTCCCACTATTTCCAGACTTGGAACTTGCAACAATTTAGTACGACTTCTCGATGAACAAATAGCAAATTTCCCCCACTATTTTCTCTCCAATGAGTTAGCCTACTCATTTATTTTCCGCATTAAGCCTTTTGACTGGTTAGATTTTTATGATTATGGTTTTTTAGAATTTTACACTTAGGATGCATTCAGACACTACTTGAATGAATTTTTATGAAACGCCTGCATTATAAAGTGCAATAATTCCGTAGATGAAAGACCCCTTTTATGTTCTTACAAAATCTAAATTTCTAGCCATTCACAATAAAATACCGATGGCTTACTTCTAAAACCTCGTATGTCCCAATGTTCTTCCTACTCATTATATTCCTTAAGGCTGATCACGTCTCCCAGCCACATGGGAATGTGCAATCCATCTGAACAATTCTCGTTGTGTTCATTTTCCTATGCGGGTGTGTAAATGAAAATGGACCTTACTTTACCGTGTTGTAGGGATGTAGTTTGCATGACTTCTTTACGCACTTCTACAGTATAATGCATTTAAGGTTCATTTTCCTTTCACGTTAGCATAGGAAAATGTACTCAACGAAAATTGTTCTGATGGGCTTCTTATCAATATCGATGGCTTTCTTTAAAAACCTCGTAAGTCCGAATACTCTTCCTATCCATTATATTCCTTAAGACTGGTCACGCCTCCCAGTCCCATATTTATATCGATGGCTTTCTTTTAAAACCTCGGATGTCCAAATGTTCTTCCTACCTATTATATCTCTTAAGACTGGCCACGCCTCCCGGTCATATATTTGTATGCAGTCCATCAGAATAATTTTCGCTGTGTTCATTTTCCTTTGCTAATGTCTAAAGGAAAATGGACCTTAACGTACCGAATTGTAGGGATGTTGATTGCATGGCAAATTTACACATTCCTACAGTATAATGTAACTTATTTAAGGTTCATTTTCCTTTACAAATTGGCAGAGGAAAATGACCATAACGAAAATTATTCCTTTGGACTGCATATAAATATGGGACTGGGAGGCGTGACCAGTCTTAAGGAATATAATGGATAGGAAGAGTATTCGGACTTACGAGGTTTTTAAAGAAAGCCATCGATATGCAGTCCAAAAGAATAATTTTCATTATGGTCATATTCCTTTGCCAATTTGTAAAGGAAAATGAACCTTAAATACATTATGCTGTAGGAGTGTGTAAATTTGCCATGCAATCAACATCCCTGCAATTCGGTACGTTCAGGTCCATTTTCCTTTAGATATTAGCAAAGGTAAATGAACACAGCGAAAATTACTCTGATGGATTGCATACAAATATATGACCGGGAGGCGTGGCCAGTCTTAAGGGATATAATAGGTAGGAAGAACATTTGGACATACGAGGTTTTAAAAGAAAGCCATCGATATGTGGCTGGAAGTCGTGACCAGTCTTAAGGAAAAGCATGGATAGAAACAGCATTAGGAGATACGAGGTTTTAGAAGTAAGCCGTCGATATATTAATATTCGATTCCAATGATTATCCATGATCCCCATGTTGCCGAGCCTTGCACACTGCACATTCACATGACAGGATATGCTCTGATTGAAACACTGCAGAGGAAACAGAGAATATGTTCCGAAAGATAAAGTTGAAAGGTTGATTCTTTTTCTAACCTTGAAATATACAGTTTTCTGTGGAAAAATAAATTTATACTTTAAATTTTTAACATGAACATGACGTGGTGAATTATTAAAGAAAAGCAACAACTAATAACTTTGGAATATTTTACCAAACTAACACGGCGTAATAGGCCAGAATCAATAGATCTCCACTCATTTTTGTCAGGTGATTATTCTGGGACTCAGTTTACATACAAGAGAGTAAGTAAACCAGTACTCGCCGGGCTGAGCGGCTCAGACGATTGAGGCGCTGGCCTTCTTACCCCAACTTGGCGGATTCGATCCTGGCTCAGTCCGGTGGTATTTGAAGATGCACAAGTACGTCACCCTCGTGGCGGCAGGTTTACTGAAACGTAAAATAACGTCTACGGGAATAAACTACGGCACCTCGGCGTCTCCGAAAACTGTAAATGTAGTTAGTGGGACGTAAAAGCCAATAACATTATTATTAATAATCTCGTCTAGTCCCGATGTGATTATTTGCAGTGCTTTAAGTTTTGCGTCGAATTTGAAGTCATAGGAATATGACATATCACCGTGAAAATATAAGAGGCATTGACTGAGATTCGAAATGATATTAACAGGGCCCTCGTCTTCGCAGACATGCAGGTCGCCTAATAGGCCATCTACGAGAAGAAGACCCGCACCAAGCCTCTCTGGAGGCCATACGCCATTTGGTTTTAACTAATAACTGTTAAGCCTATATTGTTGAAAAACGTTATTTACGTCTGAGCGTCAAAAGGTGTCAAAAGTCGGGAAACATATAGGCTATCCCAAGACAGTTAATGATATTATTATTATTATTATTATTATTATTATTATTATTATTATTATTATTATTATTATTATTATTATTATTATTATTATTATATTACGGATGGAGTGCGCTGACGAAGTATTCAAGCCACTTGACTCCTAATCTGTGTGTACCACGTTCGCATTTCAGTGACTTTCAATGGGTTTTGAGTAGGACCAGTTCGTAGCAGTATGAAGTAAATCCGACCCTAAAAGTCTGCCGTAAGATGAGCGTGGGTGTGCCTTGGACACACATAAAAGTGGCGAAGTGGGTAGAATTGACGACGTCTAGAGACACGTTTCTCTCGAATCAATGTTGAAGTGAAATAGAATATTAGTAAACTCAGTCCATCGTTTGACTCCCAGGAGATTCTTTCAACGTCAATTTTCTCAGCAAGTTCAGCTAGTCAGCATTTCTGACTCGACGCTGTTTCTCGGATGGATTATAAGAACTCTGTGTCGAGTAGTGACTGTATTTACTGATAACGTCAGGTGGGTAGGTATGCAAGGACGTTTCTCTCTTGCGTTGGACAGTTCACGTCTGAATTTCCGGGTTCGAGACTTGTTCTGTTCTCTGCATACTACACACAAAGGCACGTGATTGAAATTTAAAAACCTTCGTGTATACTTGAGGATCATCTTCATATACGGTTTATCTCCGCCTCAGGACCCAAAATAAAATCGCGTAGGCATTATTTACCGGTTACATTTTTGACAATGTATGTATCAATGTCTCGATGCATGCCTTCCGCCTTACTTAGGAACATTTCACGATATGCCTGGCGAGTATTTATGCATTTTCTTTGTGAACAAGCATAGATGATCTACTAGATGGCAGCAACGCACGCTTTAGCTGACAATAATGGCTCTTTCAATACAGATAAGCAGATAATCCATGCCTGTAGTATCATATTTTTGAGGCAGTTCTGTGTAACTCCAAAGTAGTTGTTTGCATTTTTGAGTGTATACTGTAATTAATTAGCGAATTCTTCTGCTTGTGCATTTGTGCTTGTTCCATACAACATGAGAATGACCCAAATAATGTGTCAGAGATTTTACACCTGACTGAATTGTCTTCATCACGTGAAGAACACGAAGAGAAGAGAGAAACCGCAAACACTATTTTCAGTTTGATTAAGGAACTTCGAAGATGACACTATAACTGAAATCCTAGAGGATGAAGAACTAGTGCAAATGCCTTCCGGGGAAACTACTGATGTCGAGCCTGTTTATGAGCCTTTAAATGACGATGTAGCTAAAAACTAAGATCCCTTATATTACGTCAAGAAGCTAAAAACAACTGATGGTCATAGAAAACAATCATGTATCTCTTCAGCTGGATCAAGGTTAGCAGCTATGTATCTTGTTATCAGAGGTATTATGAACAACAGGGAACAACGTGAGAAACTGAAGGTCAAATCAGAGTACGTGTTGTTTATTTGTCAAGAAGCAAGGACTAATTTAATGGGTGTGCACGCCATTGATATAAGGAGATAGGCGTGCACAAAAACTAAAACCCTTGGAGTGACTGATTTCAAAGCTGGATCGATCTGGATTTGGAATGTTGTGGTAGTTCACAAGACTGATAGTCACAACGTTAGGGTACGCACTCTGAATTTACAAACATGCCACAAGAAGGCATTGAAAATTCTGCGATTGCAGTTGTTATTGAATTCGCTGACAAGATCGTTCCTGATTATTCATCAGCTGAAATTATGAATACTGGTCAATCTGCATTTAAGTGTGGAATTCACAGATACCACACACAATCTAGCATCGGTAAAAAATGAAGAGATTGTCGAAGTGAAATCAGAGTCTGGATTATTACAATCGTATACAGTTCTGCCCATTGTATCTGTGGAAGGTAAACTTCACTCTCCACTTCTTATTGTCTCATGTGAACCAAGTGACACATTTGGACCACTTGTGCAACAGAACATGATTCGACCTCCTGACATACACATAACTTGTTTAAAGTCAAGCAGGGTGGACAACAGTAGTATTCTTGAGCAGTTGCGGGATACACTATCTCTCTACCAATGTTGGAGCAAAATGTTGTCTGGTTCTAGATTCATTTTTCCCCACTCCATCACTCTATAGACAATATCTGTTCGCAATTCCAGCTAAACACATGCAGGTAACAACCATTTCCCCTGGTGTAACTTCCCTTGTTCAAACTTCGGATGTACACTATTTTCGTCAATGGAAACATTTCTCCAAATGGTTTCGTGAGCGAGTTATACTCGACAGTACCTCCACAAATATAACGCTATCATCAGCCTCCATGCGCTTATCCATAATCAGTTCATTACTCCACCCCCCACCCCTGCGCCTACCATATTCGATAACATGATTCATTCAGTATGCTTGTTGAATGTGATGCTTTCGATGCTCCTGACAATGTTATGAGGGACACCGAAGATTCGAGTTGCTCCACGCCCGGCTGCACAAATGCATCGTTCTTCCACTGTACTTATTGTTGTTTAACAAATTGGTGCATAGTTACCGCTATACGTCGCTAAAATTGATACAATAAGGATTGATTACAGGTCAACTTTTCGTTGTGTTTGATTTTATACCATTTTTAGCCGGGTACATTGCCGATGTTCATTGTTAGTGTTAGCTTACTATTGCTTAAACTTATGTGTGGTTTGAATCCTAGCCTGTATAGTGTAGTCTATATTGAAAATAACATCCCTTTGATTCGGGTTCCACATAACATTGCAGGTTTCGTGGATATTATCATGAAATCAACACTAGGCCTAATATAAAATATAAAATTGGCCGAGCGAGTTTGCTACGTGCTTCAGGTCACGAAGTTGTGAGACTGCATTCGGGAGACGGTGATTTTATACTACACCACCGGGATCCCTGAAGGTAGTTTTCCTATGTTTTCTATTTTTACACTAGGCAAATACTGGGGGCTGTACCTTCATTAAGGCCACGGCTGCTACCTTCTTTCCCATCCTTGCCTCAACGAAAACTTTCGATATGTTAGTGCGACGTCAAACCACTAGGATAAACAAGCAAACTAGGCAATATGCTTGCTTCTTTTTTCAGTCTTAACGGACCATTCAAGATAATGTAAAGATTCGGAAATTGAACGTTCAAATAATAGAATTTTTTTGGCTATACAGTACCGGTCAAAAGTTTAGGACCACATAGAGAAATCACGAAATGTCACCTAGAAGCTAAAATTGGCGTCACGAGACCTTTGTAATTTTCTTTCTGAGCTCTCATATCTAATAGGATATATGTGGTCTGATTTCATTGAGTTAGTCCAAATACTGTAGAAGTTATAAATTTTTAACTCTTGGAAGATCACACAAAAAATCAAAACGTTGGTAATATAATGTACTGTACATTCTAATTAGTTGCAAGTATCAGATTTTTCGTAGACTTTGCAATAGGTGGCAGCCATCTTAGTATAAATATAACATAAATCAGAAAATGTGCGGTACCGGTTTTTTTGCGTGTTTTATTTTATCGAACCAGCACCAAAATGGTTGATATTTCTTTGCCTTTGTCATGTACGGCCCTAGGTCTCAGGGCAAGCTATCAGTGTCAAACTTATCTGCGCTGATAGTTTCATTTACACTCTGCAAATGGCATCCAAGAACACATTTCTGATGCCGATAGCTCACACTGAGACCTATGAGAGAACAGGGAAAAATTCACCATTTTAGCGCACAAAAATCGGTGACGCATTTTTTAGGAATGTTTATATTTATACCTAAAATGGCCCCAGCTATTGCTGTATCTACAAAAGAATCTTGGTGATGATACTGGAAACCAATTAGAGTATATAGTACATATGTCCAAACATTTTGACTTTCTGGTGTGACCTTCCAACATTTAAAAATGTAGACTATAATATATATATATTCTAATACTTGGCGTAAATCAATGAAATCAGGCGACGCATATCATATTAGATGCGAGAGCTCAGTAAGAAAATACAGAGGTCTAGTAGCACAATTTTAGGTTGTAGATGACATTTCATAATTTTTAATGTGTTTCTAAACTTTTGACCGGTACTGTAACATAACTCTATATAGTTTTAAACAATCAACATGAATACTTTTAAGTGACTTAGATGACCTGAGGCAGTACTCGGGTAAAAATTACGCAAATTCGTCTCTGCGGTTTCTCAGTGTATACCCGAAATAAGTGCTCGGCCAGGGATAGATCTAACCGTTTTATATACGGAATAGGCTACTGGGGACAGGGATAGTAGAAGCACTTTTCACTCCTCCAATGGGCTTATATGGATTCTTACTGGACAGCCTTGATTAACATTGATCATTTTGAGTTTACTGCCAATCAAAGAGGAGAATTTAAATATCGTCGTTTCACCGGTAAAACGTTGTATCCCACAATACTCTTCCTATCCATTATTCTCCTTAAGACTGGTCACGCCTCCCAGCCACGTATGCATACACAGTCCATCAGAACAATGTCAGTTGTGTTCGTTTACGTATGTCAACGATTAAACGAAAATGAACCTTACATGCATTGTACACTAGGAGTACGTACATACGTAATGCAAACGTACATTCCTACAGTACGGTACTGTAAGGTTCATTTTCCTTTACACATTGGCATAGGAAAATGAACACAACAAAATTTGTTCTGATGGACTGCATATCCATACGTGGCTGGGAGGCGTGACCAGTCTTAAGGAGAATAATTGATAGGAAGAGCTTTGTGGAATACAACCTTTTACCTGTCAAACGACGATATGCTGAGCCATTTGAACTAAGGTTGCACAAACCAACGAAAACTTCATCCATTCATTTTCAGTGAATTTCACTTTTCGTGGAAAGTAAACTGAGATGATTCTGCGATTTACGATGCTGCCTTTATTGAAAGAGAAAAAATGCATAGAAGTTAAAGCTATAAATGTTAAATTGTGAATTATCAAAGTTCAGTATAATTTACTACATTAGATTAAAGAGGTGTGTTTCTATGAATTCTTGGAATGAGGAAGGAAATCTTTCATCAGTTGTTAAGCATAGGTCCTAATAAATTATTCCACTACAGAAATTTGCTGCTGGTAATCCAAGAACGACATAACACCCCTGTCGTTATAATTCTATATTGTTAAATATGACATATCACACCGATTGTCTCCTATATAAAGAGTAGTAAGGTAGCAGAACTGATGCGATTTGTTTAGAATAGGAACAGTGAAACGCTGCAACAATGTCGAAGGTTGACAATTTACACTGGGCGAGTCATTTCTAATTTTTAGTATTCTTTCATTTTTGGTCACATATTTGGAGACGGTAAAATTTCTTTGTTGCTAATGTAACAGGAAATACACACGAGCTCACATTAGAAATTAATTTATGCTTTTCTTGCAGTACCAGGCTATTAGTTGTTTATAACTGTTCTTAGCATAACTAAACAATAAAATATGAATAACTTTATAATGAGAAGGTGAAAATAAAGATCTTGATAGACTTCCTTGTTATCCCTGAGGAGTATAGTTACAAAATTAAAAAAAATGAATGATGAATTATTTTATATCATCGGCCTGAACGGTTGTGAATGAAACGATTTCAAATACTAAAAGTATTAATAGATTTTTCATTGCAACTCACATATTCCATTTGTTTGGACGTCATCACCAAGAACAGGCTTGTACGCATGCGCAGTACCTTAAGCGGAAACAGGTACGGATCTTACCTGAAAAAAGGAAGGAAAAGACTTGTTATACATAAACACACACAAAGAGAGAAAACACAAAACATTCATTAAAGTTCTTGGAATTAAATTTATGTACCCCTTAATTACTCTTTTGTTTCTCTTTTCAATTAAGTGCAAATATGTGTGCGTGTGTGAGTTTGTATGGGAGACAGGGAAAGAAATAGAGAGAGAGAGTGGAAGGTGGCGGAGGTATGGTTTACTTTTACAACTAATGTTTTTGGTGGTGAAGTAGGAGAGAGGCAAGGAGGGTTGCATGTTAATTATTATTGTGGCCATCTTGCAATTTATTCCATCAGCCAAAAGACGCCACGGCATACATTCATTGGAGGTAAAGGTACCGGGGATGGGGGTAAGGGGAGTGGGAGAGTAGAGTAGAACACATTAGTGTTTAATTATTCAGCAAGCTAATTCTTTTTCGCTACCGCCACACAACAGCGCCGCGTACGAAGATGGACGATGTAGCTCCGGAAGCGACGTGCTACTGGCAGTGCCAAAACATTCAGGTCTCTTGACAAAATATATCCAAATAGTAAATTTCAGAAGTTATATATGCATTTCTCTTTAGGGGACTTTCAGGAGTTTGTTTGTTTGTTTGTTTGTTTGTTTGTTTTGTTTGTTTGTTTGTTTGTTTGTTGTTAGACTTCGTGAACTAAAGTCCAAGTTTTAGTTCAGAAATCTATTTGAAAACTCCGTTGTTGATTTAGCCAAAGAACAATTAACTAATTAAAATTGAAATAGTAGTTGTATTTGTTAGCCCAGTCCCGCCTCTTACCCGGAGGGCCCAGATTCGATTCCCGGCCAGGCCAGGGCTGGTTCGAGGTCTGCTCAGCTTACGTGATTAGACCTGTGGAGCTATCTGACCGTGGGATGGTGGCCCCGGTCTAGAAAGCCAAGAATAACGGCTGAGAGGATTCGTCGTGCTGACCAAACGACACCTCATATTCTGCAGGCCTTCGGGCTGAGCAGCAGTCGCTTGGTTGCACATGGCCCTTCGGAGCTGTTGGGCCATAGGGGTTCAGATTCGAATTGTATTTATTGAAATAATTGAAATAATATTTTTGAAATAATATAAAATGTGTACTCCTGGGCGGCTTATTGATGTCCTTACTGATACATCCGATATGAAGCTGAAAACAATATTACTTAATTAATTATTCAACACGGATCTTGTCAGTTGCAAAGTAGGCGTACAAGTCAGCAAGAAAGACACGACTCAGTCACGTGCAGTGGAGTGATGGGGTAGAAGCTTCTTTCCCACAATCCAAAATTTCATGTGCTGACCGTCAGAGAGATGGTTCAGTGAAGAAGAGAAGTGTTCTTACTGGATGAACGCATATGATTGTACGTCAAAATACCCCCCCCCCCCCACCCCACACCCATCTCGCTCATTCTCTCTCACTACTACCCTCTCAGCAGACACTATGCGAATCACTTTGTTTGGGATATTCGATTTCAGCCAGTTTGGGTAGCGCTAGTACTAGATCCAATGTTTACTAAGTTTTGAAGAAGAATAAAACTTTTTTTTTTTTTGCTAGTGGCTTTACGTCGCACTGACTCAGATAGGTCTTATGGCGACGATGGGATAGGAAAGGACTCGGAGTTGGAAGGAAGCGGCCGTGGCCTTAAGTAAGGTACAGCTCCAGCATTTGCCTGGTGCGAAAATAGGAAACCACGGAAAACCATCCTCAGGACTGCCGACAGTGGGGTTCGAACCCACTATCTCCCGAATACTGGTTACTGGCCGCACTTAAGCGACTGCAGCTATCGAGCTCGGTAATATAACCTATTACTGTAGGCCTACCAAAAAGTACATTCCGGGTCTTCATCACCATGATGGAGATCTTCTAGGCTTACTTCGCTCTATTCTTCTGCGTACTCTTAGGACATAGTGTAACGTTTCATTTCAAAAGTCATCTGGTAGAATCACGTCAATTAGTGAAAGCTAAATAATCACAGAATACAGACCAGAGATACCTACATAAAAACAGCATATGAACAACACAGTCTCAGGAATCAACAATTACGCTTACTTATAACACGTCTTCTGACGAGACAGCCAGGAAAGGGTAGTAACACAAAGCAATGAACGTAAGTATCTGATTTCTGGGTGATCAAATGGCAGCTAACTCTTCAAAGAAACTTAGAGCTTAGACGGGTTCAGAACAGAATAATCTTGTTCTTTCTATATGGTGCAACCTACTGGGTACAGGGTGATCATTCATCCGTACTCCTGGGCGATGCGTTATCATGTGCACTCTTATTGTATTTTATTCATTAAATTTTACAATTTTACACATAGATCAGGAAAGACCTTGGAACGTGAAGGAAGCGGCCGTGGCATTAATTAAGCACATTTGCCTGGTATGAAAATGGTAAACCACGGAATACCATCTTCAGGGCTGCTGACAGTGGGGTTCGAACCCAGTATCTACCGGATGCTAGCTCACAGCTGCCCGCCCCTAACAGCACGACCAACACGCTCGGTTTTTATTAATTAAAAATTTAACCGAATTCGAAAGCATTTTAGTCTTCAGTTTGTTTACCACTACAGTCTCTACAGTTTCCCGACTTACCTTGAAATGTTAAATACTGAGACCAGTCAATTTCACCTGAATCTCAAATGGTTGTTAAAATCCGGTACAACTAATCAATTTATGCCTTCATGCTCCTTGTTAGTAATATTGGTCATTCTTTGTTGCTTTTGTGTCCTTCGTATCATTTAATTTCAATGTAAATTAGCTTATGCTCGAAATCGTCTTTTAACCTATTAGATCGTGTATTACGTACATAGTACGTGTTGAGAAGGTGTTAAGTATATAACAAAAATGACCAACCTGACACCAGTGGGAACCGAACCCACAGACTCCCGATTTCGCGTCGGTTTCGATTAAAATGTGGTCGTGACAATTGAATATTCATTAGCGTATGCTAATTCCACCTGATGTAGGGTTAGTGTGCATGCCTCTTATCCGGGACACCCGGGGTTCGATTCCTGGTCAATCCAGACGTTGAAATTCCGTACTGAGGATAGAACGCAGTTCGCTATGCCTCGTGAGACTCAGCGACAAGCTGCTGATACGAAAGGCAGCAAATCCGTTGAGGTAATCCGACCAATACGGTCGAGATATCATCACGCTGAACACGTGACTCTCCACCGTCTAAGTATAGGCGATCTGTCTCCGCAACAGTCGTCTTTGCAGGAAGGACGCGACAATGGCCTTAATTTAATTTAAGAAGAGCTGGGGTGAACATTGGAACGTATGGAAAATCATCTTCATGGCTGCTGACAGTGGAGTTTGAAACCACCGTCTTCCGAATGTAAGCTAACAGCTGCATGACCCAAACCGCGGAGAAAATTCACTCAGTAGAAGCAGTAGGCCTACAAATCCTACAAAGCTCGTCAAGAGCTCCGTGGTTGGCTCGTAACATGAATTAAAGCCTCATTGTAGAAGAAGAAACAGAAGAGAAGATGAAGAAATAATTTGTGGTGGGTGCAAACTTAAATGACAACTGTTTCATATATTTTATCCTACCATCACATTTAACATGCCTACAGTAACGCATTTACTTTAGTGTGAGTTATGGTTGTGAAGACGAGAAGTTGTCAAAGAATTTGAAGTTCCAATATAGGCCCAGGTGCACTGGTAGGAACCGAATAACTTAGCTGTGCAAAAAACGCAGTGTAGTTGTAAGCTTGCTTTTAGGAGATGGTAGCTTCGAACCCCACCTTAACAGTCATAAAAGTAGTTTTCTCTGGTTTCAATCACATTCGCTGAAAGCTTCTCCGAAATAGTGCAATGTTAAAGCGTTAAACCTTTACCGTGGGAGCCACATTTCGACAAAAGTCACTAATCCAAATGTTGATCGCGTAATGCGACGATCTAAGATCGAAGATATAACGGGATACGGTGTTGCAACATGGCTATATATCTGGCTAAATTTGTCGCTAGAGCTCTTTTAAATAACAATTTCATGTGGAATGGTGTGCCGAATGGACTTCTACCGTCCTTCAAAAATCCAACTACCGTTTGGACCTGCGATCTTGGAATCTATAGGATGACACTCTAACCTACGACGAAAACTGTGTGAAATAACCACGTACTGTATGTAAATGCTATACATTGACATACATTCATGAATCACGAGAGTCACGACAGATATGATCAAGTTGCTGAGACCAACATTTTAGAATAGCATCATATACAGAGCAGCGGAAATTCACTCCTCACGTTAATGTTCTGGAAGGCCAATCTTTGTGTCTGAAGTCAGGGGTGGTTACTCATGGGTGTGAGTGAGTTTCTCTTACAAGGGGATAGATGATACGGAGCACAACAGCAGCTGCGTCTTTTGCGCTAGCGAAAAACTTTTTAAACCCTCAGCAGAGCATTACTTCAGGCTTTCTTCTTATTTTATTATATTTTCTCACAAAGAAGTTTTTCTACGCTTTCCAGGGTGATTTACGAGTCAGTATATACAACATCTCAGGGAACACAAGACCTAAAACCATAATGGTCTTCTATCGATTTTACATTAGGAAGACTTGCTTATATCTTCCACGACATTCACCAAGGGATGAGGCGAAATTACAATAATAATAATAATAATAACCAAGAAAAAATGAAGAAATATTAAAAAGTGTAAGTCATTAAGCGGAAAGGTGTGGGAATGTTAAATGAGGAGAGAAGATGAAGCACTAAGTAGAGTAAATAATGCAATAACTTTTTAAGTAAAGCCAGAAACTCGTTGGAGGAGACTTAATGAATCTAGCTCGGCCTACCATACAACAAAACGCAACAGCGGTTCCCTAACGATTTATGGTAGTTCGGGTTTCTTCTGTAAGGGGCAACACGTGAAAGCAGCGCCTAATATTCAGGAATGCGAGAGCCGTCCACCTGTGGTATATAGGATGGTTCAGGAGAACGTTACCATACAGTGAGAGATGGTGTGACTCGCATTCGAGGAGAAAGGTCTTATAAATATGTATTAGGTCTAGTTATCAACGAGCAAGTTCAGCATAGCGTGTTCAGCTATAGCTTTTCAGTTCAACGCAAATGCTCAGTTAGAAGTTGATGTACTGTAATCGGAACAGCGAGGGAGATGATGGGGTTCGAACCTCATCAACGGCAGTCCTGAATATGGTTTTCCGTGGTTTCATGCCATCAAATGATGGGTCTGGATCTCTCCTATCCCATCGTCTTCTAAAACCTCTCTGAGTTTGTGTGACGTTTAAACCACTAGCATACCGTAGCCTACTACTCGCCAGTCTCCTGATTATTATCACTCTTCCTTCTAGTGCCTTTTCATCATAGAAAGTTGAAGAGCGCTATCACGCCCTATTTTGTGCTTCTCGTATCCGTACCCAGGAAGAACTTCTGCGTGCTATGATCACTAGTGTCAGGCTGTATTTGTCACTTCGAAAGATGGGTCAGAAATAGGTTGCTTAATCGCATTTTACGAGCGTTGGCTGAGTTTTCCTATTTTCCTATTGTTCTTGTTTAAAATGGATATGCTTTACAGCACAAAAGTGTCGTAAGGCATTTTTGATTTCGTGCGGATTGACGAGATTTTGGCGGCTTTAATACGCTTAAAGGACTTTATATTGCGATCTTCAACAGACCGAAAGATGGATCTAAATGTTTCCTGGCCGATTCGCACAACCGCAACTAGCAGGTTGTGCAACATACGCGTGGAACCATTATTTTCTCCTTCTTGAATTGTACAACGTGTGTAGGTTATGTTTTCTGCACTGCTTTTATCCCAGTGACCATTCCCTTTCCTGTGTTAGACAAGACCATTTGCGTATATATTGACCATTATTACCTTTTTTTTTGGTCAGATGACATTCCTCCTTTCCACCGTGGACACTTCTCTTTGAATTAAGCCTCCTACGCTAGAACAATTAGTAATTGATCCTATGACTTCATTACCCAAATCTCAACTTAAGCTTCATTTAGGAAAGATCAGCTCATAACAGCTAACTAGAGCTGTTAATTACAAACTGTAATAAGTAACTAAGACGGTAGAAACACGAGTCTCTTTGAGCCATGTAGGTGGGTTCGATCCCGGCTCAGTTCAGTGGTATTTGAATATGCACAAATACGCCAGCCTCGAGTTGGTAGATTAACCCGTACATAATAATTAAACTTGTGGAAACAAATTCTTATAATTCAGCGCCTCTGAGAACCCTAAAAAGTAATTAGATAGTGCAACGCAAAACCAAAAACGAATTAATAAATATTAATTTCAAGAAACGCAATTTGACACGTTAAGTTTTTTTACTTGAAATTAAAATAGATGCGTATGTTACAAGAGCCAAAAGTTTGGTTTTACCTTCAAATTGAGATGTTTACGTCGAGCTCTCAGGTAAAGCCGAAATTTCGCAGTAACTTACAAATACTCCTGAACGTGTTACGTACAATAAGTTATTTCATGCTGTCTTGAATTTATTTAATTTTGTTTGAGTAACGTTGAAGTGAAATTATGCTCTGTTCAGGGCCCACCATACAAAAAGTCGATGTCATCCATGAAAGAGTCGATATCATTTCAGAACCTGTCGATTGATGTTTTGAGTCACATTCATCACGCAAGTGTATCCATCTGGTAAGTTTATAAGCAACTATTTTTGTATGCACTGAGGAAGCTTTTTGATGCTGTGTTTTATGTTTACAGAACTGTAGTGGTGAAGTACTGTTGGTACAGTTTCGTAAATTCCTATATCAGTTTGCAGAACGTAAATATATTACGAAATTCAACATAATGCTAAAACAACATATTAAATAACCGTGGATATCGAATACATGCGAACCAAATAAAATATTTCATTACGTTTGATCTAGAGAACAGTCAGTTAGGATCTAGAAAAAACTATGAGAACTGCCGTAATTCGTTCTTCAGAGACATTTCATGTTATTTGAGCCGCAAAATCACTATTTAGTCATGTTATGAATCTCACAGCCTTTTATGTAATTTATGCAACTATAAATGTGATGCCACAAACTGAGGTTAAGATGATCAAGATAGAGGCAGTCTGTCTGTTTGTTTCTTGTGTCATAAAGAAATGAATTCCCTCCTCTAGCGTTAATAATTCAAAGAGGTAACGTCTACGTCACTATCATCTACACCACTAATATTTTATTTTGATACGGCAATAAATCTCCGTTAAGATAGCACGTCTTCAAGGTCTGCATGCTTGATCTTTCGTACGCCGCCACAACCTTACGAACAAGCGCATGATTTGTTCAATCTCAACGGCAATAAATTATTGTCACTTTTTAAGCTCGAAGTAAATGACTTTAAGCGATTGAAACTCGAAGAGTGAAGGATAATTAATATTTTTAAGCACGAGGGAGTGGGCGTCCAGTAGGCCTACTTTGTGTCTGTATTTACAGTTTCCCAATTGATAAATAGATAAATAGATAAATAGACAGATAAAACGTCCAGCACATTATATTATGAAATAACTTATAATAGCTTGAAGAAATTTGGATAAATGGTTATACCCAGGAAGAACAGGTAGAATGCGTCATGTAACCGTTTGTCCAGACGTACTGATTGAAAACACATAATAATATCAAATCATAAACACGAGCAGGTATTATTCACAATACCAGTTTGCAAAGCTCAGTCGGAACAATAGAATGTGTGTGTTCTCACTGTGTTTCAATATTGGCAATAATGGTAATAATACTAGTAAAAATTATTATTATTATTATTATTATTATTATTATTATTATTATTATTATTATTATTATTATTATTAGTATTATTATTATTCCTTGCATTCTGATTTGATACCATTTAAGCTGTCAACATGTCAATTTAGACGTTCCGTTTTCAACAAATGTGTCACAGAATATCTCTTACATGCCGTCATCACACGACGTGTAGTGCCAAATGAACAAATCATTGTTGGACCTGGAAAAACCGCTATGTGATAACATTTCAGCTTAGAACTCTGGCCAGAAACGTTCTATCATCTAAGGTTGAGTATTGCATGAACTCTATCAACGAATTTTCGTTCTCAAATGATACATGTTCTGCGGGTAAGTACAGTATGTCGACGGCTTATTTCTAAAACCTCGTATCTCCTAATGCTGTTCCTATCCATTCTTTTCCTTATGACAGGTCACGCCTCCCAGCCACATATTGATACGCAGCCCATCAGAACAATTATCGTTGAGTTCATATTCCTATGCTAATGTGTAAAGGAAAATCAACCTAAAATGCATTATACTGTAGGAGTGCGTAAATACGCATGCAAACTACATTCCTACAACACGGTATGGTAGGTCCATTTTCCTTTACACCTCAGCAAAGGAAAATGAACACAACGAAAATTGTTCTGATGGACTGCATATCTACATGTGGCTGGGAGGCGTGATTAGCCTTAAGGTATATAATGGGTAGGAAGATCGTTGGGACATACGAGGTTTTTGAAGTAAGCAGTCGATGTGTTCCTTTAACACTATCACATAGCGGCATTTCGAGGCGTAACGACGATATTCCGTTCTTCATAAATTCGACTGCCTCTGCCTTGTTTGGGCCGGCGATCATTCATTCATTTAAAATAAAGCGAAGACCGTAGAAAGCAAAATATAGCCTATTATTGGTTTTGCGTCCTACTAATTACTTTTATGGTTTTTGGAGATGCCGGAAATTTGTCCCGCAGGAGTTCTTTTACGTGTCGGTTAATCTACCGACACAAGACTGGCGTATTTGAGCACATTTCAAACACCACAGAATTTAACAAAGATCGAACCCACCAACTTGAGCTCAGAAGGCCGGCGTTCTACCATCTGAGATACTCAGCTCGGACGCAGAAAACAAACTATGGTAAATATTGGTTTGTAAATCGGGGAGTTGACAACTGAAATGCATTACCTACATCAGATCTTCAGCCTTTCAATGAAATATCGTCGCTGGAAAGGTAAAAGGTTGTATCCCACAATACTCTCCCTATCCATTATTCTCCTTAAGACTGGTCACGCCTCCCAGCCACATACGGATACGCAGTCCATCAGAACAATGTCCGTTGTGTTCGTTTTCCTATGTCGACGATTAAACGAAAATGAACCTTACATGCATTGTACACTAGGAGTGCGTAAATACGTAATGCAAACGTACATTCCTACAGTACGGTACTGTAAGGTTCATTTTCCTTTACACATGGACATAGGAAAATGAACACAACATAATTTGTTCTGATGGACTGCATATCCATACGTTGCTGGAAGGCGTGACCAGTCTTAAGGAGAATAATTGATAGGAAGAGCTTTGTGGAATACAACCTTTTACCTTTCCAGCGACGATATTATGGTTTAAATATATTCCAATATCCTGTAAATTTCTACTTGATTTTTTTAATAAATAGGCAAATGTAAAGTTAGCAACAAGTTTTAGCACCGCACAATCTACAAATTATAAACTTAAAAGAATCTGTGGGGCATGTGTAGTGGCCATAAAGGCGTTAATCCTTTCAAGGTGGCCGCTGCCGTGCCACATAACCTGCAAATATTGAAATGGTGATGGTACGGATTGTTGCTGTAAGAGGAAGTACAACTTGACAATCATTCTTAGATACTGGAATGTAACATGTCGTCGCTGGAACGGTAAAAGGTTGTATTCCACAATACTCTTCCTATCCATTATTCTCCTTAAGACTGGTCACGCCTCCTAGCCACATGTGGATACGCAGTCCATCAGAACAATGTCCGTTGTGTTCGTTTTCCTATGTCGACGATTAAACGAAAATGAACCTTATATGCATTGTACACTAGGAGTGCCTAAATACGTAATGCAAACGTACATTCCTACAGTACGGTACTGTAAGGTTCATTTTCCTTTACACATGTGCATAGGAAAATGAACACAACATAATTTGTTCTGATGGACTGCATATCCATACGTGGCTGGGAGGCGTGACCAGTCTTAAGGAGAATAATTGATAGGAAGAGCTTTGTGGAATACAACCTTTTACCTTTCCAGCGACGATATTTATAATTTTATAAATTATATTTTGTAATTTTTACACAATTCTTGGCTGACCACATAGTTGTTATGTTATGCATCATCTAATAAAATACTTTCAAGTTATTTTATGTAAATTTAATTCGAATTAATTGAGATTGGTTATTATAATTATTATGTTATGCTAGTTTCAAATAATTTTGTATTGCTTTGTAATGTAATTATGTTGCTTTTAATGTTGTTCCTATGCTATTGTAAGCAGACGATGACTCCAGAATAACTTCGAGTTGTAACGTTAATAATAATAATAATAATAATAATAATAATAATAATAATAATAATAATAATAATAATAATAATAATAATAATAATAATAATAATAATGAGGAGAGGAAGAAGAAGGAGAATCAAGAAATACCTCGATGGTGGATCAAGGTTATGTTGTGTATCACACGATATTCCAGGATGGAGTTGTGTAAAATTTGCTAACTGTAATTGAGCAAACTAAACTTCAAACCTGTTATGTTTTCACTCCACCTCTAACACCACTTCTCGCTCCTCGTTCTGCTGTCTTCTTAAGCTCAGCATCCGTTATGTAGATCCTGCTACTCAGTTTCTTCGGCAATGGTTAATTCTCTACGACTAGCAGGAACCTTCCCCCAAATTGCGCCTTCGAAATACAAGGTAATCCCTTAAAATGTATTCCCTCAGGACTTTCTTCTTTTTATATCGCCATCTACTTCCATTCTTGTTCCTTCCTTCTTTCTTACTTGGCTACAGATGCCCTAGAAAATAAGGGAGAAGAGCTTATTTAAAAATAAATGTTCTGCTAAATGGGGAAATGTGCATCTTAATTTCAGTCTCGTCTCTTGATATTTATATGTTTGTTGTAAAGTTCAGTACATTTATTCTTTCAAAAGAAGACAAGATATTTAATTTTATTTAACTGTTAGACACTGAACAAAGATTTACGAGTAACACGGAGTGTGGGCATAATACCTGATTCCTTATCAGTTCTTGGAATTTTATGGAATTCTTTGAACTGACATCCGGCTGAAATTAGAGAAATACTGTACTTAGCGGTAGTGTATTTAAGGATAGACGTCATTAATGATAAATCGAATTAGGAAATTCGTATATACCGGATGTGACAATGAGGTACGGCTCAACATTCAGGACACATTCCTCTGGGTCCGGAAACGCTTTTATTCTATGGTACACTCATTTTCTACAACTCAACTCAGGCCTAGTGCATTTATCATGCTAAATGAAATGAAATGGCGTATGGATTTTAGTGCCGGGAGGTGTCCGAGGACATGTTCGGCTCGCCAGGTGGAATTCATTTGATTTGATTCCCGTAGGTGACCTGTGCCGTGATGAGGATGAAATTATGATGGATACGACACATACACCCAGCCCCCGTGCCAGCGAAATTGACCAATGATGGTTAAAATTCTTGACCCTGCCGGGAATCGAACCCGGGACCACTGTAACCAAAGGCCAGCACGCTAACCATTTGGCCATTAAGACGGAAATTTGTCATGGTATACCCACATAAGCATAGGAAAATAAACACAACGAAAATTCGTCGCTGTTCGGGTAAAAGGTCGTATCTCACGCTGCTCTCCCTAACCATTATTTACCTTACGGCTTATTTACGTACTCCTACAATATAATGTACTTAAGGTTCATTTTTCTTTACACCTCACCATAGGAAAATGAACCCAATGAACATTGTTCTGATGGACTGCATATCCAAATGTGGGTGGGAAGCGAGACCAGCCTTAAAGAATGTAATTGATAGAAACGTCGTGATTATATTCGTCTGGCTATTGCCAGCTTCGTGCAGACATTATTGGTTCCTAAAGTAGATCCTTCGGTGAGAATGGCCGGCGTCAGTCGTGTATAGGAAAGTGTGTTAGTGTACTGAAGTTGTGTGTAGGATAGGTCTGCATGCCGTTCAACTCGTTAACAGCTGTTCACTTACGAATAGCGCTCTGTGCTAATGAGTTGCAGGTAGGCTATATTGGGGACAACGCGAATAGCCAGTCTCCGAGCCAAAGAAATTAACAGTTTAGGCCTAGGTTTAAAATCCCCTCTACCTGGCCGGGAATCGAACCCAGAGTATTGATGACCGAAGACCATAACGTTGACCACTTAGACATGGAGTCGGACACTTTCTGTTATGTGATATGAATTTATTCTTGATTTTGGTTCATTCTTATTTTTTAGCGTTCATCACTATTTTCTGTAGTATTCCAGATTTTTAGTAGAATTATAGAAAATAACAATTTCGTTATTATTTTCCGTTTCGTGTTTTCAGATGCGCTACTTATATTAATAATGTACTCTTCATACGGTGGAGGTGTGCTCACTAACAAGGTAACTTTATGAGGTTGCCCCCAATCAACGTCATTAGGCGACAAGTTACTGGCTCACCTGACCAAGCGCTCAGTCCATCACACGTTACTTACACCTGCATAATTGGATGGACACAGCCTTAATTAACTCATTTGCCAGCCTAGAGACGACAGTCATAACTTGGTAACCTTAGAGGAGCCGCAGAGCCTCCTTCTCACTTAGGATATATAGCTAAATAAATTAACTCGGCAGATTTTTATGAATTTAATATTTTGATAAAATATATTCTCCTCTACTTAGGGGCTCCTCGTATATGATATGAAGTGGTTCAGGAAGCCATGTCTCTTTCCGTCCAAAGAAATTGTTTAGTAGAGCGGAAGAATCCAACGCGGTTCAAAATTGTCGATTTCTAGTTCCCAATGCCATTGATTGTTGCAAACGCCCAGAATACATTTTGTAGATCAGAAAATGAAGCTGTCTCCGATTAATTGAAGAATGGCTTCGGAGGAGTAGAATTTAAAATTTCCACTATTCCTAACCTCGGCATTTTGAGCAGGGGAGTGGTTAGGCCTATATCATGCCGCATTTGTCCCTATAAATTCACCTGATACGCGTTTTGATGTAGACCATGTCCTCTCCAGAAGTGGAAATCCGATTTATCTTCGGATTTCCTGGCAAGGAATAAAACTCACATCCTCCCATGTGGAGTGAGTACGTCTTTTCCTCTTCGCCGATACAGTCCGTATTTTCGAGATCAACCAGAGTATATTAATCATATCTCAAATGAAGAACTATCTCAGACTTTGATCACCATTTCCTGTAAAACAACAACTTCTCGTTTCTGATAGCAACAACAATAAATTCGTGGGGCAACAGCCCATTAGGGATCTGGACTGCCGAGACGACTTCTGACCTAGCATCTCAATTAGTCACACAAAGGTTAGTGAAACGCGTTTTAGCCTTCAGCCAGAATTAAAATCTTTAGAATGTCCGGGAATAGAATCTGTGGTTTCCGGTTAAGTGGTACAGCACGACGGAGCACTATTTCATCGGATGGCTGCAAAGTGCACAGCTATCTCTAACATTGAAACAATTATGATGGGGAATTTTCCCCACCTTTCAAAAGACAGTTCGACCGGGATCAAATCGGTGACCTGGGGATCATGAGGAGGGCATACTGTGGTTTTGATCCACTGAGGTACCTGAATATCACATATACATAACAATATTATTCAAAGAAACCATTTCAGTTAATATAACATCCCCCCCCCCTCCCTTCCCTTATCAAAAATGTACTTATTGTTTTCACGTAGCCTATTTTTAAGTGAATGTTATGTAAGAAACGTTTCAATGTACAACTACAACAACTACAAAGTATAATGTACAGAAGTGCGGAACTGATATCGCAGATTGGAGGATGTAGCATCTTATGAGGCGACGGGCTGAAGACCACGAGGGCCACAGCATTTTGAACACCAATGACGAAAGGGCGAGTGAAATAAATGAGATCGTAGAAACGTACGAGAAAATTGCTCAAGAAACGATCAATAGGATCCGCATGAAATTACGGCAGATTTGATACGGCAGCATTGTGGCGGGTCTAGAACCCATAATCGAGAACATTGATTCACTAGGGAGCTTGTCAGCGAGTGATTCCTATGCTTCTGACAAATTTCTTCAGTTAATTGAAGACTTCAGCTAGTGATTCGTGAAACACTCATCATTTACACGGCTCGCGTTAACCGCCACTGATATTGATTTCCTAACAACTTCATTACCCTGCTGTTTTATTGAGAGGTATCTTTAATCACCGTATCCAATTATAAGGTGCACTAATACTGATGTTACGTTGGTCTTGGGAGCGCGACTAATGTAAGACATTAGACAAATTATAGGTTCGATGTCCACGTCGGTTATATTGAGTAAAAGAGTTTCGGCACCAAAATAATGCGTGAAATATGAGCCGTATGACTGCTGCTACCCAGAGTAATCAGTCAAATCGTAAGGCAAATTTGCAGTTTTCAGAAAATTACTCAAGTAAGATAAAATGATATTGTTAGTCAGAGTTTGGCATGATGTGAGAACTAACACAGTAACATAATATCATTAATCCTATATTTAAAACTGAAATTTGAGAAATAAGTGCTTAACTAAAGTTTGCCTAATATTCTGTGTGAAGCCAAAGGCCTCCGTCGCTCAGGCGGCAACGCTCCGGCCTTTCACCACTCGGTTCAAATCCTAGTCTCTCCATGTAAGATTTTTGCTGGTCAAAGCGGAGGTGGGACAGGATTTCTCCAGGTACCCCGATTTTCCCTGTCATCTTTCATTTAAGCAACACTCTTATTAATCATTTTCCCAGAGGAGTGCGAAAGGCTTCGGCAGCCGCGACAATTCCTAACCTCGCCGCTTGATTAGGGCTTCATTCATTCCATTCCTGACCCTGTCAAATGAGTCGAACAAGCGGTGGATTTTCATTTTTCATTCTGTATGAAGCCATACTGTATAACATCCAAACTGAGTGTTCTGGATTTGATTTCGGGTGGAATTTTGACTAGGACCATCCGGTGGCATCAAGGTGGGCACGTGATCTTTAAACTAACAGTCATAAAATCGTCGCTTCACCGGTAAAACGTTGTATCCCACAATACTCTTCCTATCCATTATTCTCCTTAAGGCTGGTCACGCCTCCCAGCCACGTATGGATGCTCAGTCCATCAGAACAATGTCCGTTGTGTTCGTTTTCCTATGTCGACGATTAAACGAAAATGAACCTTACATGCATTGTACACTAGAAGTGCGTAAATACGTAATGCAAACGTACATTCCTACAGTACGGTACTGTAAGGTTCATTTTCCTTTACAGATGGGCATAGGAAAATGAACACAACAAAATTTGTTCTGATGGACTGCATATCCATACGTGGCCGGGAGGCGTGACCAGTCTTAAAGAGAATAATTGATAGGAAGAGCTTTGTGGATTACAACCTTTTACCGGTCGAGCGACGAATTTGGATGTCCCGTCCACGCCTCAGAAAACGGAGATAGGTGAAGATGAAAGTTTCTTTCTGCTAGTTGTTTTACACCGCATTTACTCAAAGAGGTTTTTATAGCGACAATAGGATAGACAAAGGCTAGAATTTGCAAGGAAGCGCCGGAGTAGTAATGAAAACAGAGTCCCGTATTCACCTGGTGTGAAAATGGAAGAACTACAGAAAACCATATTCAGATCTGTCGATAGCGAGGTTCAAACGCACAATCTCCTGAATGAAAACAAACGCCTTCACTTCCTGAACCGTCCTGCTAACTAGCTAGGTACCTCGTTGCTTTTGATAAAATGTTTTTTGTTAGCGTTATTTTTTGTAAGAAGGTTGAGACGTTTAACATGTACTTGTTGCGTGTAATGTTTAAAGATAGCCTACATAACTGTGGTGTCTGAACGGGTGAAAGTAAGCGTAATTAATTGTAGCTAGGAAAGCCATCTTGGCAATCAGCTTGACTTGAAGTTTTCTTCATTTTCTCATCTCTTCCGCTCTGTTTTGTTTGGCTTTGCTTTGTTTTGTTTATGTTTTTTTAGTTCTGTTTTGTTGTTGATGTTCTGTTCTGTTATATTCTCTTCTCTTGTCTTGCCTTCTCTTCTCACTTCTCTTTTCTTCCCTTCCAATTTGTTACGCACCTTCAAAAACAGTCTGAAATTTGTGGATGAAAATGGACAGGATCGCCAACCAATCAAGCGAGATGTTTCATGCTGTCCCCTAGACGTCAGTGTTGGTGAATCATAAATTTATAAACCTTTCTGAACACGGCATACAGTAGCCTATATATGCTGCACATAAAAGAAAGTAGGCCTATACGATTATTGCGTTATGAACTGGATAAATAATAATAATGATAATAATAATAATAATAATAATAATAATAATAATAATAATAATTGTACCGGGCGGTACACCTCTACACCGTTTATTTAAAAGTTGCGCCAGTTGAAACTCCTCTTCTGGAGGAAGGTTGAACTTTATCTATTCTATTAATTCTCTACTTACTCAGAAGATGTCACCACATGGAAAATTTTGAGTTTTTGAACTGTGTCACTTTTGAGGTGTTTTTGTTCCGCTTGAAGTAAGAAGTGCGAACTTTCTCTTCTAGAGGACACTACTGAAGATCAACAATAGTGCGACCTAGTGCGAAATCAAAGAACTATTTTGTTGGAGAAATTTTTATTTCAAAAGTTTGTTTCTTGTTAAATTTCTTTCTGTCATGGTTTAAGTTGGCTGTATACCCCTCTTTTTCCCCTTATTTTGGATCTAGCCAATCCCGAATTTCTTTAATTAATTTTCCACCAATAATGTGTTTCTTTTTCCTCTATGTAGGGGTTTCTTTTCCCGAACCAATAAAAACTTTGAGGGAGGGTGTTTTATTTCCCCTAACGCCTAGAATCTTCCGCGAGAGGTTATAAACTGCTGATTTTGGGGTCTCCGGGCCACTTCTGTTCCATCTTTCAGTGTATTAAGTACATAGCAGGAGGCGGGAAGCGCCTCTTTCCTCGGCAGCGATCTACTACCAGGTAATGGCCTATTAATATCTTCTTTTCTTGCTAGGTCGGCAGTTTAACTCTCGCGGCGGGTTCGAAGCGTTTTCCATCATGTAACCTTTTCCTAAAATGTAACTACTCTTTTCTTCTATTCTCTTGTAAAGATACATTATGGGATAGAGAGTGCTAACCCTCTCGAGTTCCCACTCACATCGTCTTGAGGTGAACTTATTTTTCTCAACCAATTCTCCCGTAATGTAATGTAAATTGCCATTAAGTCACCTCTGTAGTATGGGATTAGCCCTTGTATTAACGGCCTAGTGCCAAGTAGGTCTTAAGCAAAGTGTATTAGGAGTGCAAGTTCGCCTCCTCTCAAGTTGTATTTTGAGGTCATGTATTAATCTTTTCTCACCTAATAGACCTCAGTAGGTTGGGTATTTTACCCCTGTGTATATGTCCTTTGAGGACAACTTGAAAGTTGAGTTTGGTGTGGCCTGGGAGAGGCTTAACTTTAAGAGCGAGTGGCTCGTTTCTAAGACTGAGAGTTGTATGCCTCGAGGAGGCTTTGCTGTGTAATTTGGAGCAAGGGCTCCAGGGTTTGATTGGGGTCTTCTGCCCCTTTTGTTGAAATTGGTATATCGTAAAGTTGAGCTAGTTGCTCAAGAATTGTGTTTTCAGGGCTCGAAGCCCAAATTCTTTAATCCCTGTAATTGTACATTTCAAGTTGTATTTCGGCTACTAAGTACCTGTTCTATTTGTTGTTACCTAATTTTGAAAAGAAAATATAACCTAATTAAATTTTAAAATTTAATTTCTCTTTAGTAGCTTGAGACCTATTCACCACCCAGCACCTTCTTTCATGCTTAACTACCACAAAACCCGGTAACAAGTGGTAGCAGAGCGTGGTTGAATGGGTCTCAATTTAGCCCCTTTTGACGGCTAAACATTGCTTTGATTCGAACTCTAATAATTGTCTCAGTTGCTGGAATTTTTTGAGTTTTCAAAATTGTTCTGTCATCATGCCCGGCCCTCGCGATGTCCTCCTACTTAACTATTTGCGCAAAGAGGAGTTGATATACGAGTTAACTATCAGAAATGTGCAATCTGGAGGCACGGTTGCAATCGACACCAACAAGCTTAGAGAGTCCCTTGATTTGCCCATTTCCATCCCCAATTTGGGAGAGACAGAAATTGATGATTCTCTTTCCACGATCGTCGAGAATATTACTGGGCTAGCATCTGTAGTCAGCTTTTTTGATGAAAACGATCCGTCTCCTAATCAAATTAAGCGTGTGCAAGGCAGGCTATATCACTTTTCAAATAGAGTTAATGATCTGTTGTCTCTGAAGGTGAATGACGTTCAGAGGAAGCAAGCTAATACGCTCCTTGAAACTATCTCTGAATTGTCTAGTAAAGTCACTCAATTGTTAACTGGGGAAGTTCCTCCCAAATCTGATCAGCCCACCGTTGTGAATGTAAGTAGTGAGGAAGATCCTGCTAAGGGAGAAGGCAATAGGATAACCGTTGCTGCTCAAACTATCTCTGCCCCATTGGACAACGAGTCTGAACGCCGCACATCGTTGAACAATGTACGTGCTGAATTAACTTCCTTGCCATTGAAACCTTTACCTACTATGTCGCCCGGGTTTAGCAGCTTGCCTCATCCATTGGCAATGTTGCTCAGAGGTATATCCAAGTTTTCCGTTAATACCACCAGTGACGTAATTTCATTTTTAAGATTTCTAGTGGAATTTCAGGATCATGCTCTTGTTTTTTCTCTTTCGCCATGTCAAATTTTGCAAATTATCTATCCGTATGCTATTGGTATTCTCTCTGATAAAATCGTAAGAGCCATTGCCGAGCAATCATCTATTGAGGATTTCCATGCCCATTTGCTAGCTAACTTCATCCCGGCTAGGGCCAGGTCCTCCCTGATTCAGAAGTACTATTACCGTGTACAGCGCTTGGATGAAAACTTGGCTGACTTCATCCAAGACATTAAGTTTTATACTAGGGTGTTTGCTCTTCACTTCCCTGAGGATCAAATTGTACAAGCTATTGTGGAAGGTATTTCACCATCCTATAGGTCATATTTGTGTTTCGCGGCGTGCCCGCAAACGTTCTCGGAACTTGAAGCATTGGCAGTCTCAGCGGAAGGAGTTAGATACGCCGATTCTTTGCGTGTCGCGAAAGAACCCCCGCCTTCCTTTAGTAACACTCGGCCTCCACCTCGCCGACCAGTCAATCCCCGTAAATGTTATGCTTGTGGGTCGCCTGACCATCTGCGGAATAAGTGTCCTCTGATCAAGTCAAGTGGGACAAGGAATGGAGTAGGGTCATCACAAGGCTGTTTTAAGTGTGGGGCCTTCTCACATATCGCCAAGAATTGCCCAAACTCAAATAGCACCCCCTCCTGCTCAACTTCTGGTGCAAATTCCAGCTATGCCAATAATAAAAAGTGACTAGTGGCGTCGGCTGAGCCGACTAATCCATCTTCCCGAGACTCAGCCCCTAGTAAACAGGTTGTAAATGCAGAGAACGACCAGCCTTCAAATTCATCGTTTGAATGCCCTAAAGAGTGTCTTAGGATTGCGGCGGATACCCCCGCACCTGTTCCTTTTCTTAAGATTGAGTTAAATAACGAGCCTATAACAGCTCTCTTAGATTCAGGCAGTGTTTGTTCCATTATTTCGGCTGATGGGTATTCTAAATTGAAATCTGTTTGTAAACTCCCTGACTATGTCTCTTCTCCTGTTCAATACGTTTCGGCTAATTCATCTCCATTAGAAATTCTAGGTTCCTTACTGGTCAAAATTCGTGTTTTTAAGTTTACATGGAAAGTTAAATTGTTTGTGGCTAAGCAATTGTCTTGCCCCATTATATTGGGAGCTGACTTTATTTCTCACACTGGTCTTGTGCTCGATCTGCAGTCTAGGTCGTGCACATTCAAATTTGCTTCTAGTTGTAAAATCCCACTATTAAAGTGTAATTCTGTGTCATGTTCATCTATTTCGCCTACCCAGGATGAGATGTTGTTAGACCTTAGACATCTACCTGAGGAGCAGGCTGATAGTATTCGCAAACTGTGTCAGTCGTTTCCCGAGGTGTTCTCTGATACTCTTGGTGTTACTGACCTTCTTGAATACAAAATTGAGGTCACGGATTCTATTCCTGTCCGTTTTCCACCGTATAGGCTATCTCCACCTAAAATGAAGGCTCTGAAAGAAATCATCGATCAGATGTTGAAGGATGGTATTATTAGGCCCTCTAAGTCAGCGTATTCTTCGCCTATTTTTCTAGTACCGAAACCTCAAGGAGGCTTCAGGCCTGTCATTGATTACAGGGCTCTCAATCGGAAGGTGGTGTTGCAATCGGTGCCCCTTCCCGACCTTCATTCTTGCTTTTCATGGTTTCGTAAGGCCAAGTTCTTCACCATCTTGGACTTGAATCAGGCCTATAATCAAATTCCCCTTGCCGAAGAGTCTAAACATCTTACAGCGTTTGCCACGGACTGGAATTTATATGAATACAACCGCGTGCCTTTCGGGCTCCCCACGGGGGCAGCTGTGCTCACTAGGCTACTAGATAGGGTCTTCTCCGACATCAAATTTGAGTACTTATATCACTACTTGGATGATGTCGTCGTATTTTCCGAAACCTTTGAAGAACATCTAGATCATTTGCGAGAAGTTCTCAATCGCCTTCGTAAGGCTGGGTTAACTGTTAAGTTGTCCAAGGTTGCCTTTGCTAAGCCCTCTATGTCATTCCTAGGGCATATTGTGTCACCTGATGGTGTAGCAGTCGATCATTCTAGAACACAGGCCATCCGTGATTTTAAACCTCCCAAGGACATTAAAGGTATCGCCAGGTTCATTGGCATGGTGAATTTCTTCAGGAAGTTTATTCCTAACTTCGCTAATAGAGCGGCGCCCTTAAACCTTCTTCGTAGGAAAGGCATCAAATTCGAGTGGGGACCTTCTCAACAAGCCGCTTTCGAAGATCTTAAATTAGCTCTCTGTAATGCCCCTGTACTTGCTATGCCGGATTTCTCGAAGAAATTCATCGTCCAAACGGACGCGTCGTCGTCAGCTGTAGCTGCAGTCCTTCTTCAAGAGACTGAACTAGGGAGGCGTCCCATCGCCTATGCATCTAGGACTCTATCGGTTCAAGAAGCAAAGTACTCCATATATGAGCTTGAAGGTTTGGCAGTCTTATTCGCCTTAGAAAAGTTCCGTCTCTATCTGGAACACGTCAAATTCGATCTGGAGACAGATAATCAAGCCTTAAGCTGGGTCTTAGGTAGGCCGCGTCGTACAGGTCGTATAGCCCGTTGGGCCATCCGTATTTCTGCCTTCCAATTCGATGTACGGCATATCAGAGGTACTGAAAATGTGGTTGCTGATGGACTCAGCCGTATGTTTTCAAACGACGTTGAGAACCATGAACCGGTCGACCGTTCATCTCCTCCCGAGTCCACACTATTTGATGTTAATGCCATTTTAACTGATGCCCCCATGCTCTTTAGGGATATCGAGAAATACCAACGTGAAGATCCGACGCTGGCTCCGATAATGGAAACCCTTTCTTCTGGGGAGCATGTCATCCCTTATGTTCTGAGGAATGGTGTTTTATGTTGCCCTTCGAGGCATGACAAGATGATGAAAGTTGTCGTTCCAGCTGTTCTCGTGCCTATGATCTTCAAATACTATCATGAGACCCCATTGGGGGGGCATCTGGGTATCTTTAAAACTCGTGAAAAGATTCGTGAAATGTTCATCTGGAAAGGTATGGACGGTGAAATTCGGGAACTTGTAAAAGCTTGTAAATCTTGTTTGATCAGTAAACCCACCATGTCCACTAAAGTAGGCCTTTTGTCTTCTCATCAAGCGTCGCGCCCCATGGAACGCCTGTATATCGATTATGTGGGACCCTTCCCCCAGTCAAAGGGTAATGCCAACAAGTTTATCTTTGTATGTGTAGATGGTTTTACTAGATTTTCCTGGTTATTTCCGACTAAGCTGGCTACCGCTCAGTCCACCATTACCTGCTTAAATTCTATTTTTGCTTCTTTTGGTCCGTGTCAATATATCGTATCTGATAATGCTAAGGCTTTTACATCTAATTTATTTCGTAAATTCTGTTTTGACTTATCAATATCTCATGTAACTACTTCTGCTTATTACCCGCAACCATCTCTGGCTGAACGAGTTAACCGTAATCTCAGGTCCGCACTCATTGCCTATCATCATGAAGATCCTTCCAGGTGGGACACGTCCCTGCATTGGATAGCTTTTGCTTTGAATTCGGCGGTTCATGAATCTCACAAGTTTACTCCAGCTTCCTTGATGTTCAAGTTTGTTCCCAACTCGCCGCTCTCTAACCTCTGGTCTTTGAATGACATTCTACCCGAGACAATAGATCCGGATAACATTAAAGATCTTTGGAAGAAGGCTAAAGCCAATCTTAAAGTGTCTCATGAAAAGGTTAGGGAAAGGTATGATCGTGGACGGAGACCCACCACTTTGAAGGTAGGTGACCAGGTTATGGTCAAAAATTTTGTTCCCGCGGGCAAGCTTGCCCCCAGATTTCATGGGCCTTGTATCATTCTCGATTTTCTTACGCCGGTTACCTTATTGTTAAGTAATCCAGCCACCGAGAGGATATTTAGAGTTCACCTGTCCCAGGTGAAACCGGTGTAATTTCTGTGTTAACTTGCTTCATAGTATTTTGAAAGGATATGAAGGTTATATTTTTTTTTGAGTTTCACTTTTAAGGCATTCTGCCCCTTCTGTAATATTTTGATTTTAGATGTAAGCCTTATGTAAAACCTGCCCCGACCCGTTAAACTGCCATCCTGTTCTTGCCACGGCCATTACCACGATCCCGTCTCCTGCTCCACCTTACACTGTGGCTTCATAATAGTAAATGCCATAGATATCTACACGCCGCTGGCCCCTCAACCTCTCCACAAGCCTGTACCCTCAAAGAAGATGATTGTCCAACACAATTCTGCCGCCTAGCTTTAATGTTTCAGCGCCCCCGCAGCCGCGCAGCGCCGTGCAGCGACTGGGGAGGGGGATGGGCCCCCTCCTCTCCAGCGAGGACGACATGTGCACGGCGAGCCGGAGCTCACCTCCCGGCCAAGGCTGATGTGCGGCGCACGACCTGCTACATGCCCGCAGCCTGTATCTGTTCACCGCGGGCGCGGCGTACTTCAACACCTCTGCTCCCCTCATAGTGCGGGCGAGCGGTATCTCAGGGTACTTGAGGGGTCCGAGCGGCCCCCGTTGGACGCAAGCTGCAATGGCCGGTCCGGCCATTCGACTCAATCTACATCAACTACATGGACAGTCACCTTAAGCGATAACTACATATGGGAATTTAACAACAATATTTGGTGGACATTGCAAAACTTTTCTTCACTTTTAAGCATTAAAGGTTTATCTTCAGAAATTCAACTACTACAACAGAAAAACTTTACTGCACCTGCAACAACAAAATTTTGAAATTGCAACCAACCAAATTACTAAAATCTTATAAATGCTTCCGCAATTAATCTTAATATACACATCAAAACTTGGACCTTATTTTGGAAACAAAGCTTATGTTCTTCTGTGTTACCCCTTGGAGGAACTTTTGGGGGGGGAGGTCTGTACCGGGCGGTACACCTCTACACCGTTTATTTAAAAGTTGCGCCAGTTGAAACTCCTCTTCTGGAGGAAGGTTGAACTTTATCTATTCTATTAATTCTCTACTTACTCAGAAGATGTCACCACATGGAAAATTTTGAGTTTTTGAACTGTGTCACTTTTGAGGTGTTTTTGTTCCGCTTGAAGTAAGAAGTGCGAACTTTCTCTTCTAGAGGACACTACTGAAGATCAACAATAGTGCGACCTAGTGCGAAATCAAAGAACTATTTTGTTGGAGAAATTTTTATTTCAAAAGTTTGTTTCTTGTTAAATTTCTTTCTGTCATGGTTTAAGTTGGCTGTATACCCCTCTTTTTCCCCTTATTTTGGATCTAGCCAATCCCGAATTTCTTTAATTAATTTTCCACCAATAATGTGTTTCTTTTTCCTCTATGTAGGGGTTTCTTTTCCCGAACCAATAAAAACTTTGAGGGAGGGTGTTTTATTTCCCCTAACGCCTAGAATCTTCCGCGAGAGGTTATAAACTGCTGATTTTGGGGTCTCCGGGCCACTTCTGTTCCATCTTTCAGTGTATTAAGTACATAGCAGGAGGCGGGAAGCGCCTCTTTCCTCGGCAGCGATCTACTACCAGGTAATGGCCTATTAATATCTTCTTTTCTTGCTAGGTCGGCAGTTTAACTCTCGCGGCGGGTTCGAAGCGTTTTCCATCATGTAACCTTTTCCTAAAATGTAACTACTCTTTTCTTCTATTCTCTTGTAAAGATACATTATGGGATAGAGAGTGCTAACCCTCTCGAGTTCCCACTCACATCGTCTTGAGGTGAACTTATTTTTCTCAACCAATTCTCCCGTAATGTAATGTAAATTGCCATTAAGTCACCTCTGTAGTATGGGATTAGCCCTTGTATTAACGGCCTAGTGCCAAGTAGGTCTTAAGCAAAGTGTATTAGGAGTGCAAGTTCGCCTCCTCTCAAGTTGTATTTTGAGGTCATGTATTAATCTTTTCTCACCTAATAGACCTCAGTAGGTTGGGTATTTTACCCCTGTGTATATGTCCTTTGAGGACAACTTGAAAGTTGAGTTTGGTGTGGCCTGGGAGAGGCTTAACTTTAAGAGCGAGTGGCTCGTTTCTAAGACTGAGAGTTGTATGCCTCGAGGAGGCTTTGCTGTGTAATTTGGAGCAAGGGCTCCAGGGTTTGATTGGGGTCTTCTGCCCCTTTTGTTGAAATTGGTATATCGTAAAGTTGAGCTAGTTGCTCAAGAATTGTGTTTTCAGGGCTCGAAGCCCAAATTCTTTAATCCCTGTAATTGTACATTTCAAGTTGTATTTCGGCTACTAAGTACCTGTTCTATTTGTTGTTACCTAATTTTGAAAAGAAAATATAACCTAATTAAATTTTAAAATTTAATTTCTCTTTAGTAGCTTGAGACCTATTCACCACCCAGCACCTTCTTTCATGCTTAACTACCACAAAACCCGGTAACAATAATAATAATAATAATAATAATAATTTTTGCGATTTGCTTTACGTCACACCGACACAGATAGGTCTTATGGCGACGATGGGGTAGGCAATTCCTAGGAGTGGGAAGGAATCGACTGTGGCCTTAATTAAGGTACATACAGTCGGAGTATTTGCCTAGTGTGTAAATGGGAAACCACGGAAAACCTTCTTCAGGGCTGCCGACAATGGTGTTCGAACCCACAATCTCCCTGATGCAAGCTCACAGCTGCGCGACCCTATCCGAACGGGCAAGTCGTCCGGTATACAATGATAGCAATAATAATAATAATCATCAAATGACTGACCCTAGGACATTTCCTATTCTGAGGCCACAGCCGATTCCTTCCACGTACTTACTCAATTTCATTCAACCTCATAAGTCTTAATTAGCTCCTCAAATGAGGTTGCCATCGAAAACGGCATTAGGCCATAAAACTTTTCATATAATTTCATCTCATCCAACTCCCGACCGCGTAGCGGGAAACGAGACTAAGTGTTAGACATACATACTCAAAATAATTGACGTAAAGAGAAGCATTATATAAATTAAACTGAGTTTTCTCGAAACTATAAACGTAAACACATACTTGCTGGGATGTTACTAGCTCTGATTATTCTATCCTGGAGCGGGCTTCGAACCGCAGTCAGCGAGCTCCCCTCTCTATGATAACGCCGGCTTCATTAATACAGATTGGCACTCCGCGAGACTCATTTACTGCCAATACACAATGAAATGGAAGCCAATATGGGCCTGAGGCTAGCGGCCTTGCATCATTTAAAAGTGTAACAAGCCCTGCTGATAGTCTATCCCTCAACATACCCGCTAAATATAGTTTACTTCATAAACCGTGTTACAAGTTCGAATTAACTTTCGGAAACGTATGAATATTATATTACTTGTTAGTGGAACAATCTGTACTGCGCAGAACGATCTATCTCCCGTATGTTTAATTTAGCCTATTGAGAAAATCACACGATGTCACTCATTTAATGAAATAAATGACCGAATGTAATGTAGAGGTCGTGATTGCTTCATTGTCTTAGCTGCTGGCTCCAATTCGGAAGACTGAGTTCGAATCCCGGATGATCCTGGTTGAGATTTTCACCTCAAACTTCTCTTAGCGTCAGGATGAGTAGACTATCCGCCCTTACCCGCCCGACCAAAATCAAATAAGGATAATCTCAAGTAAGTTTTATGGGTGTGATTAGCTCGCATCACACCCAGGAGGCTGAGTTTTGAATCCCGGTCAATCCTAGTTTTAGACTTTTTATCTCGAAAATCACATAGCCTCGAGAAGGGCATTCGGCCTTAAACCCCAGGCCAAAACAAACATGAGCCTAGCTGGCTCCAGTAACTCAAGCTGAAGATTTAAAAAAAGTCTGAGTCCTTGTCTGAATGATCTCTCGTACTGGCCTTCGGTTCAGAGGGCCTCGGCCTTGATTCCCGGTCAAGCTGAGCATTTTAAGTTCGTATAGTTAATTTCTCTGACTCGGGGACTGGATATTTGTGATCCTCTTAATAAACATGTATATACAGCACATCAAATTACTAACTACCATAGAAACACGCAGTAGTGAATACATTCTTAGGCATAGGATTTGGGCCAGGAAGGGCATCCGGACGTATAAATCGGCTCAATACACATAAGTAACGACCCAACATGATTGGGAAAAGGACAGGAAAGAACGATTATAATGGTAATGTATAACACTAGAAAGCAGGTTATTGTCTATCAGATGTTATAATTTAGCGGCCTGAACTTCTTGTACTGTATGATGGTATTATTTTTCAGTTACTCATTGAAAGTGATAGTGAACTACTTTGCATTAATTTTAAGAAATAAATTCTATACATTGAAATTCATATAATTGCACCACTGCCATAATTAAAGGTCGGTCCGAAGTTGTTTGGGTACGGTTTAGCTTTTGATATGTCACCTAGCTGACAGTTAACACTCCATTATCTCTAGGCTAATTTTGACCTTTTCAATAAGGCAACACACTACAAATTTTCTGTAGTAATATTAGTAGAGCTCCGTAATTTATTTTAACAGAATAATGAAGCTCAAATTGTTGACCATTTAGCTAATAACTAGAAAATTAAAAAAGTGATAAATAACAAAACTTTCAGCGCTTAAATACATTGTTTCATTTTTAGATTTACTCTATTTGGGCTACAGCCTGACATTATGTTGCTGTCAGCTTCATTAAAATAGCAGAGTTTCGTACTGTTGATTGGGCCTTCTGTGATCAAATGTATGCTATAAAAATGTTTCGGTGAGCTGTTATGAAAAATTTACATAAAAACAAGTGAATGTAGGTGATAAAACGAAAACGGTAAAATTCTGGCGATAGGCACCTGTGATTGGTTGAAATTACTGATATCCTTATACCAGATTGATCTGAATAGTCAAATTAATTGGGACAGTTGATCAATTAAAAAAAACTAAAAGACTAAAAAGGAAACGAATATGTCAGGTAGGTGTAAAATATAATGTTAAATTCTTCAATGTTGCCAATTATAGGTTCATAGGTAGCTGAAATATAAATTATAAAACCACGTGCTCTGCCGTAATGTTCGTACATTAAATTTACGAAAGATCCTTATTGCTGTATAATCCAGTGGCCATTTTTTCTTTCCTTTTTCGTTCTTTTCTATGATCTCCGTTATCAGACTCGTGCTTTGGTCGTTCCTATTCGAAATGTTGTATGTACGGTAAAATTACATTCCTATCAGATGCTGGACTTCGGAAATATGTCACGCAGGTGATCATTAATGTGCTGGATGCCACAGACACTGAGCAGTCGCATTTAAACTCCCTCAATTGCCATTGACCTCAACCGGGATCGAACCCGCTACGCTATCTTGAGATCAGAAAACCAATGTATAAACTACTATCCAATCAAGGTTTGCCACATCGCGCCGGTAAAATAACACTGCACAATAACTTGTAACATATTTCCATATGTTTCTTTTCAAGACTCACACAAATAAGGTCTTTCGCAAATATCTTGGACTTCGTACGTAGGCCTACCTTACGTTTATATCATCCAGCATTCCTATATACTAATCAATTGCTATAGAAAATTCACGGGCCGATTTTGTAACACAGAGTAGACAACTTCGCAGTAAATAAAAGATTCTGTCACTAATTAGACCACATGTTAACAAAACGGTGTTATTAGTAACACAAATGAATTCCAAATGTGAAGAGACAGTAAAAGGAAATGACGAGAATAAAATGAGGGTTGCACTGATGAGGACTTCCGTAACATAGGGATGAGAGGGGGTGCGGTGCTTTTGAAACTTTTTGGCCAGACTAATATATTTTTTACAACACGCGATACACCAATCTACTTCCTTTTTTCAGAATCTTGAGACCGGTGTTTTCTCACACCGCACAGTTAAATGTTCTTATTCTGAATCAAACAATTTTGAGATACAATGTAGGCCTATATGTCCAACCAATAATTTGCCATCTTCTTCTCATGTTTATTATTATTATTATTATTATTATTATTTAAATTATTATTATTACGGAGATATTCGTGGAGCGGAAATAGGTGAAAGAAGGTGCTGGGTGTAATGAGTCTAACTACGATATCAAAAATTAATTTAAAACTTTAACATAGGTTATTTTTCTTTTAGAATCTAAAACTTAACAAACATTTCACTTGATGAAAAGTGACAGGTACAAGTAGCAATCTTGAAACAATAATTGGAGAACCCAAGATTAGTGAATTTTACAGATTTGGGGCTTCAAACCCTTAGTTTACAAATTCTGAGATACCAGATCTTGTTTACAAAATTTTGCAAAATCTCAATGTTTAGACAAGAGTCAGAATATTCCAATTTAAGAGCGCTTGGCTCCAACAACTTTACAGCCTTCCAGAGGCGCACCTCAATATGCAGTTGAATTTAGAAAACACAGTAAGGAGCTTACATGCTCTCCAACTCCAATCTCTTACAGCTCACTTAGGGCAAACTTACACAGCCCCTTACAATCTCTGGCCTCTCTAGGCACCATTTACAGTTAACAAACGTTAGTACACAGGGGTGTCCAGTTCCCAACCTACTGAGCCTCGTGGAAAAAGAATAACAGGTTAAATTAATGGCCCGAACACAAAATTAATGGAGGCGTATACTTGCATTCCTAGATGATGAAGAATAAAATCCTAACGGAGCTCTCGGCCCAGTGATACAGGGGCTAATCCCAATCTACTGAGGTGACTCGAAGGAAGGTTAATTACAGGAAATAAAAACAGTTACAAAATCGTAGTCACCTCAAACCAAGTTGAAGGGGAACTCGAGAGGGTAACGCACTCTCTGTCCCCGATTTACAGTTAAAGACTTTATGAAATTTTACATTAGCCGAACGCATATTTACATTTTAGAAAAGGTTGGATACATAGTTGGAAATTCGAACCTTCCCCTCGGAAAAGTTTGCGTAGACAGATAGAAATATAGAATATTGGTGGCCATTACCTGGCTGTTGTTCTGCCTGCCGAAGAATGAGGCGCCCCGCCTTATGTCTTAACACACACACTCAGAAGGACGACGATCAATGAGACAATGTAGCCAGAAAAGCCTCATGTTATATACCCGAGGGGATTGTTCGAGAGGATTCTGGACTAATCAGGACACACCCTCTCAATTTTATTGGAAAATTCAAAAGCTCCACCCAAAAAGCAACAAGAAGCCTGTGATAGGTTGAAAAATAATTACAGAAAACTCTTATTGGCCAGAATCGAAACAGGCGGAATGAGAAAGAGGTGTTCAAAACTTTGAAATATATACAAAAAAACAAATGAAATTTCCTTGAGAAAACCCATAAACACAAAATTTCTTTCAATAGCAACTTCTTCATCTCTTGGCACAGGCCAGAGCAAAGTGTAGCTTCCACCGAAGTCCCAGTCAACATCCATGGCTGTGACAATATGGAAGCTGCTGGGTTATGGGTGGTGCTGAGTAATGACATTCAGAGCACGACTAGTGCATCTGAGTGTTATGAAAGTTGTTGCTCATAGGGTCGGTCGTGCTGCAATAGCACTTTCTGACCCAGTGAGGAAAGCAATGGCAAACTACCCCACTCCTCGTCTTGCCTAGTACGCCTCATTTTGATTCTGCCATTGGGTTTTGCAGTTTCCTTATAACCGCATAACCTTTGGTGGTGCTATTTGAGGATCCAACCAGCCTCTGGGCTGATGACATAACAGACAGACAACAACTTCTTTGACCTTGCACCAGAGTGCATGACCACAGTTTTTGGTAATGACATCTATGGAGAAATGTCCAAACTTCTTGATGTATTGCAAAACAAAACCAAAATAAATCCAATCAATTTAGGAAACTTAGAAATGATAAACTTCTCAGTTTTACAGTAGTGACATCTTCTGATTAGTGTCCCAACTTTATGTAGTAGCAGTTTCACGTTTTGTTGGATAGATAGATTTCATTAAGGCGCTTCTTTTGAATGTGCGGAGTTGTGGTGTACCTGCCGGTACAGTTATTATTATTATTATTATTATTATTATTATTATTATTATTATTATTATTATTATTATTATTATTATTCCTAGTCACTCGACTCATAACTTAAGTGGTCTGCGTTCAATTCCCGGCGCCTTCAGTGGGGATTTTCATGGCGGGAGGAAAGCTATTGCATCTTAAACCCCATCAAGTCTCAGATTGATCATGGAATCTTCTCGTAACGTTTGAAATATGGCTTTGAAAATGTATTACTAGACATTTAATATTATTATTTGATTGTTCATCGCTAATCGGCCAACTAGGGATAACGATTTTATTATATATACATTCCGGGATTAATTCAATTTTCGATGATTATTATTTAAACGATCATTCTGGTCCATCTCTGATTCTTAGAGATTAGTGTTCTTCATTGCTTACCGGAGAATACATTACCTTTCGCCATTCATATATATAGATAATATGAAATTTCTGTACTAGAATTAGGCGCGTGGTAAAATCCTCTCTTCCTTCTCTCCCCTTTAAGACCTCTAGACTACACGCTATTACTCCAGGAATTACTTGCACTCCGGAATTCTCCCATCCCTTCACTGTTCTACTTGATGTATGACCTAGCACACTGTCTACGCCTGGTATTAGTATACTTTATTTATTAGAACTTCACTTCTTGTACTCCAGCTTTACTCAGTTTCCCTTAACAAAATAGCAATTGGTATAATCTGTCATACTCAAACGCCGCATATTCGGTTCATGTTCCCATAAAACCACAGATGATAGTTTAAAAATCTATGTGCCGTATTTTTTCTGTACACATCAAATATCTGTTCTATACTACATTTTTATCTCTGATTTTATATTATACAAAAGTCGAGAGTGGGTTCAGTTCAATTTTTGTTTGTTGGTTGGTTTGTTTGTCTGTCACAGGCCCTTATCTCCGGAACTAACTCAGTCTATCGGCTTTCTCATGAGTTAACATGCCATTAGCTACCACCAGTGTCTACGCTGGAAGTCTTATTTTTTAATGTTTAAACTTCGAACAAAATTCAGTCTTTAACATGTATGGTGATTACCTAGATGATGTGCAGTCCAGATCCTTGATTGAATGTTTTGCGTAATGGATTTTGTTTCAGAGAATACAGGGTTAGATTCCCAGACGGGCGGGGATTGCAGTCACGTTCGGTTAATTCATCTGATTCAGGAACCGTGTGTCAGTGCTCGTGTTAGTTATTCTTCTACTACTTTTCCTAAACTGGTGGGGTCGTGGGTGCGAACAGTGACACACATACGTATTTGACCCGTTTTACAGTCGGATGCTCACCCTGACGCCAATTGTATGTAGCGTGTGTGTTCTGTGTATGTACATAAAAAGTACTGGGACAGGGCAAACACAAATACCCAGTCATCGAGTCAAGGTTCGAGTCGATAAAATACGTTACACGGCTGGGAATCGAACTCAGCACCCTCTCAACCTAAGTCCACTAGACTGAACTCTCAGCCGAAGTGCTGGACCAGTCCAGTCCATGAAGGCTTTTAGTATGTCAAGATGCGTGCTTCTCCAGCCACATGCACTGCATTTACTGGAGTTCTATGTGATCAGCGAGACGTCATCATCGGACGAATTGCTTAGATTTCTTGACTGAGTCCACTTTTTCTCCTATCAGGTAGCTTCTCTGTTGTTTTCACTAGCTGAGTGAACCCAGGTTCGGCCCTCAGTCCAGGATATGATTCCATGGACGGGTCGGAAATTAAACCTGGAACGTCTAGGTTAGAGACAAGCGCTCTATCCCTATATCATGGGGCTGTTAATAATAATAATAATAATAATAATAATAATAATAATAATAATAATAATAATAATAATAATAATCCATTATTATTTTTAAAAGCAAATTTGTAGTTTTATTTGCCTGTAGATACCGAGATCATAGCTGCGAGACTATGTGTAACTGGAATCGGCGGGACATGGCTTTTCATTTTAAAAATTCCACGTGCATTAATCGGATTCAAGCTGTGGACACTTTAGTGATAATCCGTTTACCACGTCACCCGGCTGTCACGTCCCTTACTCAATTAAAAGTATTGTCATGAAGTCACTTACACATAAAACGTACTGCAGATGTTCGCGTATGTTCACAAAATACCTTCAGTAGGTGGAGATATGCTTTAGATAAGTTGTAGTTCTACTAAAGAATGCATATTAGGGTTAATGAACTTATCTTGTGATATTTTATCTGTGTTCTGGATGTTATAATATCGACAGCCTAGTTCTAATACCACGTACTTGACAATGCTCTTCCTGTTCATTATTTCCCCTAAGACTGGTCACGAATCCCAGCTACATCTTCATATCGTCACTCAGATGCCAAAACCATGAATGCGACAATGCTCTTCCTATCCATTATTTCCCTTAAGTCAGGTCACGCCTCCCAGCCACAAATTGACAAGTAGTCCATCACAACAAATTTCGCCGAGTTCATTTTCCTATGCGAGCGTGTGAAGGAAAATGAACCTTACTGTACCGTACTGTAGGAATGAATAATGCATTCAAGGTTCATTTTACTTTACACTTTAGCATAGGAAAATTAGCACAAAGAAAATTGTTCTGACGGATTGCGTATCCATATGTGGCTATGAGCCGTAAGGAAAAGTATGGATAGGACCAGCATTGTCAGATACGTTGTATTAGAACTAGGCCGTCGATATTGTACTTGATTACTTCGTAGCAACCTGAGGCTGCTTAAGTCTTATTCTGTTTAATAATACTACTCTTTATATAAAGATTTATCTGTCCATCAGCAGTTCATTTCATTCAGACTTGTAACTAGCTTCATTGCTATAAGTCATGAATTGAAAGTCTTCAAGTTCAAGTTGCTTCAAATTGCTTGGTAGAAATATTAGATTCCAAGTAACGATACCTTGACTCACGTTTGCTGACATATTAACTAAAATACTGGGTATGATGTTTAATTGTATGAAGAATATATTTATAACCAATGGCGCATGAATAGGTAAGACTTCTGACAGATAATTTTCAACTCTTTTGTATTGATTGCACCATTTCATGTCTTATGGAGTTATGTAAAGCCCTGTTTTCTCAATCAGAAAAGACAGATAGAGCGGTACAGGGAAGGGACGTGTTATCTGTTCAATGAATCATTCGCTAATCATCTGGCTAGTCAACGCAACCACCGTGGAGATGTTAGTTCGTCCACGCTCCGTTACACCTAGCTGTCACATGAGAACTTTCTTTATGTAACAACTGATTGCTCATTTCTCACTGCGTGGTTGCAATTATTATTAAGAAAATTGTTGTTTAGACAAAGGAAGATAGTCATTAGATCGGCATTTAAGTATGCGTCCGTTTACGCACCAATTATTTTATTTAGTAAGTTTATAGGTAAAACTTGGCTAGTGTAACGGACGGAATGAACCTTACTGTACCGTACTGCAGGAATGTACCTTTGCATGACATATTTACCCCACTCCTAGAGTATGATGTATTTATGGTTCATTTTCCTTTACACACGCGCATAGGAAAAGCAGTTCAACGAAAATTGTTCTGATACTATGTATATCAGTATGTGGCTGGGAGGCGTGACCTGTCTTAAGGGAAATAATGGATAGGAAGAGTATTGTCACATTCTTGGTTTTAGCATAGGAGCGACAATATTAATTCGATACACATAACAATTACGCATAAAATACCAACTAATTGATATATACCGGTTTTATTATCCTTCCATGATGCCAGCGTGGTGTGACACACGTTGCTATCGATATGGAAGTCGTAATAAAACGTCGCCTGTACCTCCTCGGTTCATCTCTAGAATAGTGTAGTGTATTGCCTAAGGAATGACTGGAATAGTACTGAATAGAATGCGTCAATGTACTTTAATCAGCATTAAGGTAAAGTAAAAGTCGCACACAAGGATTTGAAAGAGAGTTGAAATGGTTGGTGGAGCATTTCCTCTGCAATACACGGCCAAGCATTGTCATAAAAATTTAGCAGGAAGTGGGTCCGTTTGTTATCTTTTAAAACCAGTCACAGATTTTTTACTGAGGATTTAGTGAAATAATCACCCTTTAGTTTGCGGTAGCTATGCTTGGCTATCCGGTTCAGAACTATTCCAAATTCCTTAGGTTGATCACTGCTCTTTTCAAGCAATCAAACAGACAGGCTCTACGGACAACTTGTTACTATTTCCATATCGTAGACAGCGGGTGTCACACAACTCTGGTAACTCCATTGAAAAGCAGTAAAACTTTTAAATTGGTATATATTCTGTTCGAAATTAAACATTTTTCAAATAGGCCTATCGCAAAAAATAAACATATGTAAAGTAAACGAAACCCGTGGCATATTCAACCTATTAAGGATTTCGTAAGACGACTGCTATCCAGCCAAATGACCTGCAGATACTGTAGTTTCACTTGACCAGCGTGCGAACTCCTTTAGGCTTACTGCTTGAATTTCTTGGTCCAGTCTGCTGACCCACATATCAACAGCACTTCAAGGGACTACACGAGACAGACTAAACCACGTTACAGCCAAGGTCGAGGATCAAACCGGGGTCTCCGAGTAAGAGGCTGATTCACTGATCCTACACAACATACATTATTATTATTATTATTATTATTATTATTATTATTATTATTATTATTATTATTATTATTATTATTAATTTCCTGCTCCTTGGCTGAATGGTCAACGTAGTGGCGTTCGGCTTAGAGGGCCCCGTGTTCAAGTCCCCACCTGGTCGGAAATTTTAACTCCGAATGGTGAAATGAAATTAAATGTCGTATGGCTTTTTGTGCCGGGATATCCCAGGACGGGTTCGGCTCACCAGGTGCAAGTTTTTCTATTTGACTCCGGTACGCGACCTGCGCGTCGTGATGAGGATGAAATGATGATGAAGACGACACATACACCCAGCCCCCGTGGCATTGGAATCGGAAATCGAACCCGGGTCCCTCTGAACCGAAGGCCAGTACGCTGACCGTTCAGCCAACGAGTCGGACACCTCGAATGGTTACTTCCCTTGACTCAGAGACTGGATGGTTGTGCTGTCTGTAACCCATACACCACGCATAATATTGCCCCATAACAATAGACACAACACATTATTATTATTATTATTATTATTATTATTATTATTATTATTATTATTATTATTATTATTCCTTCAGCTTAACCAAGTATTTCTGTGGTACTTGGAGCATCCCATGCTTACTTAAATTATTTTCCTTTCGCTTGTCGTTTAATTTTGCTCTGACTCCGAAATTTATTCGACGACGATAGGATCGGGCTAAAAGCCGTGGCCTTAATGAAAGTACAGCACCAGTATTCGCGTTCAGTAACAACGGGAAGCCACGGAATATCATTTTCAATGCTTCCGAAGGTGGGGTTCGAACTCACCATCTCGTGAATGCAAGCTTACAGCTACACGGCTCGTACCACGCAGCCAACTAACTCGATATATCGTGTTTTGCCGTGGTTTCAAGACCGGATGTATTTCCTGATGCCACACGGTTTCTCAGGTGGAAATTCGTTCTCGAGATCGACCAAGATTTGAACCTCGTGCGTACATTTGGAAAGCCAGGCCAGCAACTAACGTAGGGAACCCGCCAATTGTAACGACCCGATTTGCCAGAAACTTCGCTCAGTGAAATAAGTGAGCTCATTTTTCGGCTTATCCGTAGACACTCGACCGTTTCCGAGAAGATGACGGTCGAAGTTTCCGACGAGCTTTACGTGACTTTTAGAGCGTAATAAATTCAACTGACGTGGTGGCACAGCGGCTTTCACTACGGCTTTTTTCGGCTTATCCGTAGACACTCGACCGTTTCCGAGAAGATGACGGCCGAAGTTTCCGACGAGCTTTACGTGACTTTTAGAGCGTAATAAATTCAACTGACGTGGTGGCACAGCGGCTTTCGCTACGGCTTTTTTCGGCTTATCCGTAGACACTCGACCGTTTCCGAGAAGATGACGGTCGAATTTTCCGACGAGCTTTACGTGACTTTTAGAGCGTAATAAATTCAACTGACGTGGTGGCACAGCGGCTTTCGCTACGACATTTTTCGGCTTATCCGTAGACACTCGACCGTTTCCGAGAAGATGACGGTCGAAGTTTCCGACGAGCTTTACGTGACTTTTAGAGCGTAATGAATTCAACTGACGTGGTGGCACAGCGGCTTTCGCTACGACTTTACGCTTTTGTGCCCCATGTTTAAATCCCGATGATTTTTTTTCATTTCATGTATCTACTCCGCGCTAATAGATACGTAAAGCACGTCGGAAACTTCGACCGTCATTTGTTCGGGAACGGTCGAGTGCCTACGGATACACCGAAACATTTGTTCGTTTATTTCAACCCCTCTTTCACTCAGCGAAATTTCTGGCAAATCGGGCTGTTACACTTGGCGGGGTCCCCTCGAAAAAGTTACCGATTAATCCGCTTTTTTACCTTTATTCTTCTTCTTGTTTCGTTTAGGCCAACTAAGGACCACGTCATTTCAACTGTTTCCCTTGAGCTTTAATGTTGGTCCAGTATTCCTTCATTCGTATACGGTGTTGCTCCTTTCGCTCTTTCGTCCATGCCTTTCCAGTTTTCATCTTCGGCTTTGGTAGGAAACTCTGATGTTCTTGGAGTTTTTTCTTAAGTGGGACACGCTCCTGGATATATTCAAATGAGATCCCAATCTCCTGCAGATCTTTCCGTACCTCACTGAACCATGCCCCCTTTGCCTTTTTCTCTTGGAGGAAAGTGAAAATGCGGTTGGTTAACAGTGTTGAATTCATTCGGGCCATGTGTCCATAAAAAGTAATCCTCCTTTTTCGCATCATATCAGTTATTTTCTCCACATGCGAGTACAACTCCTAAACTCGCCGTTGTCTTTGATTGGACCTAAGATTTTTCTCAAAATCTTTCTTTCCTTGGCCTCCAATTTCTCCATCATGCCTTTTTTCTTCATGGCGAGACATTCCGCTGCATATAGAGCCTCTGGCCGGATAACAGTGCAATAGTGTTTGATTTTTGCATTCAGAGATATAGATCTTTTGTTATAGACATTTTTAGTCAGATGGTAAGCCATTTCCATTTAATTCATGCGTGAAGAAAATTATTATTATTATTATTATTATTATTATTATTATTATTATTATTATTATTATTAATATTACTTCTTGCTTTTAGTACTTTATTTTACACCTTTCTTTCTTTCTTTCTTTCTTTCTTTCTTTCTTTCTTTCTTTCTTTCTTTCTTTCTTCTTAATCTGTTTACCCTCCAGGGTTGGCTTTTCGTTTGGACTCTGCGAGTGATCCACCTCTACCGCCTCAAGGACAGTGTCCTGGAGCGTGAGACATTGAGTGGGGGATACAACTGGGGAGGATGGCCAGTACCTCGCACAGGCGGCCTCACCTGCTATGCTGAACAGGAACCTTGGTGGGGAATAGGAAGATTGGAAGAGGGAGGGAAGCGGCCGTGGCTTTAAATTAGGTACCTACGAAATCGAACCCACCTCTACTCATTTGATATCCTGAGACTGAGTGTACCCCGTTCCAGCCGTCGTACCATTTTTCAAATTTCGTGGCAGAGTCGGGAATCGAACCCGGGCCTTCGGGGGTGTCAGCTAATCACACTAACCACTACATCGCAAAGGAGGACACTTGTTTTACACAACTTTTCGTATTTAAATAGAAGTAATACTAAGGATAAGATTAAGGGATCTGATTCTAAATAAATGTAAGACATTTTACGATTGCCGTTTGTAATTTTCGATATTCCCAAGTGTAAAGGCACGTGAGGACTTAACAGCCGAGATTCATGTCCACGTACTATATTTCTATACTTTTGACTTTAAATGAACACTCTCTAACAGATGATAAGACATCACATTTTGTGACTATTTAGAAATACGGTAAGGAAGCTGTAATCGACGTCGGCCGGTCAAACAGTCTGTCAATTTCAATTCAAGATACGAATCGGCAAAAAAGGACAACGGATCACGGGGCAAGGAATGAAATGCTGCCCAACAGCCTATCCACACTACTTTTCATGACGGCATTGGACAGCCAGAAGGCAAAGATCGAAAAGAAACTGACATTTAAAGAAGACTAGTCGTTCTACGAAGAGAAACCAGTCTTCAGTTAGCTCCAGATGTGATCTCGGATGGGAAAAGAAAAATAGTGAGTGCTGGGCTGAATCTTATCAGCAGTCCCTCTTTCACTCTGGAACTTGTGATGGTCAGCTGGAATACATCCAATAATAATATGCATATTTCTTGAGTGCCACGGCATATTCAAGAGAAAAAGTTCGCAATCATATTAATATACTAAGATGAAGCAAAAAATGCCAGAAAATCGAAGTACTATATAGCTCTGGTCGGTTAACGACAGAATATTTCCTGGAAACCTGTTTTGGTAGCATTACTTCGAGCATGTTTCTTAACATTGTTTTTCAAATCTCGTTTTGAAATGTCCGTTGATATAAGTTGATATACGTACATGATTATAATATGTCGTCATTACCTGAACAAGCACTTATTGGTCATTTCTGGAAGCAGCCAGTACACTGTGGTGGGAGAAGATCATAGAGATAATTGGTGCTTACATTTATAGAACTTGGTGTCAGTTCCAGAAGTCGGAAGTAACACCTTCGGTCCACGAGTCTTCGAGAGAGCAGTTGGTCAATTCATTGTAGTCTTTAGTACATTGGATGATGATGGTGATGATTCTTGTCATTTAAAGGGGCCTAAAATCTAGGACATCGGCCCTCGTTCATTAGACGAGAGATATTAACTTTGCACTGATGTTAGGAACCCATATGTTTGACTACTTCACATCTTCACAACATATTAGAGTTGTCAGTAGCCTACACCATACACGTTAACAAGAATCAATCGTTGTTGCATGGGTTAGAACGATGTTAAAAATTCAGAGAAATGAAATTAATCAACGTTCATAACAACGAGAGCATCAAATCAGACGTTGTTCCACTCCTCGTTTGCTTTTAACGAGGGGCCGATGACCTTCGATGTTAAGCCCCTTAAAGCAACAAGCATCATCATCATAATTGCTTTTAACGCATTTAGTTTATGGTCACTTATAGGCCTATCTCACTAGCAATAGTTCCATTTTTAATGTGAATTTTTGTAACTCAGTACACAGTACCGCAATATTTCAAGTCCGATAATTTCTTTGACGAGAAACAGATATCCAAAGCTGGATAATTCCTTTAAATATATTGCAGTAATTATTTAAAATCGGTTCTGTCCTGCAGCTGGACTGTTCAGCGTACTGGCCCACGGTTCAGAGGGCCCCAGTGTCGATTTCCTGCCGGGTCGAGTCTTTTAACTGCGTACAGTGAATTTCCCTGGAGCGGGGACTGGGTGTTTGTGTTAGTCTTAATACACTTATCTTCACTAACATACGGCACACCTGACTACGAACCACCATACACACATGTACTGTAATTATCAATACATCACTCCGCAGGCAGGTGTTTGTTGTCAGAAGGGCATCCGCAGTAAGACTGGGCCACATCTACATCAAGCCCTGATCCAAACAATTAAAATGAAAGATCAGGAAGAAGAACTGAAGATCATGCCAGATGCGTGTTCCCGTTTTAGATACATTTGTGATCCGTGAACATCGAGGTCCACATCAATGGTGTAGTCGTTAGTGTGATTAGGTGCCACCACCGGAGGCCCGGGTTCGATTTCCGGCTCTGCCACGAAATTTGAAAAGTGGTACGAGGGCTGGAACGGGGTCCACTCAGCCTCGGGAGGTCAACTGAGTAGAGGTGGGTTCGATTCCCTCCTCAGCCATCCTGGAAGTATTTTCCCGTGGTTTCCCACTTCTCTTCCAGGCAAATGCCGGGATGGTACCTAACTTAAGGCCCTGGCCGCTTCCTTCCCTCTTCCTTGTCTATCCCTTCCAATCTTCCCATCCCCCACCCAGGCCCACGTTCAGCGTAGCAGGTGAGACCACCTGGGCGAGGTACTGGTCATCCTCCCCAGTTGTGTCCCCGACTCAGAATCTGAAGCTCCAGGTCACTGCCCTTGAGGCGGTAGAGGTGGAATCCCTCGCAGAGTCCGAGGGAAAAACCGACCCTGGAGGGTAAACAGATTACGATACGATATGATACGAACATCGATACGATATTCGTTCTATCGTAGTGTGTGACAGGAATCTATAGAGTGGTAATCATTTATACATTTAAGGGAATCGTTTAATAGTCTAGTTTCAATTGCGGCCGTATATCGTAATGGTTTTTCTCTTGATACTGTACTTAATGACAGTAATTACCTATCCAGAAGAAATAACTTTCCTGTGGTTCCCATCAAGGTTAAACGAACACGACTACAATCCACTGAGTCATTCGAACACTTGAATCATTCATGTATAAAATTGCCATCGATTTATTTGCATTATTCCTTTTACTTTTTAAGACTCTCATCGTAGTTAATCATAATTTGTGTTTCTGCTGGATAAACACAAGATGCAGGACCTTGGTGGTCTCTTACAACTAATGGACCTTGTAGTATGCAAAAGTAACAAGGTATCGTTTTAAAATATGCAATGTATTATTTCATGGTTAGATACTCGTCGAACTCCCTACACTATAGTGTAAAGAATTTCATGGAAATGGAATTAAACCACAATTCAATTGACTGCTTAGTTGAATTAAAAATGTAATAAAAGATGTTCCCAAATGCTGCAATTCAAACGCAAGGATCGCTATCGTTGAAATCAGAATATCAGTTCAAGGGCATGATAACAGAGTAGCATAGAAACTGGTTTTTTACCAAGGTAGCTGCCGTTAAAGTTTCAGCCAATACATTTGGATTTTTGGGATAAAAGTCACGTTCTAGTGGTTCGTAGTCTATATAAAACAGGATGTCCCTCAGCCAGAGGATGAAGAGATTTTGGGAGGAATAGAAGGCCAACACATCAGCTAAGCAAGTTCAACAGTGCTCCTGAGAAGGGCAAAACGATGTTAAATAATAATAATAATAATAATAATAATAATAATAATAATAATAATAATAATAATAATAATAATAATAATAATAATAATGGAGTGTGGCCTCCGGAGAGATCTGGAGTAGATCTTTCGAGTTGACGACGCGAAGGTGATCTGTGAGTATGGGATGCTACCTGAGATGATTTACAACTTTGAAAACGATACACATACCCAACCTCCGAACCATAGGAATAAGCCAATTAAAGTTAAAATTCCCCACCCGTCCAGGAATCGAGCACGGGACCACTTGGACCAAAGACCAGCGTAACAACCGCTTAGCCATGGAGCCAGACCCCATGGCTATGATAGCGATATAAACAGTCGCTTAAAATTGTGGTATGCAGCAAAAGAAACGACACAGAAATTATTACTCATCTACTGCCCACGTACGCAAGCAACGAAGTACATTTTTATTGTAGCTTATATGATAGTTTGACATATTGCGAATTCAGTGTTGTGTTAATTTCTGCAGTTACGGTCCTTACAATAGAGGAGGTGTTTATCGTGGAAGATTATTTACGGCCATACGGAGTGGGGCGTCAACATGAGCCAAATTTGCTTTACGTTAAAGAACATTTGACAGCTTCCTTCATACGTGATCAGTCTTGTGTCAACGAAAGAGGACAGCAGGGAACCCAAAGAACCGTCACCATAAACGAGAATCACGGACGATTTCTTCAAAAAGTATTTACAATCCCAAAATCGAACTCTACGACGAACACAGCAGAAATTCGGTTTGAGCGACAAGTCTGTTCGGAGATGATTAAAAGAACTGTGTGGATTTGCCTACCGTATTCAAGTTGCTCAGCATATATCTGAAAGAGATGAGTAAGCCCGATTACGGTATTGCAACCGAGTGTTGTCCTACGGTTTTCAGATGAAAGCCATATTCACCTTGATGACTAATTCAGCCGGCAAACAATTCATCTTTTCTGAATTGAACGGCATGATATCGTTATACAGGAACCTCTACATAGTGCATGGGTTACGATATGGTAAGTCGTGTCTGGCCAAAGAAAATTTGGCCCTTATTTTCTCGAGGATGCTGCACAGAATCCAACAATAGTGGATCATGAAGTCAAAATGATTTACAGTATTTCCAAGTTTGAACTCATTTTCTACAACTCTACATGGTACTCATTTTTGGTCTAGGCTGAGTGAAACTCAGACCATATGCACCTCTGGAAATGGATATTTCGTTTCTTAAATTTTACGACTTCCTGACGGGGAATTGTACCCACTTCCTTCCGGGTGAACAGAGCACGCCTTTACCGTCTCGACAAAGCAGCCCCTATTCAAACGCACACACGCTCGATGCGTTTGATTACGGTTGAGTGAGGGAACAATATCATATTTGATCTGATTTGGACGCATATGCTGTAGAGGCGTCCGAATGATTGTTTCTCCTGGCGAAAAGACCCACAGCCTGTTTCCAGTCATTCGATCGGGTCAGGGGCGAGGAGGATAGGTATGGTGTCTGCTGCCGAAACCTGTCCACTCCTCTAAAGAAATGATTATATGACTGGCAGATAAAATGAAATGATATTGGAGAGTGTTGCTGGAAGGAAAGATGACAAGAAAAACCGGAGTGGTCGGACAAAAAGCCTGTCCTGCTTCCCCTTTTGCTAACCACTCTACCCCATCAAGTGCCGAGGTTACGGATAGTGGAAGCCTTTACCTTCCACCCATCAAAGGGCCTTCATGGCCTGTACGGAGATGACTTTGCTTTGCTTTGTGTGTTTGAGCTCTTCTCTGATCACAATGCGCGGAATCAACATGATGTCTCTACTGGTGTCTGTAAGTAGCCATCGTCAATATTGCAAAATAAACAGCCGCGACCTATTAAATACGTGCCCTCCCGCCCCTAATTGATTTATCTGAATATGAGTGAATACTCATCAGTATCGCGTGTTTGGCAGCATAGGGGATAGAACCCAGGTCAGCGAGGCAAACGGCCACTATAATATCACCTAGTATTCAAAAGTAGACTGTTAAAATATTTTTATGGGCTTAATCAGCTAACAGGAAAAATGTCTCCAGACTGGGCATGAAGGAATAGAGTGGTTATCGCCCTGCTCGACAGGTGTTGTCCGCGGATATCAATTAGGTGCTCCTTTTTGGGGTAGGCAGCGTGAACCTCAAATACACTGGCCAGTCGTTCTTTTTACTCAAGGGGAATCGAACCCACTTCTTACTAGATGAATCGAGCATCCTTAACTATGCATTTCTCACCTCATAATCTAAATCAATCATAATAGTATACAATACCAAAATGAACAAAGGTAATTTAGGGGTGGTAGGGCATCAGTATAAGTACTGTATGCCATTCGGTTCACCCTCACAAGTGCCCTCAATTTTGCAACTTGAATTGGCGACCTCTGGGCTCTACTTGAATCTATAATTATTTTCACTTAAGTCAGGATGTCATCCTCATATTTTCCATCTCACTTTGCGTTCTGGAATCATAATCCCTTCCGACTCTGGTTTGCGAATTGTTGAGAAATATTTTCCCCACCTTTCGTTTCCGTTTCCTTTCTTTAAAGTTACGGACGTCTTCCACCTTCGATTGGGGTTATTATTATTATTATTATTATTATTATTATTATTATTATTATTATTATTATTATTATTATTATTAATAAATAATAATAATATGGTCTCACTAACTACTTTTACAGGCATGATACTGTATAGGCTTTTCGGCTTATGCCGTGTCAAGAAAATAAGGTGAAATTCCTTATGTTTCTCAGAGAACTGTGCTCTGCGTCATCAGAAGAATTCTCGATGGCAGTACTTTTACAGGTTTACTAGACGCCTAGCTACCAAAATTCTGTCACAAGCGATTTCATTCACGTACCAGTAAATCTACAAACGTGGGGGTGGTGTATTTGGCACGTCCAAATACCATCGGACTGAGTCGGAATCGATCCTACAAACATTGGTTCAGAAGACTAGAAGTTCTGCCGTTTATGCCACCCAATTCGGTGATCACAATTAAGAAGTGTTGATCCTCGCGTTTCATTTACCCTTAAAACTATAACCACCATCATTCGTTCTACCGCATTGGCAGTGCGGATCGGGCCCTGTAGCCGTTAGCTAGTATTCGACAGATGGTGATTTCGAACCCCACTGCCGGCAGCCTTAGTTTATCATCAGGCAGATACTGCGGCTGTGATTGAATTATGGCCTCTTCCCTTACTTCCCACTACTATCTCTGTGCTATTCCATACTTACTATGAGATCTGTCTCAGTCGATTTGACGTAAGCAACCTAATAAGCCAATCTCATTTCATCGAGAACTTAACCCCGGTGGACTCAACACTAGTTCAAGTCAGTTTCAATTTTGGGTTCATAGAAATAAAATTCAGTTCACATTTTAATGTTGTGATGAAAACAAAAACTAGACACACACACGTGTCGTTTCGAAATTTTCATTGTCCTAAAAAAGTCTCGCTATTAATCTAAACAGCGTACATATTGCAACTCGCACAATTTATGTGTGTCGCAGCCATTTGGTGACATAATGAAGCATGGCCTGCTCAGGAATGTGTGACTGTATGCACTGTCAGAACGTTTTGTGCGGGGCGTAGTTAACTTGGAGCTAATAAATATTATGGACTAAAATGTTAAATGATAAGTAGGGTTTTGACGTTTATTACGAGAATATTTCAACAAAATTACAAAAAAAACAGTAAATAAGTTATATATTTTAGGGTGACAATGTGAATTTTGAACGATTACCCTTCTTTTCATTCTTCAATATTACATTAATATAGAAATATGCACTGTGTGTAAAATAATAAAAAATGATCACCAAAGTCTGTAGCATCAACATCCAATAAATAGGATACGCTCAGCTATACATATAAACCACTAATTAAATCATTTTCGCAAGTAATTTAATGTGTAGCCTATAAATTAAGGCATTAGTGAAGTGCTACGCTGTGAGGTATTGTGTAAATTTTTCGCTACAATCACTTTCCAAAACTGGATCGAATACTTCAAGAAAGCATATGTGATGATATTATGGGCTAATTGTTAAACTTTCGTTGCAGTGTATCCAGCAGGTGGATTAAATAGGAGCAGCATGTGGCTACTGGAACATCTTTCTTGAGTAAGGCGGAAATGGAATCGAGTGGCAGAGCGAACCTACGGTAGTGAAAACGAACATTTAAATTTAAGTTCCGGAGAATTCGTCACGTTTTACACGTCACGGCCAAGTTTGTCTGAGCTGCCGGTTGGTACGCTTAAGCTCCATAGTGGTTAGTTGATATTTATATTAAAGAATCGTCTTGTTCTAGTATCTATCAATTTCGTTTTCGGCTTTGTCGGGTTTAATTAGTAGCTCAGACATGAATTTAGAACTGATTTGAGAGTATAAAACAGGTTGCACACATCTTCGGGAGCTCAGATGAGATGAAAAGTGTGTCAAATCCTTCTTTTGGGCACGCTGGAATTAGTTTTCCCAGCTTTCTGCATTTCAACACCACACGAATACAGGGATGATGCCTGATATACAGCATACGTCACGGAATCTTGGTTTTGAATCCTAGTCCCGAAAAGGTCATCACAGTTTTCACACTGTAAATGCACACGACTGTTGACCATGACGGTCCGAGACTACAACATGAGCGAAGTAGCTGATTAAACAAGATTTCGGAATAGTATCCGCAATGTCATCAGTAAATGGGATAGCGTGGTTTGCTCGTTCTCAAGCCACCGTCGGTACCGGGAATAAGCCTGGTACTCATTTCTAGTCTACGCAGAATGAATCCCAGGGCTATGCCCATCTCTGCAAATGGAAGTGTACCAATTGAGCCATTTATGTCAGCATACTGACGACAACTGCCTCTCTGTGATCAGAACTTGATGACACGTTATCAACACGACATATTTTATTGCCGTTAATCTCTGTTCTTCAGACCGTGGCAGCAACTTTTCTAGATTTGTTTGCTTCTCTTTCATCTTCATGAGACAGGCCAGGGAAGTATTTGAGTCGGACCAGAGAGATTTCAGTGAAACTTGGGGGAATGATCAATTTAAATATCATATATTCCATGATAATTTGTTTTTACCATAGAATAAACCGCACTGTTATAATTAATTTTTGAAAATACCTGTGCAGCGCGAGGTAGCTAGCTGAGAATGTCGTAAAATGATTTTGCGAATGCATGTTTAATCCTTTTTAAAGTTACATAAACTACTTTATGAAGAAAATGAGATGGTGAAAACATAAATATAATTTTATGCTGAACAAAACCATTTTATTCACACGTTCAATAGTCTATGGGGATAGAAAATGTTACTTAGAAAATACGATTTAATACTTCTGTAGGGTTTATTGTGGAAGCTAAAATATTATGGGCAGTAGTATGCAATCATGGTCATCTATATACAATAATTTGTGCTATTAATATAATATTTGTTAACACAAACGGGTAAACTGCCAGATTCCTGTTGAAAAGTACTCATTTTTGTCAAGCTGTGGACAGTCTATGCAATAAAGGCAGCGCACAGCGATGTTCTAATGTCTCACTGCAATCGGTTTTTGTCGAAATCAATCAGTTCCTTGTTACTGACATCGATTCAGGCCTTGAAACCATTCTAATACTGTATCTGTAACAAAGTAGGGATGTGAACCTGGAATAGTGGTATAGAAACTAGCAACGCCGACCAGTAGAACAAAAAGTGATTTCTTGCTGGTAATAAATAGATTCACATAAATTATAATATGTTATGTTTCAAAATTTTAGAACTCCTGCTGCTATTCGATTATATTTATTTAAATTGTAAAGTCATCTTTCGTTCCTGTTCCAGTTCCGTCGGCAGCTACAGAAGGAGGGCTCGAGAGATCTACTTCTTGTTCATTGGCTCCGCTCACTAATCAAGGTACGTTCCATGAACTCTGAGTGGTAGATGTTATTTTTAGGTATCGCAGCTTTATAAAAAGGTTCAAATAAAAAAGTACCTCAACGAACACGCACACGCATGCACACACACACACACACACACACACACACACACACACACACACACACACACACACACACACACACACACACACACACACACACACACACACACACACACACACACACACACACACACACACACACACACACACACGGGGATGAAGCTGCGTTGGCACTTCATGCCTCGCGCTGTGTTGTACACAACAAGAAGTGAAGCTCTGGGGAAAGAACAAGAAAAAGAATAAAGTAGAGAAGGAAGGAGAAAAGAAAAAAGAAAATGAAGAACAGGGCTTCTGGAACTCAGCCATCTCAACTTAAAGCTGAAATCTGTTGGCTACGGAGTTGACGGCCATCTTTGATTTCCTTCACTTTCATCTTTCTATGTGTGTATGGGTTTAAAAAATAAAATACTCCACTTTTATAAACACATTTGCCTTCATACACCAGCTTTCTTGAAACTGTATATGTGCATTTAAACTTTAATATCTGTTCAGAATCTACGTAAGTTAATAAAATTCCAATATATAGGCTTATGCATATGTATGTTAGGACTTCTTGGCGGTATCCTGCTTGCGCAATAAACATAGGAAAACGCATTACCGTGATAACTGATATGAATGTTCTTTGATGTAAAATTTTGTATTTCTGTCCGGCTCCATGGCTAAATGGTTAGCGTGCTGGCCTTTGGTCACAGGGGTCCCGGGTACGATTCCCGGCAGGGTCGGGAATTTTAACCATAATTGGTTAATTTCGCTGGCACGGGGGCTGAGTGTATGTGTCGTCTTCATCATCATTTCATCCTCATCACGACGCGCAGGTCGCCTACGGGAGTCAAATCAAATGACCTGCATCTGGCGAGCCGAACTTGCCCTTGGACACTCCCGGCACTAAAAAGCCATAGGCCATTTCATTTCATTTTTTTTTGTATTTCTGTTTATCTGATTAGATTTCTAGGTCTCCGCTTTCTTTACTCTCCTTCATTACTGACCTAATCTAATCTGACCCCACTCACTGATTAGCTTACTATTTTTTTTTTTTGCTAGTTGCTTTACGTCGCACCTTCACAGATAGGTCTTATGGCGACGATGGGACAGGAAAGGGCTAGGAGTGGGAAGGAAGCGGCCGTGGCCTTAATTAAGGTACAGCTCCAGCATTTGCCTGGTGTGAAAATGGGAAACCACGGAAAACCATTTTCAGGGCTGCCGACAGTGGGGTTCGAACCTACTATCTCCCGAATACTGGATACTGGCCGCACTTAAGCGACTGCAGCTATCGAGCTCGGTGATTTGCTTTTAAGTAGGCCTATTTCAACCTCTGGTACTTTAGTAATTAGACCATCATATCATGCCTGTATCCTAACTATCGATATATTTTTGAGATTATTCGATCAGCTTGTGCTTTCCATAAACTCCGACAAGGACATGTGCATTGGTAGTCTTCTCCAGCCAGCTTACTTTTTACAAACGTTGCCAGTACCACATTTCGTTGTGACATTTGTTCAGTGTTCAGGCCTCGTCATAACAGATCACAAATAATCACACGGTAATCAAATACTTTAACATTTTTAAATTATCACCCTACAAAATAATTACAAATTTCATGGTGGTATTGGTGTACCATTTTTTTAAGTATCTCAACTCTGGAACATATTTCTGAAGATTCTTCTATTTATACTGAAACGTAATTTTCGAAATCTATCGACAAACAGGGATATGGTTTTTCAGATTAGTAAAGAGGGCTTCATTCTTCGTCTGTATAAGTAAAATTGTAATTTTGTCTGTAAACTTAGAATTTTGGGTTCATACTTCCTTTTTATTTCGGATTAGATACTCAGTGGTCGAAAATAGTTTCAGTTCAATTTTTGGCTGTCTGTCTCTTTGTGGAAACATCACAGGAAAACGGCTTGGCAGTACTTCTTGAAACTCATTATTTTAGTTCAGGGATGTAAGTTATTTGATTAATATAATATAATGGCGTAGCAATATTAAGGGGACAAGACAGGAAATGTCAAATAGTGTGTTAGCTGTGTCGGTAAAATTTTAATTCATAACAGTTTTGTAAAATATAATTTTGGATCATTTTTTGATGCACTTTTACCTTACGAATAATGTTAACAAACATAATCAAGAACTAATTCAGAATCCTCCCCCATCACTTCTACTACGCAAGTCCCTCTTTGCGTCAGAACCTTCATCACTGAAGAATCAATGTCTCTCCAGTGATATATTCTATACTTGGTTTCCACCACGTGTAGATTAGATTTCATGATTCTTATGGTCATTCGCTGTAGGTTTACTGATTAATTTTTGAATAAATTGACAAATAAATAAACAAATAAGTAAATAATAAACACTTACTATAGTCCATGTAGGTCATTTTTATTACGTGGGTCGTTGTTCACTCAACAGCATTGTTTTGTTGATCCTGAATTTTTTGTAAGATGCTATTTGTTCGAGGCGTCGACCCATGTGGATCTTATGCCCCCTTCCTCTTCTTGAGTTGCCATTATCCTAGTGGAGGTTGGCGGTCCACATAGCCAGCTCCGAACGTGATGTTGCAGCATGGAAAGCATCTTCTGAAGTACAGTTGTGCCATTTTCGGATGTCCTTCAATTCGAACTTTGTTGTCGTACACTTTGATCTTTCCAAAACTGCCGGGCTTTTTAGTCATAGCAGCGTTCAAAGCACCCCCCCCCCCCCCCATCCATGTGATCCGAATGGGGGAATAGAAACTCCAGATAATAATTTTACGTTAAACAGAGCCATGCCATATGAACTTAAAGTGGATATCGTTCAGGATCTTTAATGCAGCGGTTTCCCGTTGCCTTCCGCATCCTAATGCCGTTGACCAGATGTAGGTTCTTCCGCCTTTTGGGACCATTTCCTTTCCCAAGGACAATAGAGTGCCCTAAGCTCTACTCGCTCATCTACCCTCAAGGAGACTGTTATCACTTGGTAGAGGGGATCTTCTTAAACCGGAGGATACTGGGTCCCTTCATTCGTTAGCCACCTGCGTATAACAAAATTGGCATAAACAGTCGTTGGCCCCTCTCTGCCGCGGGGAGGCGAATGTCAGGATTTCACAATCATTGAAACTGAGACCATAATGGCTTTTCTCAGTTTCTCTGGCAACATATTGTATGAACCTGCGTGTAATTGGATTGGCGGTAGTGTGGAATGTTGTGTGAGTGGAAAGGAAGATTAAGGACGTCACAAACACCCAGTCCCCAGGCCAGGGATATTAAACATTACAATTAAAAACCCCTGACAGGTCGGGAATCGAAGCCGGGGCCGCCGGATGACAGGCGGACGCGTCGGCCCCACTAATCCTGACTTGTTACTCATAGAGATAAAAGTGAATGTAATGATTCTACTTGTTCCATGGCATTCTTGGGCGATGACTGCCACAGCAGAATGTGAAGACTTCAACTTGTGCTCTGTTAGCGAAGACAATCTGCATCAATTGACTAGTACATCCAGTTACACGACGCAGGCTCTCTCCATGGTACACTCAGTACTGTGGAAAAACTTGTTCTCAATGACCTTGCACTGTATTTCCCCCAGCCCTAAGAAGCACTCGCACTCACTGAAAACAAGACCACAAGACCATGAAGAAGTTAACATTCGATTTATTCTCCATTTATTTAAGTGATTCATTTGTCTTAGACAAGGTCCATTAGTATCCACTTGCAATGAGTGACCTCAATGACAGTATGATTAATTCCTTCAGACGTACTAATAGCGAGGATTTAAATTGAAAGAGTTGTAATGACGCGGGCGACGTTTATACTAGATTCCCGAGAATGTTAACAGATGGTCCTCAAGAGATGTCAAGCAATCATCCTTTATAAGGGTCCTTTTTTGTTGTTGTTAGATGTATGTCCTGATGAATCTGGCGTAAATCCCGCTGAAACTTATCTGATGTAATGCCGATGTACTGTATATGAAACTAAAGATACGTGATTAACATTTCTATTAGATTATTTTAAAATGACAGTGAAAAAAATCAAATGTCGTATGGCTTTTAGTGCCGGGAGTGTCCGAGGACAAGTTCGGTTTGCCAGGTGCAGGTAATTCTTGTTGTGCCCGAAGGCGACCTGCGGGTCGTGATGAGGATGAAATGTTGAAGACGACACATACACCCAACCCCCGTGCCAGAGGAATTAACCAATGATGGTAAAAATTTCCGACCCTGCCGGGAATCGAACCCGGTACCCATGTGACCAAAAGCCAGCGTGTTAACCATATAGCCATGGAGACGGGAAGAATGCTAGTTATTCTCATCTTACAATACCACACATTCAAATATCACGTAGTGCCACGTAAGATCTGAATGTTTGCCGTAAAAGCACGTTATATTATTTTCTGAGCACATACGCGTAATTATATTTCGATAAATTTCATTTCGTTTGGCCCTGTAGAAATTACGAATTTATTTTATGTTGGATAAACAAATCCAAAATGAATCATTAAAATATATAATGTAGGCCTACAATGTGTTGCAAGTCGTTCCAAAATAACGGAAGATTGTGTATGGTGCAGAATAAGATGCGTATATGCATTTGTTATATAAAATTTAAAAATGGATACGCCTTTCTTTTCATATATCCATGTTCTTGAAAACTGAACTAAAATGGATTACTCTCTCCCGCATTCCCCATGTTAACTGGAGGATATTATTGCTACTTACCCGTTCCGTTCTCGCCCGTGGTTTTTCATTCTCCCGCACTAAGACGAATGCCGGGACAGTCCCCAGTATAGGCCACGGCTGCCAACTTTCTCCGCACATCTCCTTTTCTGACACAAATATCTTGGCCTGAGAGACTGCATTTTGTAGTAGGCCTAGTTAATTGAATTTTTAAAAAAGGAAAAATTTCATTGTCACACTGTTTTCGCGACATAAATATAGTGTATGAACTTCTCAGACCGAACGAGATGGCTGTGTGGTTTGGGTTAGATAGCCGTCAGCTTGCATTAGGGAGATAGTGGGTTCGAACCACACTGTCGTTAGTCCAAAAGATAGTTTTCTGTGGTTTCCTATTTTCACACTAGGCAAATACTGGAGCTGGACCTTAATTAGTGCCACGGCCACTTACTTCCCAGTCCTAGCCTTATCCTATCCCACCGTGGCCATAAGACCCGTCCGTGTCGGTGCGATTGAAACACAATTTGCTTTACGTCACACCGACACAGATAGGTAGTATGGTGACTATGGGTTAGGAAAGGGCTAGGAGTGGGTGGGAAGTGACCGTGGTCTTTAATGTACAACCCCAACATTTGTTTGGTGTGAAAATAGGAAACGACGAAAACCATCTTCAGGGTTGTCGACAAGGGGGTAGGGGTTCGAACCCACTATCTCCCGAATGCAGGCTCAAAGCCGCACCTCAAACTCGCTCGGTAGACTTGAAACAATTAGCGAACCTATCACAGACATAGACAGTATGAATGTGTATTTCACAAATAAAATATGTTAATCATCTTCGTTAATTTTATCACCGAATCTTTACAGTTAAATGAAACCCAGTCCTATTAGACGTCATTGCTGTATCGTGGATGTCAAACCACTGCCGGAGGTTCGCGACCAAAATAATCTTCACCGCTCATGGTGGTTCTCTTTCAACTTGCCTTCTATGATCCGTTGTATCCGACTGCATTTGTCATTTCGGGAAGATGTGAGCGAATAGGCTGCTTTCCTGCACTGGACGATGGACTGTATTTCTCATAATTTCCGGGTACGACGGCGTACCTGCCCATTGGTCGCGTGTTAATAATATCTTAATTAAGCATTCCGCGATATATCCATATTTTGAAGTTCTACTACAAGTTCATTAAGAAAGCTTTAGTATCCATCCTTCGACAATGTGAAGTACTGCGAAGTATGTCCTCGTTGCGCCTGCGAAAACCGCTATGTGAAAAAATCCGCTTAGAACATTCGCCGGTTTCATTCTATCGTCTAAGTTTCAATACTGTGCGAGTGATTTCAAACAATTTTCGCTCTTGAAGAAATATGAACTGCGGGCCAGTAACTTATTTCTTCCTAAACATTGCATCACTTCACAGCAGGCCATTAAGTTTCGAATAACAGGTCACTGTTGCGTTCAAGATTTTTTAATTTCAGAAACACATTTCTTTGTACAAAATAATGTTCGTACAAACTCAATAAGTTCTACTTTAATATATTTTACTAACAGCTCGCAGGCCGGACTGATGATCAGCAAAACTTTCTGCCGAAGAATGTAGTAAGACACTTCTACATGAATTCGTCGCTGTTCGGACAAAAGGTCATATCTCACAATGCTCTTCTTATCCATTGTTTTCCTTAGGACTTTTTACGTCTCCCAGCCTCATATGGACATTTTGTCCATCAGAACAATATTCGTTGTGTTCATTTTCCTTTGCTTACTTGTAAAGGAAAATGAACCTTACCGTACCGCAAACTAGGAATGTACGTTTGCATTGCTTATTTGCGCAGTCCGGCTCCATGGCTAAATGGTTAGCGTTCTGGCCTTTGGCCACAGGGGTCTCGGGTTCGATTCCTGGCAGGGTTGGGAATTTTAACCACCATTGGTTAATTTCTCCTGCACGGGGGCTAGGGTGTATGTGTCGTCTTCATCATCATTTCACCCTCATCATGACGCGCAGGTTGGCTACGGGCGTCAAATAGAAAGACCTGCACCTGGCGAGCCGAACATGTCCTCGGACACTCCCGGCACTACAAGCCATACGCCATTATTATTATTATTATTATTATTATTATTATTATTATTATTATTATTATTATTATTATTATTATTATTATTTGCGCACTCCTGCAGTACAATGTACTATGGTCTGCACACACCAATGCGGGATGCGGGAGCGGGAACGATCCCGTCGCGAACCATTATGAGTACAGTGGTATATGGATCGATTCGCATCGATGCGTCACTATCCCGCCTACATGGGGGGATTGCTGCGAATCATTTTCAGTTGGCTGCATGCAGCGTTTTCCCGCGTCCCGCATTCATTGTGACAGTAGCAATGGCGACTGAACTGTTGACAGAGTGTGTTAAGAAACATCCAATGCTTCACGACATGAGTAATGAAGATTACAAGAATGTGAGCAAGAAATATATGTCGTGGGATGAAGTAGGAAAAGAACTGCGTATACCTGGTAAATATAAATTCTTTTGCACACATTCTCCGTTCGTAAACTTCCAGATACATGTAAGATGTATACTGAAACTACATATCGTTGGCTTTCTTTGAAAACCTTGTATGTCCCAATGCTCTTCCTACTCATAATATTCCTTAAGGTTGGTCACGCCTCCCAGTCACATATTTATGTGCAGTCCATCAGAATAATTTTCATTGTGTTCATTTTCCTATGCCACAGTGTAAAGGAAAATGGACCTTAACATACCGTATTGTAGGAATGTTGTTTGCATGGCGATTTTACGCACTCCTACAGTATAATGTATTTTAGGTTCAATTTCCTTTACACTTTAGTATAGGAAAATGATATACACTGTTGCTATGCATGCCAAAGAACTCCACAAATTTCTCACTATCAGAGAAGGCTCCAGCGAGTGCTCGTCGTGCATCATTGTCAACATTTTCAATGGCTCCATGTCTTAATACCGGAGATCTTCGTAAAATACTGAATTTTCTGTGTCCACATGAACGTCCATAGGTCTGTGTGAAGACTAACTTCGCAGCGACCGCGGCATTGTAGGTTTCGCTCCCAATACCACTTCCCGCGTCCCGCGTTGGTGTGTGCAGACCTTTAAGGTTCATTTTCCTTTAACGCCTGCATACGAAAATTGTTCTGAAGAACTGCTTATGTGGCTGGGAGGCGTGACCAGTCTTAAGGAAAAATAATGGATAGAAAGAGCATTGTGTGATATGACGTTTTGCCCGAACAGCGACGAATTATACTTCTGATGGGAACGAACAAGTGAGCCGTGCAGTTAGTGGAGAGGCGCGCAGCTGTGAGCTTGCATTCAGGAGCGAGTGGTTTCGAACCACATTGTCTGCACCCATGAAGATTGTTGTCCGCGATTTCCCATTTTTACACCAGGCAATTTTTTTTTATTGTTGGGGCTGTACCTATATTAAAGCCATGGCCGCTTCCTTTTCACTCCTAGCCAATCCTATCCCATCGTCGCCATAAGAACTATATGTTTCGGTGCGACGTGAAGCAACTTGTACAGAGAGAGAGGAAAAAAAGAAAAGCAACTTCTGATGTGGTACCAGCATATATTCTCCCTCATTCCGTACCCCTTGTCAGAAGAGTTGTCACTGTCTGCTACACATTCCTCCAGTTCTTGCGATCTTTTGCTGCCTTGGCTGCAGGTCGAAAATACTGCTTGTTGTTCGGCAGATCTGTGTTGACGAACGTATAGAAATTCTACCTTTGGGTCTCTTACCATTTGATCTTAATGCAGCAAAAAAATAAAAAAATAAAAAAAAATAGTGAAGATTTTGAAATGTGGTACCACAGAAGAATGCTGAAAGTCAGATTGATGGATCGGATCACAAGCGAAGAGATGTTGAGTAGTTGAGGGGAGGACGATTTGGCAGAATTTCACCACGAGGGGATATAGAATGATAGGACACGTCTTCGGACACACTGGTATCGTTCAGTTAACTTTTGAGGGAAGAGTAGGAGGTAAAAACAGCTAGTGTATAATACGAGGGTCCAGTCATAAGTCATGGCAACTTTTTTTCTGGAGAACAGTGGCCAACACGGAAAATCTAAGATATGTATTTGGAAATATAAGGCATGTACTTATGCATAGTGCCTGAAGACAAATTCTGACTTCAGGAGATTCTCGTAGGAAAGTGACAGAACAGAGGCCATTGGTAAACAGTATTTATTATGGCATAAAGAGTAAATACACAAGACTACGTACAAAGGACAGGTCTCCACTGGTTACAGACCTCCGAAATAATCTCACAATGTTTCCACTGTTCCTTGCCAGCGGTGGGACAGGCGCTGAATACCATTCGCTGCATGTGTATCGCCAAAGTGTGACACTTCTCTCCGAAATGCTGTTACGATGTCCCCTTTGTTAGCAAACCGTTGTCCACCTAATGCTTCCCGCAGCTCTGCATGGCACTGGCGTGCATTTCTGCCGCGGAGAACTGCTATTTTATTATACGATCGTTGCTCCTGCTTGTTGACTTCCGTTTTGTGACGCTCTTACTTACACACTGAATACGGGGGCATATTTAGACCCACACTGTTGTTTGCATACACCATCTAGTGGCATCATACGCAAGTAAATACTGTACGTTTCCAAATGCTTATCTTAGACTTTCCGTGTTGTCTCCTGTTCGCGAGGAAAAAAGAAATAGTTGCCACGACCTACGTATAACGGGCTGATCAGAGTATATTTAAGATCTAATGTACTGCAGTTACGTATAAATCGAAGAGTTAGCATAGCATAGCGTGCCACGGAGGGGTACATCAAAACAATCTATGAAATGATGACCCAAATAACAACTTTCGTTTTGCAGCGTAGCTTTCTTACAGCCTAGTGTTTATGTCCACTGCCTTTGAAGACGTGATTTGCCAACCTGTGGGCGAAAATCATTGCCCCGTGGCCGAGTGAGGAGGGGAGGAAAGGCAGACGAGCCCGCCAGGACATGAATGAAGGAAACTGTAGCCGGGATTGCGTGTAGTAGCGTAGAGTGGAGTGGAGCGGGATACATAAAGTGGAAACGTTTATGTGGCTAGAGCGAGAGAGAGAGAATTAGAGTTGGGTGATAAAAGCGAGAGAGAGCGCGATGGGGGAGTGTTCCGGCTCGAGTGTTTATGGATACAGTTATGGGCTGGGAGCGACTTTATGGGCGCGCCAACCTTGTTAGAATGTTGAGGCAGGTCGGAAACTGGAGCACAAGGGGTTTTACGAGAACACCGATCATTGAAGGGAACGTCAACACCGTCCCAGAGTTTATTGAAACCGACAAACATCTCTTCGCTTCAGCTTCTTTAACCTTTAGAGTGCCAAACACAGATCAGTGGTGGATTCGGCCTCCGAATCCCAAGGTCGATCAAACCATGAAAAAGCTAGACGGAATATTAAAGGACGGAAGAAATGTCAATTCAACACTTCATGGCGTACGATGTCCGACTCGTTGGCTGAACGGTGAGCGTACTGGCCTTCGGTTCAGAAGGTCACGGGTTCGATTCCCGGTCGGGTCGGGGATTTTAACCTTAATTGGTTAATTCCAATGGAACGGGGGCTGGGTGTAGGCCTAAGTGTTGTCTTCATCATCATTTCATCCCCACCATGACGCGCAGGTCTCCTACGGGAGTCAAATAGAAAGACCTGCACCTGGCGAGCCAAACCCGTCCTTGGATATCCCGGCACTAAAAGCCATACGACATTTCATTTCATTTCATGACGTACGACGTCAGCACGGAAGAGATCTCTGGTGACACATCTGGTATTTGTCGTGTGTATGTCGGGTTTTCCGTAACCTGCACAAAACAGTGAATGGAACAAAGTATGCAAGAAAATGTGGGATGAAGGCAATCAAAACTTAATCGCAGACTGGATCGAGAACGTAGAAATTCATTCCCTTCTGAATTCCCAGATCCTTGGTAATCAAATTGTAAGAGACCCAAAGACGTAATTCCTACAAGTTGGTCAACACAGATCTGTCGAATAAGAAGAGGCAGTTTTCGAACTGCAGCGAAGGCAGCAAAATATCGTAAGAACTGGAGGACTGTGTAGCATTCAGTGACAACACTCCTGACAAGGGGTAATGAATGAAATATTTTAGTGGTCACTAATGTGGCCCCATCAGAAGTATAATTTATGTACACATGTGTTTAAAGTGGTACTGATCATCAGTCCAGCCTGCGTATTGTCAGCCCAATAAATTAAAATAGAACTCATTGGAGTTGTACGAACATTATTTTATACGAAGAAGTGTGTTGCTGTAATTAAACATTCTTGTGTGCAACAGTGACTTCGTATTCGAAACTAGTCGGCGTCCCGTGAAGTGAAAATAGATCGTCTTTGCACCTGCAGAAACCGCTATGTGATAATCTTAAGTTTTTTAAAATTTAGAAATACTGACCCGCAGTTCATATGTCATCAAGAGCGAAAATTCTTCGAAATCACTCTCACAGTATTGCAGCTTAGATGACAGAACCTTACTGGCCAATGTTCTAAGCGGAAATATTTCACATAGCGGTTTTCGCAGGCGCAAGGACGATACAAAATGCTTCACAGTGTCGAAGGATGGATACTAAAGGCTTTTTCAATGAACTGGCACCGGATGACTTGACCGTGTGGTCAGCGGCGCACAGCTGTGAGCTTTCATCCGGGAGAGAGTTGATTCGATCCACTCTGTCGGCAGCCCTGAAGATGATTTTCTATGGTTTCCCATTTTCTCACCAAGTAAATGCTGGGGCTGTACCATAATTAAGGCCACGACCGTTTTCTTCCCATTCCTAGGCCATTCGTATCCAATCGTCCCCGTAATGTAGTGTATCATTATTATTATTATTATTATTATTATTATTATTATTATTATTATTATATTAGTATTGCCGAGCCTCCGTGACTCAGGCTGCAGCGCGCTGGCCTCTCTCCGTGGGACTCCGTGGTTCAAGTCCCGGTCACTACATGTGAGATTTATGCTGGACAAAGCGGAGGCGGACAGGTTTTTCTCCGCGTTTTCCGGATTTTTCCTGTCACCTTTCATTCCAGCGACACTCTCCAATATCATTCCATTTCATCTGTCACTCAGTAATCATTGCCCCTGAGGAGTGCGACAGGCTTCGGCAGCCCACGCAAATCCTATCCTCGCCGCTAGATGGGGGCTTCATTAATTTCATTCCTGACACGGTAGTGTGACTGGAAACAGGTTGAGGATTTTCATTATTATTGCCATTGACGTCACGAAGGGCATCTGACCGTAAAACAAGGCCAGTTTCAAATGCGGAGTAAGGGCGATTTAGGGAAAATGAGAGCTTATTCTTCTTCTTCTCCTTCTTTCGAATGGGCCACCAGAGGACCACGTGCCAATTTCAATTCCTTCTTCTTTGTTCTTTCCTTTTCTTCCAGTATGCTTTCATCTGTTCACTATGTTTCTTCTTTCTGTCTTCAGACCACTTTGAACCAGTCTTTTTTACTTTCCTACCTTGGAATCCTCCTATTTTCAATACTTTTTCCCTAAAGCCTTCTCTATTATTTATTTCTTCTGTTGTTATATTGTTTTTTTCTAAATCCTTTCTTACTTCATTGACCCAGCTTGTCGTTGATTTCTTACTCCACAAATATCTGAAAATCTTACTGGTTAATCTACTATCTTGCATTCGATATAAATGTCCAAAAAACATAAGTCTCCTTTTCCTGATTACATCTGATATATTTTCTAATTTTTGATATATTTCAGCATTACTTCGTAATTTCCAACCTTCTGCTGTGTTTTGTGGGCCTAATATTTTCCTCATGATTCGCCTTTCTAGTATTTCTAGCTTATCTAAATTACAGTTTAATGCCAGACACTCGCTTGCATATAGGTATTCTGGCTTCACTGCTGTGTTGTAATGCCTTATTTTTGCATTTTTGGATAGGCATCTGTTATTGTAGATATTATTATTATTATTATTATTATTATTATTATTATTATTATTATTATTATTATTATTATTATTGTCCTGCCCCGCGGTGTAGGGGGCAACACGTATGCCTGTTACCTGGCGTCCCCGGGTTCGATTCCACGCCAGGTCAGGGGTTTTGAATCATTAAATGTTTAATATCAATGATCTGTGGACTGGGGGTTTGTGTCGTCCTCAACGTTCCTATACTCACGTTCAACACGCTGCACTTCCGCAATTACACTTACACGCGGGTTCCTATCATATGGTGAATGTAGTGGCAGAAAATCTGCAGATGTCGATGCCACGAACAAATATCATTAAGAAAATGTATTAATATTCGGTGATTTACATTATAGAATTTTTGAAGTGATTATTGAATGAGACAAATATCTATTGAAACAACAATTGACCCCTATCTAACGTTACGGATCGAAATACCTTATGCGTCTCAGAATGTCTATAGTAATATAAACAAGAAATGGAGAAGTTTAAAAACATGATACATCCTTCCAGGAAACAGGTTTTACGTAGAAATCAAATTGGTACTTATCTTGGTGGGAGGGATGTTGTCGGCGTACATTAGAAATGATTCATATCCAGAATGTGGACCAAGAGTAACAACTAGTGTTTTACTTCAGCGAAGTGTGTGGGAAGGAATGATTTGACTTAGACACCAGCTAATTAATGAAGTGAGGCTGCAGAGACATCGAAAAGTCAAGGCTAAATCCATCAACTGAAGATACATGACTAAATAAAAGCTATGAGCTGTGGAATGTGGACAGAGATGCATATCAAAGCCAGCTGAAACTTTAGTAGTGAAAAAGGAGAAGAAATACCTCCAATGGGAGACGTAAAATAAACTGATATTCAAATTAGTTGAACAAACCCAGTCTTTAGACCGCTGTTTATTCTTTTCCATTTATTCGGAACCATGCCTTCACGTCTTTCATTTCGATGTGAAATTACTCTATTTTACGCAGCGATTCAGCCAAACTATGACACGCAACGGGCCTTTCCTCATCTGCAAAATAAGTAATCACAGTTGGTTGTAAAGCGAAAACAAGTATACTGAATTGTGGAGAGGTTTGAAATATTGTGTTCTGTCAATAATTATGGCTTTGCTTCTGTGGTCAGGACCTACAACAGTCTAAGGAAAAATAATGCAATTTATATTTAATGAGTTCAATGATTATTTGGAGAAAGGAAATTACATCATCCTGATAAAGACAGATATTAAAACGGATTTTAATTATTATTAATCATCATCATCACCATAATCTGTGCCACCTTTAACAGGGTGAGATCTCCTCCGGGCAGCATTGGTTTAACACTTATGCTTCTCCAAAGAGTGGTCGTTGAATGGAGACTCGGACTGCGGAGCTTCTACATGCATTCAAAATGTTGCTGCTTATAATCACGTTTCGGATTTCGTGGGCGGATATTATACGTAATGGACTAAGGACGACTTAAGAATAGTTCCAAGTAAAAGATACAGCTATTCTCAAGACTGTAACTTGTTTGTATTGTTAGGGTAGAAATCATTCTCCAAGGCAAGATTGAAGTTTTTATTTTATTTTAAAAATGCTATTTATTCGGGACGTCGACCTAAGAAGATCTTTGGCCCTGCTTTGCGCCATACGTTGTGAACCAGCGTGTATTCAGAAATGGCGGAAGTGTAAAGTGTTGAATGTGAGGAAAGGAACATTAAGGACGACACGAACTTCCAGTCCCCAGACCAGGGATATTAATCACTTACAATTAAGAACCCCTGATCCGGCCGGGAATCGAACCCGGGGCCACCGGGTGACAGGCGGACGCGTTGCCCCCTACACCGCGGGGCCTGACTAAGATTGAAATTAGTTGACGACGAATATCCTGTTTCCAATGGACATGCTAAAGAGGTTGTCATACTTTTAAGGGACATCAATGAATTTGCTAGAATGCCACGAAATTGCACAAAAATTATATAAGATCAATAAACGTAAGGTTATCCTGAACTTTGTCTCTTTTTAGGTGGCTTAAACTCAACCGAACATTATTCCTATTAAAAAATGAAGCTCAGTCGTGAAATTATCAGCGTTTCGTCCCACTGTATCAGTGCGCTCATCAGTTGGATTACTACACCTTTCCAAGAAGCTGGCGGCTATTATATTCCACTTTCTCAGTGTCAATAGCTTGTGATTTGTCATTCCCACACGGACGTCAGTTACGTTATAGGAAACTGTGTGATATTAAAAAACTTAAAGCTTATCAGGACGACTTTCATTCTACTGATTAGAAAACCTGTCACTTCGCGATAAGACTAGGAGTTGTAATTGTTTTAGTGTAAACTGCTATCAGCACTTCAGATAGCTGCTATACCTATGTGCAGTCTGATAATGGGATGTTAGGAAGTATTAAGGTAAAAGGTGCAGTACTTAGGCCTACTATATAAATATATCGTCGTTGCCGGGACAAAACCTCCTAGCTTAGAACATTGGCCGGTAAGATTCTGTCATCTAAGAGTCAATATTGTGTGACAATTTTCAAGGCATTCTCGCTCTTCATAATGTATGTGCTGCGGGTCAGTATATTTCCAAAAATATTAACACATAGGAGGTTTCGTCCCGGCAACGACGATATGATATATTCTATATATATGATACGAGTTTTGTCTGCAAATTGCGCAGAATTTAAAAAGAATGATATTTCTGTATCGGTCGTGTCCATAGTTACATGGAAATTCACTTTTTAATTTTCCGTGATTTCTGTCTGTATGTATGTACACACATCACGAGAAAGTGACTGAAGAAAATTTAATGGAAATCGATATATAAAGTCGGGGAATGAGCCACTACAATCTAAGCTATAAATAATTTTATTCATGCTGAGTAAAATGGTAGTTTAGGGGAAGGCCTACAATATAATTCTCAAATATTTATGTCATTAGTGGTCCTATCGATAAATACTGCATAACCAAAGTTATATAAATCATATGTCATTTATGTCTTATAAATGTTACCGTACCGGCTATGATGACAGATTCATGAATTTGTATTTTTGTTGCTAAATCCATATCAACACCGAGCCTCGAGAAAAGAGGTAAACAGAATTTCATGAAAATCGATATATATATAGTCGGAGATTATGAAACTACAGTCTAAGCTATAAACAATTTTATTCACCCTGGACGAAATGGTAGTTTAGGGGAAGGCGCCTAAAATTTAATTCTTAAATTCTTATGTCATTGGTCCTATCGAAAAGTACTGTACTCTGTACGTTGACCATTGTTTGTTATGATGTTCTTTGTCTGTTATGCTGCCACTCATCTCCAATAGACGGGATTACTGCTGTGTACCGAGTGTAAAAGCCTGTCCGAATATTTATTATTATTATTATTATTATTATTATTATTATTATTGTTGTTATTATTATTATGTTGAAATTTACATATTTACAGCAGGCGAGTTAGATAAGTTTCTTCTCCAGCATACCATTCCTCTGGTTCGTACATTTTCTGATACTGCTGGTACGTAACACGCTGGTTCATCATAGTATTCGAGCTATTCGATCCCCACTCTGACGCGCTGATTGGATTGATCAGTGTGCACAATTAACGGAATAATGGCAGAGGCTCACTTACGAACTGGTCTAGAGTTACAATTTCAGCCTATTCCAAATAGAAGCACCACAATTCACTAAATAACTCAAAATTCAACCCTGAAATGAGCCGTTTCTTATGAAAAGGTTCTTCCTCTTCACTTTTATTAAATTCTACATTAACTTTATTCCAAATTAGCAACCAAGAGGGTTTTCTCCTCTGACTTGGAGGAAAAATTTGCCTCCACTTCAAATAGTTTTCCCCCGCCAGTGTAGTGAATTGATATTTTCCAACTCATGGGGTACTCCTAGGAAACAGGGAGTAAAAGGGCATAGTTTTTGCCCTGGGACACTCCACTCTTCGCCCAACTCTCGCCCCCCCCCCCCCACCAAAATAAAAGAGTGTTCTCGGCTCACGGCTGTCTGCGGCTTGGGCATTCGAGCTCTGAAACTTTGGACTGTTAGATCGGCAGCGATGCACTGTTCGTTAAAAGTGAGAAAATGTATGATTTTTTTTGATCGAGTATTTAACATGGTAGCATTACTTTTAATCGCAACATTCCTACTGGCGTCATTGTAATGACCTATGTTGATTTCAGTTGTGAAAAACACTAAGGCAGTCTTTCTGAGGATGTAAAAAGGCAAGTGGAGAGTGAGAGTCTGCCATTATAATGATAATTCTCCAACTTGAATATGACTGATTGTAGGCAAGTGGATCTACCATTACAATGAAAATTCCCTAACCCAGTCTCCACATAAAGGAAAAGACTTTTGGCTGACTTCGCCGTCGCGTTTCTAGGGTAACGTTAGGAGCTATGCAATATATTACAATTTTACTCTCAACGCGTACACTGCCTAACCTAGAATTCTGTATATAATGTAGAGTTCCGTAGAAACGCACGGGTACATCAGCTAGTATACACATATATAAAAGAACTAGAGAAGTGTTCACTGCCCATGATCACCTCAGGCATGTTTGGAAATTTGGGGAAATATGAAGATTTTACTTCTGCTGATGTTTATTCATATTTCTTTTGAGCCAAGCTGATTAATTGTTTTCGCATTGATATATATTGTACATTATTTTCCTACACACATCGTCATTATAGACTGTTATGCATTCCATTGGTCAGTCTGTAAGCCTCTGTGAATTAAATAATCACCTCAGTCATTTGCATTTGGATTCAATTTTACCTTCCAAAACTAATTACCTCCCGCCGATGTTCACACCTGTTTGTACTAGAAATAATTCTTCATATTTTCATGTTCGTTATTCACAGTTAATGAAAAGTATACCCTGAGACCGCCCACCTTTCGCTCCCACAGAGTTTAGTTGATCTGAAAATATAGCTACCTAAAACAAATTGTACCAGTGTTCTCTCTGCAGAATAGGCTACCTTTGAGCGCTACTGTATTACTCTTGCTACACCTTGATTCAAATTCTATTTTCTTACTGGCTAAACCCGGCCACACTTCGCTGTAGCTCAATCTGTCACGATATTAATGGGTAAGTAACAACATGTATTCTAGCGAACATGAGGTCAACCGCACTTTTGAACCTCTGAATTAAATTATTGTTGTTATGTAACATTTTTTGCAACGACTCAACAATACGCCTTCTGATTCCAATAGATATTTGATAGCGTGCATTCAATTGGTAATTTTCATCTCCGATGGAATAGATTTTGAGAAATTTATTATTATTGCTGGGGAAAGGAAGCAAAGACTAATGATCTGTGGTAATTTCAAGACTTCAAGCCTTTCTTCCCACGGGTCTGCCGATCTTCTGCTCGCCTTTGAGAAGTTCTGACTCTAACACGTTCTCTGCCGTCTTAACGTTCTTCATCTGTACGGTTTGAAATCCATTGAGGTTTTGTGATTGCGTGTTGAGAACGGCTCCCTATGTTCGGACGTGCACGAGGCATTACAGATTATTAATGAATGTGGTACCGGTACTATGACTTAGAGTAAATGCTGTCGTACTATGACTAATAATCCTTTATTACTTAAGGATATGAAGCTCGATCATTCAAATATTGCAACTGCATACGTCTTAGCTGTTGATATAATTGTTCTTAGCTTTGTTGAGAGCATTGTGCTACTCTTATTCTTCTCGATTCAACTTATAAAACTCGTACTATGGCTGGTGAAAACACAGACGAGATCGACTACCTTAAGAGTTTTGTGAGCACATTTATTCACATTTACAATAACAGTGAATGGGTTGCTTAGTTACATGAAAGTACATCTTGATCACAGCATGTTGGATTCCTATTTCCAAATAACAGGCAATGACTTGCCTAATTACATGAACCTCCTAGCAAGAAATGTCCTTCATAAAACATGGCGGCGTGTTCCCATCATCCTATACTGTATACAGCAAATGTTGCAGGACTATAATGATATAGCATAAGTCATCGCCTAGCGACAATCTGTCCAAGGTCGATCCAATCTTGGTGCTGCTTTGTAATTAAATTAATTCTATAAAATTACTCATCATAAAAACTACCCATTCGAGTTCGTTCAAACTACTTTTTAAACATGCTAAACAAGCTCGTATTCGAATGCAACGTTGTGTCAAAATTTTCAAGTCAATAGACCGACTACTTTTAGAGTTTTACGCAGGCTGAATTTTTATATACGGTATAAAGATTTTAAAGTTGGGCATATACCTGCTTTATTTTCGTACATGTCAAAACCACTTTCTTTCAGACTTTGATATCCGTTTTCTTTCTTTTTCTTTATTCTGTACACTGGAGATCATAGAATAAAATTGCCTTGAAATTGTCTTTGTCTTTCACCCTACTTCTAAAGCCGAGACGAGAGGCTGAATATAATGCCGTTCTATTCAAGGTGATAAATATGAACTATCTGCTCAGTTGTACCAACTTTCCTAAATACAGCGGTCTTTTCGCCATCCCAGAGGTAGAATGAGCAACTTTTGTTTGTGCTAAGCAGACAATAAATTTTTAATTATGTTTTATTGTTATATCCCACTAACCATTTTTCGAATTTCGATTCACTGAGTTGCCAGAAATTTGTCTCGTTCGAGTTCATTTACGTGTCAGGAAACATACCAAGAAAAGGCTGGAGTATTTGAGCAGCTTCAAATGAAACAGGACTCAGCCGGTGTCGAACTTGAGTTCAAAAAGCCTGCGCTTATCGTCTGAGCGCCTCAGCTTCGTCCAAGGAATTTCATTCATAGGGAAACAATTTTTTATTGTTGTTATAATGACGTTACGAGCGTTTCTAGCAGCAAAGGAACTATCTACTTCACCATTTATACCAATTAAAACGACTTCCCTCAGCAACTGATTTCTGATATAGCGTATTTCGTCATTTTCCGACAGCTGTTGTGTGATGAGGTCGTACAGAGCACGCGATTACCGTCAGAATGTAGGTAAGTCAGCTTAACGCAAAATAATTATTAGCACTACGTAATGGGCAAGCAAAATTGGAATATTGAATAAGAATCATCATAATCACAAACGACAATGAATGGATATTCTACTGAACTTTGCCTTGCCACTTGGAGCACCAGTTGACATTTCTTAACTAATATTTACCGCAGCCGATAAAGCCAAACAAGCTTGTAGTTTTAAATGACTCTGATGATCATAGCCACGAGTCCTCCAGTTTTACGCGGAATGACCATCACCGTCAACACCAACAAAGAAATATGCTCACTTTCGAACATTGATACACCTATTAGAAATATGTGTTTGAAGAATTTCATCTGGAGCGTGGCATTGTGTGGAAGTGAATCTAGCTGAGAAACGCAGAGAACCGAATCATTTTAATTGTGATGTTAAGAAATATGTTCAAGGTGAGATAGGTAGAACGAGTCACGAATGCAGAGATCTGAGAGGAGAACGATTTTGCGAAATTTGACCGGAGGAACTGAGAAAACTTACGGCACATATGATGCCATCCATAACTTGTTCACTTAGTTTTGAGGGAAATGCAGGTGGTAATAATGACAGTGCTAGAGCAACGCACGCGTAATAGATTAGAGTAGATGTTGGTTATAGTAGTTACGTAGAATAAGCAGAGGAAAGGGTTGCATCAAACCATTCAATCGACTGATGACACAAACAATACCCGGCCACCACCACAACCACGACCATCGTCATTGGTATGACAGACACTTACGGGCTTTGGCGTTTCCTCAGAAATTTCGGCCAGTCTTTTCAGTTTACTGCCCTGCTCCTCCAATTCTTAATTCGCAGCATCTTGAGGTACTGATGCACACATTACTCCCACCTAAGTTACCGCCACCACCACCACCACCACCACAAGTTCTACATATTTTCTGAGACGGAACTACACAAGTCATGACATAGATTCTTCTACATTTCTTTACTAAATCTATCTAAGAAAATAAAAACAGTTCTGCAATACCTGTCCTGCATTATTGAGTCAAATTCTCACTGCGAGATTTCGGCAAACAGATAATAGCATGCATGTATTCTTCCATGCATCAGCCAGTGTTTCTCTTGAAGACAAGTGACGTCGCAAGACAAGAGGCGTGTAAAAATTGAATCAGAATACTATTTTGTAACAGTAACTACAATATGTCGTGATCATGCTCATAGTCTTAATAAATCTTGTCTGCCACATGACAAACATCTCCAACATCACGACAGAGCTGCTATCACAATGAGTCATGCTGTAAACGGTTTCTTCCGCCCACGACGGGTGTGTCTCAGAAGTTCCACATCCTGTGAACCAATTCTGATCGAAGCTCAAATGAACGTAAGAATGTTCATAAGCAGTGAGCTTTAACATTCGGACTACGGTACGTTTCTTCCTATGAACTCATTAATTATTCCGCCGCTCGTTATTCATATTTCATGTCACCAAAAGGAACACACCTGAAATTGCTATAGATTTTAAAGAATTTCTTTTGTGTCATGGTTTTTTCCATAGAGATTATGTGATGTGCTGGAACTCAAATCACGGAGATGTCGCATTTAAACACCCTTAAATGGAGAGGGAGGGGGAAACAGTAGAACGTACTGAAACTCTAATTTAAAACAATTCCATATCGTCGCTGGAAAGGTAAAAGGTTGTATTCCACAAAGCTCTTCCTATCAATTATTCTCCTTAAGACTGGTCACGCCTCCCAGCCACATATGGATACGCAGTCCATCAGAACAATGTTCGTTGTGTTCGTTTTCCTATGTCGACGACTAAACGAAAATGAACCTTACATGCATTGTACACTAGGAGTGCGTAAATACGTAATGCAAACGTACATTCCTACAGTACGGTACTGTAAGATTCATTTTCCTTTACACGTGGGCATAGGAAACTGAACACAACAAAATTTGTTCTGATGGACTGCATATCCATACGTGGCTGGGAGGCGTGACCAAACTTAAGGAGAATAATTGATAGGAAGAGCTTTGTGGAATACAACCTTTTACCAGTCGAGCGACGATATGAATTATTGTGGCTTTTTGTGAAAATACAAAAAGTTTTACGTAAAACATCCGTATAGTTTTAGAGATATTTACACTTTTGTGACAGCTTACACATTCCTCCCCAATTCTATTCCGAATATATTTCAATTACACACGTAAGAACAGATAACACTAACACTGAATAAAAGGCAGGCTTCAATGGTCCAAAACCGTTACATGAAAGACCAGCAACTAATATCTGGACTATTAATAATTACTGAGAAATTGTTTGGATTGGACTCAAAATATTTGAATGAAATTGGAAGAATGCTCAATTAACATATCGCCACTGTCGGGACAAAACCTCCTATGTGAAGTATTTTAGCTTGGTCGGTAAGGTTCTGTCATCTAAGGAGCACTATTGTGTGAATGTTGTCAAGGCATTCTCACTCTTGTTGATATATGTGCTGCGGGTCAGTATATCTCCAAAAGTATTATCACATAGGAGGTTTTGTCCCGGCAACGACGATATCGTTAATTTAATGGTAATAATCATTTTGATGTAAAATCGCCGGTAGTGTTGTTGTTAACTGTTAGAAAATAGGTGGGTGGCTCGGAGTAGTAATGTTATGATAATGTATACACTGTACAAACATTCAGATAGTTCTACTTTAGGGTTAGAACTCCATACAACACTTTGTATGAAAAAGAGAGATTTTAAAACGTTGAACAGAATTTTATGTTCTACCAAGCAATTTCTTAAACTCGTGCAGTCATTCAAATATTGTTTGGTGTGAAATCTTGGTGATCTTGTATTACCGTGAATGCTATTGATATAAGTTAATATTTTATTTTGAAAAAAGGACGAAAAGGTCGGATTTCCGTTCAGAATCGCTAATTTTGTCATGTGACAAAAGCACGTGTGCAACAATGTTCTGATGTCTTAATTGATCATCCAACCAAATTTCACAGTAATTGACACGGTCCAGCCCGAGCCAGTTCCTTGTTAGTCTTAACCTTAGCTTTGACAATATGAAAGAGATAGAGATATGAGCCAATGGTATGTGTCTTTCGCATAAAAGCACTCCTAAATGACATCCGATATGTGATATCAATATGTGACTTACCATATTATTCCTAGGCGCAATCGAAGTGTAAAATCCTGCTAAGAGATTTCGAACTTGGTACGATCTTTCTACAGCTCACGAAGAACCACATCTTGTTGTAATTCTGTTGCTGTTGTTGTTGTTGGGTAGTTATGTTTCAACATTACTTTATTATCATATGTAGTGTTAACCTAGTAATAAGCTCAACCTGCAGTATTGTAAGCCCTAGTGTTAAGCATTGGAAATAATTAAATTTTGTGTGAATTTGTATAGAATGATGCTGGATTTAGAAAGTTAAACTAGTAGTGTTTCTTGTAATGTTTTTTTTTCCACGGGATTGCTTGTTGTACTCTTTTGTTGTTGGGTAATTACGTTTTATCTTTACTTTATTATCATACTACTATAAGTGACCATTGCCAGCGCGATACTTCCCAATTGCGATGTATTTGTTAATAAATATATATCCATGAGGGTAAGGGGAGAGAGGAAGGGGAGTAGGGTGATAATCTAGATGTTTGAGGCCTTTAAACAATTGTCAAAATTAAGGGGAAGATCTTCAGATGAATAGCTAAACGTCATTTAGTTCTATCGCACAACCACAGCCATTTAATTTACAGTAAAATAAATAATAAAGTAATACATTAAGTAAAACAATTAAAAGTGACATTTCTAAACATCCACAGAAATTTTGACTAAATCTTCCGAAATTTTCGAGCACTATCTTCCGAAATATATTTATATTTGGCAACACTGCATGAGGGGTCAAAATTGATATTCAAAAGATCGAATCTCCGATTAAAGATTTAAACTTGGAATTTTAAAACTCCTACCTTGCCTTGTTTTTCTTTTGAAATTCAGTCAAATTTTATATGAATATAAGGCATCATGTATCTATCTTTAGATATATTTTTATGCCTTTTGGTTTTGGAGTTATTAATTTCGAACCTAATCATATACATCCTCTTTTTAACCGCTTATTCCTTCAGCTGTAGGGTTACGGGTACGAATTCCGTAGCATAGGTAGCTTTGGCCCTGTTTTACGGCCGGATGCCCTTCCTGACGCCAGCCCTACATGGAGGGATGTAATTACTATTGTGTATTTCTGTGCTGGTTAGTAGTGTGGTGTGTTGTCTAAATATGAAGAGGAAGAGTGTTGGGACATGCACAAAAAACCCGATCCCAGAGCCAGAAGAATTAATCGGAAGCTATTAAATCCCCAACCTTGCCGGGAATCGAATCCGGGACCTCTGAAAAGAAGGGCAATTAGCTGACCATTCAGCCAACGGGTTGGACAAACCTAATCATATACTTCATTAATAAGTAATTTATTTAAAGCTCCTCTCTGACTCATGCATTAAACGAAAGCTCGCCAAGTGGCATGACCCACATTTCCAATCAAACAATACTTCAATCATCCGGATGAGATCTTCAGTTCCGGAAATATAAGCCGGTACATTATAGTGAGGTTGGAATGTATGAAGCCAGATTTTATTGACGTCACGTCGAAGAGGCAAAACTCTGTACAAGATATCGTTGTTTAGTTTCTAAACACGAAATGAAGAAGGAGACAGAAGCATACAACAAAGTGTATATCCTCTACAAAGCCATTCACTAAGAAGCAGGCCAATAAACAATGAGGTGGAGAACCTCTCCGTCTCTCACTCCTATTTTCCTCTCCTCCCCTCATTACGATTTATTATTGGCACTAAAAACGGGTTTCCGTGAATGAAAACCATCTTACTCTCATAACACGGCCGGGGCGCCATTATGACGTAACAGTGACGTCATGGATGGTGTAGTAAACTACTGCTACTACTGTATAGTCTGTGAAGGGGAAAGCGTTGGGCGGAAGAGTGGGGTTTGTACTTTATGTTATAGCCTCCCCATTATCAGAAGAGGAGAGTGAGACAAAGAACGAGTGAGAGAGTAGAGACACGTTTAAACTGGGGGAATAACGAGATGACTAGGCGAGATTCGCTACCCTGTCACATTCATACATTCCTGCTCACTTGCTCACACCGTATGTACGTAACATAACCTCAAATAAAAAACACACGCACATATACACAAACCATTATTTAAAAACTAACCTAGGCTAAGCTACTTTGTATGTAATAGGTACAACGTTGCCACACTGGCGAGCATGTAGCAGCTATCAGAAGAAACATATAAGATCTCACTCTAAAACACGAAAGCAAAACTTGTTCCAAGTGTGGTCATAATAATTATTTGCAAACTAACCATTGCTGTTAATCCATAAGATGATAATGGGTTACTGTGAGAAAAGAAGTTATTCGGATCCTCGGCTGATTGGTCACCGTAGTGGTTTTTGGATCATAGGACCCTGGGTTGGATTCCCGGCTGGACCAAGAATTTTTAGTCTCGACTCGTTAATTTCTCTAGTTCGGTATTTGTGATCGTCTTAACATGCTCGCAACGGCACGTTCTCATGTACCACCAATGGCACATGCTGCTTTGGTACTGAATCGTATCTCTCAGTCTTCTGAGGCTTAACAGGAAAATTCACTCGTTGCCATAGACTACGTTTCCATGAGGCAATAATAACCGACCGTACAACAATGATATGTAACTTCTAAAGCCACCAACGATATCGGGAATACTTGACGAGCGTGCAAATCTCTGTAATCTTATCAAGTGCGTCTATATTTACCAGAAAAATTACTGCTACGGAATGTCTACGAGTCTCAGGTTTGACACCGTCAATATTTTGTTCTAGAAACCATTTCACAGAGCTAGTTGGCTCCGCGGCACATTGAGCTGTGAGCTTTCATTCGGTAAATGGTGGGTTCGAACCCCATTGTCGACAGTCTTGAAGATATTTTTTCTCGGATTCCTATTTTCACACCAGGCAATTGCTGGCTGGGGCTGTCCTTCCCAGTCCTAGCCCTTTCCTACTCAATGGCCGTGATAATACCTGTCTATATCCGTGCGACGTAAAAGCAAATGGAATAAAGAAATACCTTATTTTATCACCTCAGTGCTCAGATTGAAGGGACATGCCACTCACACGTATGATTTAGGCCTAATTCTCTTCTATTTAACTGCTATCCTTATCACCATTGAGACAATGTTAACATTATACGTGAGTATACGAAGTCCTTTCCGCTATTTAGCTGAATGTTGAGAGAAAATAAATTAATGCTAGTAATAATGCCATTTATTTGATGTCTTTTCAATTATTTATTCTGTATCAGACCCGGAGTGACGGAATTTTGCACTGGAAGAGATAAGTTTCTTGGAACGTGCTAGTAAATCGATCGACAAAGTTTTTCACACTCAAGGATTCTTAAATGCCTATCAGTTGTATCGGTGTGTGATCCTACAAAGGATGGAGAGCTCCTAATTCTGCTACAAAACTGGTCAGTTAGTAGACTTATGCGTGTTATGATGCTTCATTCAGGAATTAAATTCCGAATTTCTGGCGTCTATCATACCATTTGCGATCAGAAGAACGTTAATCGTCTACCGTAAGCAATTTGCATTTAAAATACGTTGATCAACTGAAGAATAAGTCATTTTAAGTACTTGAATATTATCGATTGCATGGCGCAATCCAGACCAAAAAGATGTAATTCCTTAAAAGTTCTACCAAACCCGGTCATGGATACGTTCCATTCTCCTTTTATTTTACGTTATTTGTGCTTTTCCCCACAACTTCCTTACGGTGAACTGACACTCCTCAATTAATTAATTATTTGCCTAAATGTAATGATATGTCATATGGCTTTTAGTGCCGGGATATCCCAGGACGGGTTCGGCTCGCCAGGTGCAGGCCTTCTATTTGACTCCCGTAGGCGATATGCGCGTCGTTATGAGGATGAAATGGTGATGAAGACAACATATACACCCAGCCCCGATGCCATTGGAGTTAACCAATTAAGGTTAAAATCCCCGACCCGGCCGGGAATCGAACCCGGGACCCTCTAAACCGAAGGCCAGTAAGCTGACCTTTCAGCCAACGAGTCGGACATTATTTGCCTAAGAAATACACGCTTTAAACAGGGAGCGTTCCTTGGAATATATCTTTGAATCCTGACATCCAGAAGGTCTACCAATATACACTGCTGAGAAGAAAGTTCTCAGTAAATAATTAAAGGACTTTGTTACTGGATGATAAGACAATACGGAAGTAATAATAATAATAATAATAATAATAATAATAATAATAATAATAATAATAATAATAATAATATAATCATTTGCTCATACCAAGCCGAACCACACGCCACTACAAGCCTAACGAGTCTTGAGTTACCAAGCGATCGCTGCACTGTTCAAAGACTCGTAGATTACGAGGTGACGAGTAGTCAGTGTGGCGAATCAACTCGACCGATTCTTGGCTTTCTAGTCCGGGGCCACTATCTCACCGTCAGCAGCAGCTCCTCATTCGTTCTCACTCGATTAACTATCAAATATCCCTTCAATTATCGGCTCTTGTCCGACTCATTGGCTGAATGGTCAGCGTACTGGCCTTCGGTTCAGAGGGTCTCGGGGTCGATTCCCGGCGGGGTCGGGGATTTTAACCTTCATTGGTTAATTCCAATGGCCCGGGGGCTGGGTGTTTGTGCTGTTCCCAACATCCCTGCAACTCAAACACCACAAACAACACTATCCTCCACCACAATTACACGTAGTTACCTACACATGGCAGATGCCGCCCACCCTCATCGGAGGGTCTGCCTTACAAGGGCTGCACTCGGCTAGAAATAGCCCCACGTAATTATTATTATTATTATTATTATTATTATTATTATTATTATTATTATTATTATTATTATTATTATTATTATTATTATTATCGGCTCTTTACCTAGAAAGTAAATCAACTAAATAAAACAAATTCGCAATGAGAAGATTGGAATGAAACGGACAGTTAACAACCTTCCATGGTTTCCCATTTCCTCATCAGGAAAATGTCGCGACTGAGCCATAACGCCATGACAGCTTCCTTCTCAGCCTTAGTCCTTCCCTATAAAGCCGAAATTCTATTTTTATTGGTGCATTGTTATGGAACTAACTGTTCACACATACACTTTTAAGAACTCCTAAATGCCAACTGACTGAACCAGGATTCCATTGTTGGACATTATATATGAGTCACATAATCACTGGTTTCTCAAAATGGCAGCCGCGCTTCGAATCCTAACCAATGGATGTGGGATTTAAAGATCGAAAATGTAGTTCCTCGAGATTAGGTTTCCACATATAGAGTTCCAATAATCTTGAACGAATGAATGTAAAAGGGAGTAGGAAAACCATAAGACACACAAAGGAAGCCCTGATAGATAATGCTTCGTTACAGCAATTAATAACCAGTGAAGACCTGTGGACAGGAAAGACCACATAACTGATTGCAAATAAGGGCTTCTGAATAACTTATTTCAGTGAATAATACTTTCAGACTAAACGCAAAGAAGCATTAATATCTACGAGCAAAATTAATGTGTGAATAACATTTTGCCTCATCAAATCCTCAAGTTGAAGAATTATACAACGATCCTAAACCGTGTGGTTATTAATAAACCACGTGTGAGTAACATATCGTCGCTCGACCTGTAAAAGGTTGTATGCCACAAAGCTCTTCCTATCAATTATTCTCCTTAAGACTGGTCACGCCTCCCAGCCACGTACGGATATGCAGTCCATCAGAACAAATTTTGTTGTGTTCATTTTCCTATGCCCATGTGTAAAGGAAAATGAACCTTCCAGTACCGTACTGTAGGAATGTACGTTTGCATTACGTATTTACGTACTCCTAGTGTACAATGCATGTAAGGTTCATTTTCGTTTAATCGTTGACATAGGAAAACGAACACAACGGACATTGTTCTGATGGACTGCGTATCCATATGTGGCTGGGAGGCGTGACCAGTCTTAAGGAGAATAATGGATAGGAAGAGTATTGTGGGATGCAACGTTTTACCGGTGAAGCGACGATATAAGATCATACAACTAAGGTAAAGTAAACGGGACGCAAGTCCTGAATATATTGGTAGCCTGTATTTTGTCCTTCTATCCTTCATCGAGAACAAGACGAAGTCTGTTCTCCATCCTAATAATTCTCTTGCGGCTGGATGTGATTCAAATGTTACAATGTTTTATACCAAGAATAACAACAATGAAACCTCTTTGTGGTCCACAACTCATTGTATGAAATACAATGGCCCTGAGTTGCATCAATGAAACCTTTCTTCCTGGACACAACGCTATCTATAAGGCTCTCTAGAAACAGACGCTAGTTAGCACATTTTTCTCAACGGCGTTCTCTTTGAACTAAAGCAGGGAACTGTGAAACTGGGCAATGTATATTAAAACAAGAATTCTTACGAGGCACAAACTAATGAGAATTATTACGACTCATATAAATACTCTCAGAAATATTCATTATTGAATTTAGAATTAGTGGAAATAACTTACTATTCGTGTATAAATTAGTGGCTCCCTGGATCTGACGGCCTTAGAACCATGTTGAATGAATCAGTTTTCACGACAGATGAACCACCTAAAAAAAATCCAGAATTACGCGAGATAAAACGTCATTTCTGTGTCGTTACAGCAACCTGTTCTCACCCAAATGTTCAATAATCTTCAGATACGTTATGAGAAATGTGTGATAGGTAATAGACCACATTCTGAATACATACTGTACAAGCGCAATTAAATAACATTTCAGTTTCGTTTGTTTTGGCGCATATTATGTACAACTGATATTTACGAATATACTGTATAAAGACGTTAGACGTTAGTAAAACATTAGTCGCGAATAAATCCGCTATTATTCGTTGTATTGGAAAATAGTGCAAGAGATAATACTGATGATGATGCTTGTTGTATAAAGGGTCCCGAGATGATACTGGCCTTCAGAAATCATGTTTTTCAAAACTTTTGTTCGATACAATTTTTCCTCGAAACAATATTGTACAATGTCTGTTAGAAGGCTTTTCCCTCTATTGCGACACCACTGTACACTAAATAAAAGTTATACAGCCCTTTTCACACCCAGCGATTCTTTAAATTAATTTTCAGGAAATCCTGTAGAGCCCTTTTCCGACGAGGTCTTAAGAACCATATAAAATCTACCTGTACTTACTTCCGATTTATGAATGCACAGACCAACATAAAAAGGAAATATATTGCACAATTTGTAAGCTTTTGGTAATTTTAAATTACTGTTAAGGTTAACTATATGAAAGAGAAAACATTTTATGGTAACAGTATTACACCGAAAAACAATGAACTTTCAATTAATTAAATCAACAGATTCGAAACCGAAAAGGTATTACAAAAAAGTGTACGCTATTGCCTACAGATGAAATGTGTATATTGGCGTGTGTGTGTGTGTCTGTGCGTGTGTGATACTTCTAGTAATGCCAGGAACGTAATACTGAAATTTAGAATTTTTCCGTTAGACATCTAAAGAGCACACTTTGTTCTTTCATATATCGATATGCACGGTATGGAGACCTAGATTTTCTCGTCTTCAATAGTCCATAGGCATACAGTAGGCTGGCCTTGAACTCGTGTTGATGAATTGACTACTCGGGCAACAGCACAATCATAGGCTCTACTACAAATGTAATAATATGAAATGTTGCTCGGCTCCTTGCTGAATGGTCAGCGTGCGGCCTTCGTTTTCGAGAACCCCGAGTTCGATTCCCAGCTTGATTGGTAATTTAATTTAACTGGTTAATTTCCTTGGCTCTTCTTTCTGTCTGCAACTCATACACGACACACAACACTATCCTCCACAAAAATAATACGCTGTTTCTTCCTATAACAGATGCTACCCACACTCATCGGGGGTTCTGCATTACAAGGGCTGAGCCAGATAGCAATAGCCACACAAAATTAATTAAAATATGATAGGTTTGGACAGCCTTGACTCTGCAGCAATTTGTAAGTCGGCGTAGTCTATCTTGACTTCCTTGGCTAAGAGACAAACTACTCGTTTCACACACCGCCTCATTTACACAAACCTCCTCATTGTCTTCGACAACACACATAAGACCCTGTACTTCTTTCTTTTTTTGTCCTGAACTAGTTTCTAAATTCCTTTATTATTGCTGCGGCTCAATTCTCTCTCTCTCCATCTCATTCTCTCTCATTCATTCACTCGCATTTCTTTCCCTAATTTTTCTTCTTTAATGTGTTTCTAATTTACTATTTGTTGTGAAGATGTTTTTGTCTCTTTCTCAGGCGTTATATAAATTCTAGAATTGTCGGCGATAACTTCAGAACACTTTTTCTCGACACACTATAACTTTGAGCAAGCATAGCAGGGCTACCACGTGACCAACGAACCTTGACTCATAAAACGGCATTTCACGTTATTAAAATAAAAGGAAGGGTGAAATTAAATGATCGGATTGGAGTACAAAGTGAAGTGGAGCGTAGAAGAAATGGCGTATGCAGCTGACTGAGAAGAAAGGACTTAAGTAGGATGACGTATAGGATGATAGATATTCCCACGATTAGCACGAAACAATACAACGAATTAAAATTTAAATCATACAATTATACCGCGTGTAATGATGGTCCGGCTTCTTGGACGAGCGGTCAGTGCAGTGGAGTCGGTTCAGAGGGTCCGGATTTGATTCCCGTCCAGACCTGGGAATTAATCGCGTCAGGTTGAAGGTACTTATATTCTTAACATACAGTACATATATTCATAAAAATAAATATATTTAATATATAGCAACACCTCCTAAATTTTGACGTTGCATAAAAGACAAAGTATACTTAATCCAAATAAACGTGTGTGAAGTAAAAAGTAAATAAAACAGTCTATTGAATTTTAAACAAACTCACCGAAAATGGTTTCTTAAAATATTCATTGACAACACTACTATTATATAATAATTTCGTGTGGCTATTTCTATCCGAGTGCAGCCCCTGTAAGGCAGACCCTCCGATGAGGGTGGGCGGCATCTGCCGTGTGTAGGTAACTGCGTGTTATTGTGGTTGAGGATAGTGTTATGTGTGGTGTGTGAGTTGCAGGGATGTTGGGGACAGCACAAACACCCAGCCCCGGGGACATTGGAATTAACCAATGACAGTTAAAATCCCCGACTCGGCCGGGAATCGAACCCGGGACCCTCTGAACCGAAGACCAGTACGCTGACCATTCAGCCAACGAGTCGGACAACACTACTAGTGAATACATCGTACAACCTCATGGGATGGCGTCAGGAAATGTATTCGTCCATAAAACTGGTGTTATTTACGTGTATTGTCAAACGCAAGTAATTCAAATAGTCAATGAAAGGGAGGCAGAAGAAAATCGCACATAATGATGGTTTAGCAGGTAATACGTCAACTTAATTCAACCGCCGATTCCCGGCTAGATCACGGACTTTAAATCTGTGCTAAGGGATGGAATAGGGTTCAATCAATCTCTCGGGAGTTGGGCCGGGATGAGCAGCTCAGACGGTAGAGCGTTGGCCTTCTGAGCTCAAGTTGATGAGTTCGATTCCGGCTCAGTCCAGAGGTATCTGAAGGTACTCAAATACGTCAGTCCTGTGTCGGTAGATTTACCGGCATGTAAAAGAACTCCTGCGGGAACGATTTATAGCATCTCTGTCTCTCCAAAATAGCGTAAATGCATTTAGTGGGACGTAAAACAAATAGTCGTCTTATTATTATTATTAATAGAATAAATGAGGACCTGTCTGACACAAAGAGTAGCGGAACCAGACAAGAACTCCAATAAATAACATTTAGTATGGGGTTACGCTGACCTCGAGCACGCCAGTATCCGCAGGCCATCTGGCTGGGCAACAGTCTTCTTGGCAGGCCAAGGTCCTAATTGTCATTTCCTCCACGGGATTTTTTTTTGGAAATAACCCATAGTTCTTTTAATATTGTGATTCATACTTGCAGTTGTTTCTGTGACAAGTCATCCAGGTACCCATTATTATTAGCATATGTAGACGTGATAATGATATCCATAATTAAAAAGATCCTATGTTATTACCGATTTACCAGCTTTAGATAACGCCCATCTATGGTATGATTTGCAAGTGATTGCTATAACCCATCCCTTGCACATCTGTTTTAAACTCCTCACGCCACTAAGGTAACCTCTAATTCAAAAATAAAGTAGTACCTAATGGCATATTCATCAAAAGCTGCGGTAAATTTTAATTTCATGTATCTACCATGTGTGTCGTCTCTTTGTGGTCCTTTTACATTTCTGGAACCAAATGGTCTGCCAGCGTTATGAGACCTTGGATTGCAGTCAAGCAAAACTTACGAAAACATAAGTCATATCAAAATGCTGGGAATGACGTTTACGCCGGTTATAAATACTCTCCTACGTATCTTTCCCAAAATCCTTTGATCAGGGTGGCTCACAACGCGACTCGGTTTCCTGAATTAGTAAGTAAGTAGCAAAATGAGAAACACAGGAGCCTATAAATAAATAAATAAATAAATAAATAAATAAATAAATAAATAAATAAATAAATAATTCTTAAAACTGAAACCACTAAAGGTTACATTTGTTCATGGCCGTTACCCAGGTCTGACACATTTTAATGAAAACTAACGTTTCTTTTTTTCACTTCTGCAAGCGGTTTGACGTCGCACATACTCAGATAGGAGAGGAAAGGGCTAAGAGTGGGAAATAAGTGCCATGGTCTTACATAAGGTATAGCACAGGCATTTGCCTGGTGTAAAAATTGGAAATGGTGGAAAGTCATCTTTAGAACTGATGATGGTACGGTTTGAATGCAAGCCTTCAGCTGAAGTAAGCTCAGCCTTCTTTCCAACTGCGCTGTTCGTTTCGTTTAAAACATGCTCACAGAACTGAAACATTGAAGGTTGCAAACGTGGATAAAGTATCCCTAGTAATTTCAGTACCGAGATCGATAGTTGCAAGTCCTTAAGTGCGGCCAGTATCCAGTATTCGGGAGATAGTGGGCTTGAACCCCACTGTAGGCAGCCCTGCACCTTAATTAAGGCCACGGCCGCTTCCTTCCCAGTCCTAGCCCTTTCCTTTCCCATCGTCGCCATAAAACCCATCTGTGTCGGTGCGACGTAAAGCCAATAGCAAGAAAAAAAGTAATTTCAATAGTGGAATTTGTAAAGTATTCCTAGTACATTGTTTCAATTCAGTCATGTGATCCATTGAACTATAATAGCAACTGTTTGCGTACGTTTTGGTGAAACACTTAAAATAATTTTGGACAATAGATTTTCAAATATGATCAGTGGAATTTCTCAAATAAAATCGGAAACTACTGAAAAAGTTAGTCTCATAATAACAGTGCTCTTATTTTGTTAATTTTGCCTATTTATAATTCCAAATTGATTATTTAATGTGACTTACTGTAAATATAGATAAATGGATTGTAAAAACACGAACATACACCATAAATACCAATTGCTTTAGTATACTATAGCGGAAAATCTTCTAATATCTCCCTAATGATGCAGATGTCCGTGCTTGTTCCTGAGCAATTTATATTTCGTCGCTGAACCATACGGTGCCGTACTGTAGAAATGTTGTTTGCGTAACGTATTTAAGCACCACTACAGAATAATATCGTCGCTGGAAAGGTAAAAGGTTGTATCCCACAATACTCTTCCTATCAGTTATTCTCCTTAAGACTGGTGACGCCTCCCAGCCACATATGGATACGCAGTCCATCAGAACAATGTTCGTTGTGTTCGTTTTCCTATGTCGATGATTAAACGGAAATGAACCTTACATGCATTGTACACTAGGAGTGCGTAAATACGTAATGTAAACGTACATTCCTACAGTACGGTACTGTAAGGTTCATTTTCCTTTACACATGGGCATAGAAAAATGAACACAACAAAATTTGTTCTGATGGACTGCATATCCATACGTGGCTGGGAGGCGTGACCAGTCTTAAGGAGAATAATTGATAGGATGAGCTTTGTGGAATACAACCTTTTACCTTTCCAGCGACGATATATTTAAGGTTCATTTTCTTTTAGACATGAACATAGGAAAATGTACGCAAGAAAAATTGTTGTGACGGACTGCATGTCTGTATGTGACTTGGAGGCGTGACAAGTCTTAAGGAAAATAATGGATAGGAACAGCATTGTCAGATACGTGGTATTAGAACTAAGTCGACGTTTTGGCGTTTATCCGAAAAAAGTAATTAGACATCAGACTTCGGATGGCCAACAAAGTTCTGGTCTCTTTGCCTTTGGTAGAGTAAAATGGAACGTCGAAATTAATGTGCAGGCAGCCGAAATTTTTACTGAAACCGATGAGCTGGAGATTAATGGCTCTTAAGGTCACCCATCAGTGATCACTGAAATCACGTTACTATCTGGGGTCATAGGACGCTTGACTCTGGAAGTAGGGGAAATACGCTCCACGTTTAACGAGGGTGGATTTGTATTAGAGTACGCACCTCCAAGATTTTCACGAGTGATATGCATAGTACACTCAGATATTATTATTAATAATAATGATAATAATTTTCATTTTGGGAAAGAGTATAATTTTGGAATGATTACTAACATGAGATGAGTGCCGTGTGCATTAAGCCCATCATGTGAAATAAATTCTATGGGCAACTTTGGACATACTATCAACCACTCACAATGAATCTGACAGTTCACAGGACGCTTAATTTGCGAATTTCCTACGATCTCCACTGATGTAGTGACAGAATGCGAAGAACTGATATTGCCCGGTGTTTGTACTTCTGAAGCCTGGCTTTCACGCCTAATATAACGTTATTTTTTTGTTATTTGCTTTACGACGCACCGACACAGATAGGTCTTATAGTGTCGATGGGATAGGAAAGGCCTAGGAGTGGGAAGGAAGCGGCCGTGGTCTTAATTAAGGTACATCCCGAGCATTTGTTTGGTGTGAAAATGGGAAACCACGGAAAACCATATTTAGGGCTGCCGACATTGGAGTTTGAACCCACTATCTCCCGGATGCGAGCTCACAGCTGCGCGCTCCTATCCGCACGGCCAACTCGCCCGGTCCTAATGTAATGAGAATAATAAGAAAATAATTTGTATATTACTTTGTCGTAAAAAATCAGACGTTAAAACTGACACTGGAGAATCAGTTTAATATTATTTCAAGTGGGCATGCGATTTCATGAATTAAAATTCTTTGTGTTTTCCGTAATCTATAAATAATGAACATGGTTTAATATGAATTTTAAGTTGCAGGTTACTTTAATATCCTACTAGCAACCTGCAACTAAAACTGTATTGGTAAAGCGAAGCCGCGGTCGGGTTAACAAAGCTAAAAGATGAAAGCACTAAAATGAAAAGCAAAGTAGTTAATAAAATGGCAATACGAATGTGAGTTAAAAGGATACACAAGTAAGAAAATAAAATGGAACGCGCATCAACTTGAGGTGGAGAGAGAGACGGAAAGTAAAGAAAAGCAGAAAGAAAAAGAGAAATCATTTGGCATTCGTAAAGAGCCAACTAGCAACATGGGCTTTGACGTCATCAATCAATGTTCAACTGTCACACTCTTAAAACAATGCCATGTTCCCTGTATAATTGATAGCCATTCATCTTTCTTGTAAGCATAACTCCGGTTGACTCGATTTCTTTTGTAGAGAACATTTTAACGCACGCATGCAAAACCAGCACGACTGAGATAAAGACGAAAAAGGAGTATTATTATAATTTTATTACACTGCATTTTTATATACGAAGCCTCCAATTGCCTACACGTTTATCATAAATATTATAAAATATAATGTTGATAACACGCTTACAAACCATTCTGTAATCTCAGCAGTGCAGTTGCGAACACCTAGACATCCTAATATCTATACGTTTCCACGTATAATAAATATTCTTTATAAGGCAACATTTTGTCTCAGCAAACAAGATGAATTGATGTCTAAAACATTGTTTCTCGTGTGCAAAAAAACCTACTGGTGAGCTCAATATATATTTCTCTGTATACGCACGGGGAGTATGAATCGACTGTTTCTTCAACCTACATTGAATGGTATATTGTGAATTGTATTATTTACCTTACCCTGAAAGACGTCCAAAATTCCCTGGACTCAAACATCTGGCGTATATCGTAACGAATAGAATAATTTTAATCACTAAATAACGTACAGTTGCAGCTGGCAATTTTGATTACACTGTTCGATAATAAAAACCTTTTTATCCGCGTAACCAAATTCATTTCTTACTCCAAATTTCTGTTGCTGAACATCGTTCTTGTTCTATTCTATGGCCTCTTTCATCTACAATGACAAAGAACTGTGACATGGCCGATGGCGAGATTAAGTGATCATTTGGTATGAGCAGAGTAGTTGATATTTCGGAATATTGCGATTAAGAAGACATGGAAAAAATAAGGAGGACATGTCGTGAAATAATAATTGAAGATGATCAAACTGGAGAGAAATAACGTGATATAGTTCGAGTAAGGTAGAAAAAAAAGAACGCAGCAGTAAAATAGGAAAATGCAGGTGAAAGGAAAGGGAACCCTTAAAACGTATTTTACTCTAGTTCAAATGAATATTTAAGAAAAAGACTCTAAATTAGAAGGTGAGGGAAATGATCTGAACTATTATACAACAACTGGCACATCAAGGTGCAATAAGCCTGTTACTAAACAACTGTTCATTGAAAAAGAAAGTAATATTTAAAGACACTGCCCAGTGAGCATGCGAATATATGGAAAAATTAAGCATTGTAAATAATGATTTCCTATCTAGGACATATTTAAAAAAATTTAAACTCTATCATATGCAAACAGTCTTTAAATTCTTTGATGGAGAATGCTTCTTCTTCTTTTTCTACTACTACGACTTCTACTGCTTCTGCTTTGCCCACACCTGTTGAGTCACGGGTGCGAACTGCGTCGGACACGGGATTTGGCCCTGTCTTACGACCGGTACCCTTCCTAACGCCAACCTTATATGTTACGGTGCAATCACTATTGTGTGTTTCTGTGGTGGTTGGTAGTGTAGTATGTTGTCTGAATATGAAGAGGAAAGTGTTGGAACAAAGACAAAATCCAAGTCCCAGAGCCAGAAGAATTTATCAAACACGATTAAAATCCCCGACCCGGCCGGAAATTGAACCGGGGATCCTCTGAACCGAAGGCCTCAACGCTAACCATTCATCCAATGAGTCGGACTTGATAGAGAATGCTAAACAACAATTAAATGTCGTATGGCTTTTAGTGCTGGGATATCCCAGGACGGGTTCGGATCGCCAGGTGCAGGTCTTTCTATATGACTCCCGTAGGCGACCTGCGCGTCGTGATGAGGATGAAATGATGATGAAGACAACACATACACCCAGCCCCCGTGCCATTCGAATTAACCAATTAAGGTTAAAATCCCGACCCGGCCGGGAATCTTACCCGGGACCCTCTGAACCTAAGGCCAGTACGCTGACCGTTCAGCCAACAAGTCGGACTAAACAACAGTAATATGATATTACAATAGCTTTGATACAGTGGTGTGAATGATCAAATCCAGGGAAAGTAGTTTCTTTGAGGCTCAACAAGTCTGTCCTTATTTTATCCCAGTTTTTTCTTGTCGTTCTTGGACGAGGAATGTCAGTAATAATAATCGGGATAAGCCAACTCCTCCCCCGACATGTATTACAGGGAGGAAGTGATGATGAAGATACAGCAGCACAATGGATACAGGCTTAGTGTCATCAGGATTTAAGCCCCTCATAAGAGTAGATCAATTTGTTGTCTCTTGTCGGAGTTCTACCCATTCAGCTACAGGAAGTAATCTACTTCTATAATGTCCCCCTTCTTCTAATTGCGATTCCTTTATTTTTCACAACGTTATCATCTTTGAATGATTTCAGTTGACTGCCAAATCTATAAAACGTAATGTGAACGCCAGAGAAACTCCGTGTTTCATTGTTTTAATGTGACTGTGTGTTATAGTGACTTTGCCAGTCGCAGTTGCTGCGATGTGTTATCAAGTGCCCTTGGCAATCAGTTGAAAACAAGGAACATAAGAATGTAATGGGTTTTTGCAAGCCGGTATGTTTGTTCTGTCGGCATAGGTGCTACCAGGCAATGAACAACATCCATAAATTAATTTTTTTCTCTTCAGTAATAGAAGAACAAGGTAAAAATTCACATATTATACTTTAGACCCCCTAAGTTTTCACGAAAAGTGTGTATGTATGTTATGTATGTATGTATGCATTAAGTGTATGTATGTATATATGTATGTTTATATGTATGTAAGTCTATTCCTTAGTCCAGTTTCTGATACGCGGTTGGGGATGTTGCGAGATGAAACGATACATGGCTTGTTTTTAAGGCAAGATGCCCTTCCTGACGCTAACCTCAGCTCAGGAGCTAATGAAGATGAAATGAACATGAACTGGCCTGGCATTTGCCTAGTAGTGAAAATAGGAAATCTCAGAAATATACTCAAAGGACAGCCGAGCAGTTCATCTCCCGAATGCAGAGTTTGGCTCCATAGCCGTAGCACGTTAACAAGCGCTTCCACTCCGCTCGGTTATGGACTGAATACAGTAAATAGATAATAAATGCATAAATAATACGTAGCATGTTGTGCATACAAATTTAAAACATGCCCAGAAATCAGCATATGTTTTGAACTTCATAACTTCTTGAAATTTTTATATTCAGACGAGGTAATCACTGGCATAGCTCATATTGTAAGCCCATGAATGAATAACATACTATAACGTTTTAGAAACGACAGTATTGTTTATTGGCCACCTACTTCAATATTGAGGATGTGCATAAAACGACGTATAAAGTCATCATCATCATCATCATCATCATCATCATCATCATCATCATCAGTGTCTAAAGGAAATGCCTTGATCATGCAAACATTGTTGTCTGTCCTCAGCACCTCTTTTCGTTTAATGATAGGGACCATAATGAAGTTTCTGTGCCAAGTCTTGAAGGAATGTTTTCCTCGGCCGTCAGCGGCCTTTTTACCCCGTGATTCTCTCTTCCAGCGGATTGGTAAGAAAGGTATTATGTCATAAGACGTGGTCAGTAAATTTAGCTCTTCTCCCCTGTACCGTTACCGCCATTTCTCTCTTCCCTTGAATTTCCTGCAGAATACATTTGTTTCTTCTCTTCTAAATGCATTTCTTCCGTAGCATGCTTCTGCAGACCAACATCCCAAACGCTTCCAGTTATTTCCAATCCAGAACCCTGATTGTCAATGATTAATATCTATACAATAGCACACTTCGTATGAGAGACATCACAAATTTCTTCCTAATTTCTAAATCTAAATTTGAATCGATCTAGTGATTTCTCTTATTACTGAAATGAAGTGGCGTATGGCTTTTAGTGCCGGGAGTGTCCGAGGACAAGTTCGGCTCGCCAGGTGCTAGTCTTTTGATTTGACACCCACAGGTGACCTGCGCGTCGTGATGAGGATGAAATGAGGATGAAGACCCAGTGTCAGCGAAATTAACCAATTATGATTAAAATTCCCGACCCCACCGGGAATCGAACCCGGGACCCCTGTGACCAAAGGCCAGTACGCTAACCATTTAGCCATGGAGCCGGACTCTCTTATTACTAAACACCTGTTTGGCAAGCGCTGTTCACACTCTCATCTCTTTGCTGCACCTGTTATCATTGGTGATCAGACTTCCTATGTAAGGGAAACTGGTGACTTGTTCCACTATCATGTCTGTAAGCATAACATTGGTGTGAGTTTGTTCAGGATGTTTACTCACAACTTATACCTTGGTGAATATGACAATGCTGATGACTTGCATCCTGGACAACTTCTCGGTATCTGCTACAACTGCCATGTCCCTGCAAATCGAATACATTGGATATGTGTTGAACCGGAATTATTACAGGCGCATGGGAGAGAAATTGAATTGTTTACGTCTGAAATGTGAAAATCTAGTGTTTCCTTGAAGTTGGCCACCTCCTTGTTCGTGGTACTGAGGTGTGTATTGCCTTAAACACTTTTCTTAGCTTTACAGTATAATTAAAGAAAAGAGAAACTGCAACTTTGGAGAAATGGACTGCTTTACTGGATCGAAGAATATTCATGATATTGTGAAACTAAATTTTAAGAACCGCTCACCTGCGTGCTTGCGTGAAAAGCTATCAGGACAAAATAAGTAAAAGCACAATTGCTAAGCTAGCAAATGCATTGTAATATAGACGTTACGTATTAAAATGGTGTGTGCGTGACTTGTTGCGAACCTCATCAATTTTTGTTCTTGTAAATACCTGCCAAGCAATTTTTCTCGACAAATTTATGACAACGCTTTCAGAGACAAATTGCGGAACCTGTTTTCTGCTCATTGCTCGATAAATCGAACAATAATTACCGATAAAAGATCGTACAATGGGATATAATTATACACTTTGCTTTTGGATATGTCACAGAAAGCGGATTCATTATCTATTTCTTGTGAAATGTTGCTACCATAACATACCTTTTATTTAAACATACAGGGTTTACATCATTTTCTGTTAATTTATAGCAAGGTAAATTGTACATAGGCCACTGATAAAAGTACGAATCGATCAAGTACAGAAATCAACCTACACAGAACAATTATATGAAACCAACGAGAACCATGCACACTAACTTACAAGAACAAAACAAACTAAACCCCATGGCACAAGAGCCCCGAAGAGGTATGGTCTACCAAATGACTGGTGCTCAGCCCGAAGGCCTGTAGATTATGAGGAGTTGTGTGGTCAGCACGATGAATCCTCTCGGCCATTATTCTTGGCTTTCCTGATCGGGTAGACTGTCTCACCGTCAGATAGCTCTTCAACTGTAATCACGTAGGCTGTATGGGTCTCTATCCAGCCCTCAGATCAAGTTAAAAATCCCGAACCTGTCCGGGAATCGAATCCAGTCCTCCCGGAAAGAGGTGGTACGCTACCCACACTAAGGGTGTAATCACACAAATTTACCATTATAATATTAAATGCTATCCAGAACTTACAGTACATGCGGTGGCGGCGATAAGGACCCCGCTGACCCCGTGGGGCGGGAGGGGGGTCCATGCGTTGGGAGGGGGGTCCATGCGTTGCGAGGGACCCATGACTGTTTCTTAATTCAGTACCTGAAGAGTGATTTTACATATTGTGAAAGCTACAGCACACACACAAAGTTTAATTGTATTACAAAGGATTATTCCAAACCTAGCCGTTGTAGTGCAGAGCTTCTTTTATCAGTGGAAGTACGATATTTATTTCTGAAAGGATGTGGGTTTCCGAACCTGTTCCAGTATTAACCATCCCTTCCTGCCACTCACAACAAGGTTTTTGAGTTAGTTATCCAGTTCTGTGTATCCAGCAGTCACCTGACCTCCAGCCAGAACCCAAGCCACAGTACCACGTCTGTATCGCGGTGCCCTTACCTTACCGCATCCGGTACCTGATGAAGACACCGTCCAGGGGCGCTACACAACAAAGATTATAGCAGAAGGAGTTCGCGTCAGCCGACCACCCGCTGTTCCAATTATCTTCCGGGTGACAATGCAATCATTCTCCATGTACCAAGCCATCGACGACCTCCCGTCATCAGGGTTCATCGAGTGGGGTGAGTGTTCCGCACATTATTCGTTCCAAGTTCTCCTTGAAGGGCACAGCGCAGGCGCTAGCTTCCGATCCACCACACCATTTGGCTTGCAACCTCAACCTTAAGTCGGGCTTTTATCAGATCTCCCTACTAACCAGCACACCCGGCACCATTATGTTATTTTATACCTCGGCCGTCGGTATCGCTGGACCCGCCTGTCGATGGGACACAGCCTGGCCCCATCCATCATGCAACACTGGGCCGTAGTAGTGCAAGAAATTCTTGCCCGGGAGTTCAACGTCAGTATGATACCCTAACTTGACGATTGGTTCATCCACTCCTCCACGCTGACGGATCAATAAATGGAGGTTACTGATATATATTTGTCGGCAATCTTGAACATCACTCTCATTTATGCCAAATCGGTCTTGCATCCGGTACTCGTCCACACATATCGATGGCTTTCTTTTAAAACCTCGTATGTCCAAATGTTCTTCCTACCTATTATATCCTTTAAGACTGGCAACGCCTCCCGGTCATATATTTGTATGCAATCCATCAGAGTAATTTTCTATGTGTTCATTTTCCTTTGCTAATGTCTAAAGGAAAATGGACCTTACCGTACCGTATTGTAGGGATGTTGATTGCATGGCAAATTCACACACTCCTACAGTATAATGTATGTAAGGTTCATTTTCCTTTACAAATCGGCAGAGGAAAATGACCATAACGAAAATTATTCTTTTGGACTGCATATAAATATGGGACTGGGAGGCGTGACCAGTCTTAAGGAATATAATGGATCGGAAGAGTATTCGGACTTACGAGGTTTTTAAAGAAAGCCATCGATATGTTGCGGTCACCATTGACACTGCTGCACGACATATTTCACTTCATCGCAGTAAAAAAGACGCGCGTCCTCAGCTTTGTACACGCGCTGCCGTCTTGTTCGCCCTAACAGCGCCACCAGATCTTCAGTTACTTCTCAGGGCTAGGCTGGGTCATCATATGGCCAGTGTTCCTTTCAAAGCACGCTCTCTCAGGCGAATTCTTTTGGGTTCGCCGGCTACTCACCCCAGACTTCCTGGATACGCCTTGCAGGATGACACCTGGTCACCGGGCAATCACCATATGCGCCGACGCAACCCGGCGATCCATTGCGGCGGTTGCCCCAACACTCAACCAGGCCTGAGGTCAGGCATTTGAGAATCCAGCATCCATCAAGACGGCGCAGACGACGGCAGCAGCCATGGCAGCCCATTGAGGGTTGACATACTTAAGCTGTGCTATTATGTCGTCGCTCGTGTGCCAACACCACGAATGTGTCAAGGCTCTTCCTGTTCCTTTACAAACGAGTATAGGAAAGTGAACGAACATTTTCCTGATAGACTACATATCAAGGTGTGGCTGGGAGGCGTGACCAGTCTTGAGGGAAATATTGTTGTGTTTACTGGTAGCGACGTAGCTCATTATTGATTATCTTCGGGCTGTGGCTATTTGTTATGCCTGTACATTAATTTAATAAAGACAGCACCAGAGATTTGCGTCACCATCAGGGAGCATCAGTCAGCGCCTAATGAGAGAGATGATGAGGCCTCACAATAATCGAATAACTTCAAGGGGTCTGCTAAATGCTTAACGTCTCCTTCCGATGGACGAACCACTATTAACAGTGGCCTATGGTTTCCATAAGTACACTCCGGAGAGTTTTAGAATTGAACCCAGATTTTTTTTTTTTTTTTTGCTATTTGCTTTACGTCGCACTGACACAGATAGGTCTTATGGCGACGATGGGATGGGAAAGGCCTAGGAGTTGGAAAGAAGCGGCCGTGGCCTTAATTATGGTACAGCCCCGGCATTCGCCTGGTGTGAAAATGGGAAACCACGGAATACCATCTGCAAGGCTGCCGACAGTGGGACTCGAACCCACGATGAACCCAGGTTTTGATACGCAATGTAGTGATGAGAAATCGTAAACCACCTGCTCTCCTATCCTGCCAGTCAACACCTATATTGAATATTGTTTTACACCAAAGGAACGCGAACCAGCTAACCATGCCTTAACGTTCATAATCATCATGCGGGCCAGTGATGAATATTTCTTCCGCAAAATTTTTGATGCATAAGTTCGAATGCAAGAAATTAAAAAATGTTCTCAAATAAATTTAGCGCATTGCGGATTTTACAAATACGTTATTATTGAAAATTCAAAAGAGATTTCCTATCGTTCTAACTTAGTTTTAGATGCAAGCAAAATATCAAAATTAGAGTTGTAATTTGAACGTGGCGGAGGCTTAGTGCCGTTCGTTGGAATTGACGCCTTACAAGTGACCTGCGTGTTTTTGAGGATAGGGCCCTACTGACGATGAATTTTTGTGCTGATGCCAGCACACACACCCATCCAGCCCCAGGAATTAACGAATGAAGGCTAAAATCCCTAACCGGCCGGCAATCGAACCACGGACCCCTTGGACCAATGCCCAGATCGGAGCCGCACAGAGCTGAAATAGAAGTCCTTATCAAAGATATTGCTGGATAATCTGACGATATCCAGTTTATTGAATGAAATATGCCATTTTATATTTAATAAAGTTTTTATTTTCGTTATTACATTTTAATAGTTCGTATACCGTATATTATAAACTGTGTTTCGGCCAGTGGAAGGTTTCCAAGTAGAATAAGTTTAGGAACCTACTTGTTCACAAGTGGCACACTAGCGGCGTTATCAACAGCCGTACAGCACATGCGTTATACTCTGCCATGGTCATAGTTACCAAAATCCATTGTTAAGTACTACTTCAGAGTGCGAGAAATAAGACCTCTTGTATTAGCCTACATGTTTCGTTTATCTATTTGTGTGTATTAAATTATGTTAGAGCCAATGACAATTGTTATTAGAGGCCGATGACCTTCGATGTTAGGCCCCTTTAAACAACAAGCATCATCATCATCATCATCATCATCATCATCATCATCATCATCATCATCATCATCTATTGTTATTAGAATGAAAAAGCAGTCGTAGTAATAATTATAAACACAGTGTTAATAGTTATGCAATATTAATAAGACAGTAACGTCCAAGCTTCATCGCTTGGCGGCTGATATTTGGGATACGTGAAAGTTTTTTTCCACATTACTTTCCACATGTCTTTTCAATTTTATAAAACGTATTCTATGTCTGAAGTTTTCATGAAAGCCGATTATTTTATTTTCTCGTAATATTGATCTTAACACGCCAACACTGAAAAACATGGTTTCTAATCAATCAGAAAATCCGGCGTAACTAAATTTCAGAACGACAAGTCTCCACAGGATGTGGATTTTACAGTAAGCCTGTTAATTCCTTTGTACAAGTTTGCAGTATCAATGCTTCTCTTCAATTATACCATATACCTATATGTCTCCAGAATCGCTAGAGTGTGAACACCACACCAATGACACCGTCTATAAACAGTGAAATCAAATTTATTACATCAACGCTCATAATTAACAGTTCTAACATAGATATTTTTGCTTAAATATCCACAACTGATAATATACGTTTACACGAACTAGATATACACTCATGATTTTTTATACACCTAAAATTACCACCAAAACATAACATCCCTCTCAACACCTCGTTCGTCCCACACTTCAACCAAACTGATACAGTCTATAATATACGGGTTACCAAATGATTAATGAGTGGTTCTCTAATTATCGGAATCAATAGCTTGTACTAGCGGACTGGTACAAACAGACACATTACATAATAGAGAGCAAAAATTAATTCACGTGCGATGCTTATCGTTGCTCCAACCCCCCCACCCAACCTCCTCTACCCTTTTGAAAACAACACGGAGCCGTTGATTCATGGGAACACTGTGTGATACGTTTGTGTTCAATACACAACGCAACCCCACTGAGTGAAAAAGTGAGCACCGAAAGTGTTTTTCTATTCAACAGAGATTGTGGGTTTTGTTATGAAAAAATATTCACTCGTGTTAAAAATCAATTGTTTTTACTTTGCGTATGTACATCCGAACATAGCAACAATCACTCTATTGTGAAGCGTTTCAAAAGAGGGACTTAAATAATGGAGTGTGAACATAATTCACGAATATTAAAATAGAGCCTTTAAAAGCAGACACGAGTTGCAGTAAATTGAGTGTGATGCAAAGAAATTATGTCCCTTCCCTTCTAACCCAATTAATAAGAATATATGTTTCTAAAAATACAAAAATTGTTAGATGAATGCAGTGAATTAGAGGATTTAGAACACATTGGCTCTTGCGTTTAACGAGACCAATATAAATCCTCAATTCTGCGTAAATTGACTTTGGGCATTCAGCTGGAGCTTAATTTGTGGGTTTAAAAATTAATTTTGCATGCATAGCAAAAAACTGTTTACGTGATAAATTAAAACTAGTTTGTTTAGCAATAATAATTTATGTTTGGATTGTATGAACTAACCAACAGAAAGAGAAAAGCTTAAACATACAGAACGGGTTATTACAGTGCACCTTTCAATGCATCTGAACGAAATCACAACAGTTTAAATGTAGTATTGATTTAACTTTCATAATTTTTCGTTAAGTGAACACAGTATCTTCGAAATGTCCTATGTTATTTTCTATTTTAATTTTATTTTAACTTTCATAATTTTTCGTTAAGTGAACACAGTATCTTCGAAATATCCTACGTTATTTTCTATTTTAATTTTCGTGAATAGAGTATAGACTTTTCGAAATGAGTTATCTCTTTTCTGAGAAGATTATGTTGTAGGTTTGGGGTAACAATAGATGAACATGTTTCCTCGAAGTAACAAATTATTAGTGTTTCCAAAAATGTAGTCCTTAAGAGGTATTTTTTCTCTGATGGTGAAACAAGGCCTTATTTGCACTTTGCTAATTTTGATTTTGATTTGTATAATTTTATTTACAATAACATGTTTGCTACTCTACAGTTTATATGATCTGTGTTACTGCAAGGAAGCCTACGTGGCCGGCTGACGTAAAATATAAACTCCTAAATTACCAAACTTTAAGCCACCGAATCATCCCTCGCTTTTCTTCGTCTTGTGCCGCTTTTTCCAGCACCCTAGTGGGGTCGCGGGTGCGAACTGTGTTGCACTAGTGTACATGACCTTGTTTAACGGCTGGATGCCTTCCTGACGCCAACCCGATCTAGAGGAATTTATTTACAACTGCGTGTTTGTGTGGTGATTGGTAGTGTATTGTATTGTATTGTGTGTACATGGGGAGGAATGTTTTGGGACAAAACAAACACCCATTCTCCGACTCAGGGGAGTTAACCTGGAAAGGATCCCATAATCTTCTGAACAGAAGACCTTGTCGCTAGCTACTCAGCCAATGAGCTAGACAATCATCCCTCCCTGACAAGATTCCTCAATTTCATCCCTTATCATCCAACCACACTTTCCGAGCTAAAAAATGGTTCAGTTCTATTATTTTGGCCACATCGTATCACATTGTACACTTATTTATTAATTTGCAGTTTCTGTTGTACGAGTTTCGAATAACATTCCCTATGCTATCAGAAAAGTCTCATCCACTAGCCTGAAAGGTTGTCATCTGTCTCGTCTGTAAAATGTGGTATGGTGTGATGGCCGAGTGGCGTTATGACCGGCTTATCCCGAAGGCAGCCAGCTCCCTTTATGGATTAATGGTAAAGTGACGGATTATCAACCTCAAGATTTCGGGTTCTAATCAATTAGAGATAAGCCGAATTCTTGAAGGAAGGAAGAATGACCATTCGACAGTCCATGCTGTACGCGGCCGGCATGAAAATGATCTCTTTATCCGATATAGCACTCCGCAATAGAACACCGAGCAGGAGAAGCAGGTCACAACGCCACTCGGCTATCACACCATACCACATTTTACAGACGAGGCAGGTGACAACCTTGCTTGTAGCTGATTGATGAGACTTTTATGATAGCATAGGGAAAGTTATTCGAAACGTAGACATTGACATGCTGACAGCCTAAATAGCGTCGAATTACAGTACCTGAGACCACAAGATGAACTCAATCATAAGACAAACAAATTTTTGTCAACAATTGTGACGACCAGTAGCAACACCTTTGGCAACCATGGGGAACTATAACCACTGAGATGTTGGAAAAAGTAACCTGAAGAATGCCACTTGTTTGGGACAAATAGATGACAACATTGCAATTCTCCAAATCATTTCCCATTATAAACAGCAGAAATTGCTTTACAGTGCGTAATGTTGTGAATAATGGATGCCTATGTTTGTAATTTGATTTAAAATATATATCCTTTTAAAGACATATTTAATTCATTTTATTGGTTTTCTGGCCCACTAACTACATTCATGGTGTTTAGAGATGCCGATGTGCTGGAATATTGCCCAACATGCGTTATTTCACGTAAATATACCAACATGGGCCTGGCGTATTCAGCACCTTCGAATAACACGTGACTGAGATGGGATCGAACCTGCCATCTGCAACTAGCTCTCAGGAATCCAACGCTATGTCATGAGAACCTCTTACCGGGTCATGTATGTATGTATGTATGTATGTATGTATGTATGTATGTATGTATGTATGTATGTATGTATGTATGTATGTTTGTATGTATACAGCCTACTTAAGGAGGTATTTATCGTGAAGTGACAAGATAAGTGACATGTATGATGATGCTAAACGGATGTAACTACTGTAGCAGACGAGAGTACTGAGAAAGACTGTATGTTCATTGATATAAAATACATCGTAATTCTAATTCTTCTGTTGTTCATTAAACCGTTTTGTATTCCGAAGAGAGAGAATTATTATGCCAGTTACACACATAGTTTACAAAAACATGCAGAGCGGTATATCGCATAGATTTCCTTTTGTTTACGGATTGTGAATTCTGTTAATTGTTTATTTATTGTTTTTCATCTATTGAAAATTTTAAACAGTATTTTTTTTCACAGTTGTATCCCTATTTTAACATTCAGTGACTCTATGCACTCACACGCATAACATTCGTTATTTCCCGCTTGATGCAGTGCGCTCTTTTTGTGACGTAGTGCTCGTAGGCATGTATCACACGCGGTAATGAAAGCCTCATCAGAGCAGCATGTGATAATAGGCACGATGTGTAATACCAAGTGAAAACGTGATGGGTTACTTAATGCTTAAAGGTCAATAACTGATCTGGAGTGCTTATAATATGGGTACACATTTTGTCGCTGTGGGAACAAAAACCTTGTATCTCACAAAGCACTTCCTATCCATTATTTTCCTTAAGACTGATCACGCTTCCCAACTGGTCATGCAGTCGATCAGAACATTTCTCATTGACCGTTTTCCTATGTCAATGTGTAAAGGAAAACGAACTTTAAAATATTGTACTGTAAGAGTGGGTAAATAGGTCATGCAAACATTCCTACAGTACGGCACGGTAAGATTCATTATCCTTTACTCGCGTGCATGGGAAAATGAACACAACGAAAATTGTTCTGATGGACTACACATGCACGTGTAGCAGAGATGCGTGATCATTCTCAAGGAAAGTAATGGATGGGGAGAGCATTGTGGGATACGAGGCATCGTACCAGCGAGGACGATTAATATCAATTACAATGCAGAGAAGAATGAATATAGAAACTACGGCCTTTGGTATCCAAATGTGCGAAATACTATTATTTTCTGCTGAAATCCTGTCATGCTTAGCTAAGACATTAAAGCCAAATTCCCTTCAGAAAATTATCTTCGAAGAATTTTCAGCTCATCGTGATATTTTTGAGCAATACGATTCTTGGAAGGAATGTCCCACAGTTGTTCTTATTCTTGTTGCAAAACATTTGACAATAGTCTTCATATCCATTATTTCCTTTAGTGCTAGTCACGCTTACAAGCCACATATTGGTATGCAGTGTGTTCATTTTCCTTTGCTCGTGGGTAAAGGAAAATGAACTCTAAATACATTATACTGTGGGAGTGAGTAAATACGCCATGCGTACATACGCACATTCCTGCAGTAGGGTATGGTAAGATTCATTTTTCTTTACACATATGCAGAGGAAAATTAACACAACGAAATTTGTTCTGCTTGACTGCATATCCACATGTGGCTGGGAGGCGTAACCAGCCTGAAGGAAAATAATTCATAGGAAGAGGATTTTCATATACGCCCTATTGTTTCTTAAGGGACTATGTACTATTTAATATTGGGCTAAAGACTGAAATATGCGCATATTTAAACTAACGGTGATGACAAAGTGGTCTTACAAGCATATTTTATGAAAGAAGCAAAGAATACATAAGTGTCGCATTCCTTCTTTTCAGAAGGTTCCCTGTTCGATTACTGGCCGGACGAAAGATTTTAACGGCTTATCGTTCATTCTTCTTGCTCGAGATCTGGGTGTTTTTAAGTTAGTCTTAATACACTTCTCCTCATATGCATACAATGCACAAAACTACCAACCACGGCAGATATAAGCTACAGTGGATGTATCCGTCTACGCGTGGTTGGATTTTAAGGAAGGCCATTCTGCAGTACAACTGGGCCAAATCAAAATCAAATGCTTATCCCAATATATTAAGAGAAGGGCGAAGAAGGAGATCAAATTTATAGTGGTTACTGCTTCATGTATGATTGATTCAGTCGGGTAATGCAGGAATATTTCTATGACATACAATGCACAAGAATATTAGAAAGAAGAACATAAAATGCTATACATTATAACTGATACTTGGCCTGGATGAGTTAAAACAATAAATATCACCACAATTTTTATTATTCCTAACTCATTCACATAACAAGATTAGACTCACGTTAAGAATTCTATTGAGTTGTATACCAGCCGGGATCAATCAATCAATCAATCAATCAATCAATCAATCAATCAATCAATCAATCAATCAATCAATCAATCAATCAATCAATCAATCAATCAATCAATCAATCAATCAATCAATCAATCAATCAATCAATACTGATCTGCATTTAGGGCAGTCTCCCCAGGTGGCAGATTCCCTATATGTTGTTTTCCAAACCTTTTCTTAAATGATTTTAATGACATTGTAAATTTATTGAACATCTCCCTTGGTAATTTATTCCAATATCTAACTCCCCTTCCTATAAATGAATATTTGCCCCAATTTGTCCTCTTGAATTCCAACATTACCTTCATATTATAATCTTTCCTACTTTTAAAGACGCCACTCAAACTTATTCGTCTACTAATATCATTCCATACTATTTCTCCGCTGACAGTTCAGAACATACCACTTAGTCGAGCAGCTCGACATCTTTCTCCCAGTTATTCCCAGCCCAAACTTTGCAACATTTTTGTAACGCTACTCTTTTGTCGGAAATCACCTAGATCAAATCGAGCTGCTTTTCTTTGGATTTTTTCCAGTTCCTGAATCAAGTAATCCTGGTGAGGGTCCCATATACTGGAACCATACTCGATATTTTTGAAAATGACAATATATCTTATCGGCTATAGTCCTGCGTTCTTTAATTATTTAGATCTGAATTCTAAAATAAAGAAAATTATCTCTCTTCACACTCCGACTTACTGACATAACTTATTTTATTAAATGATTGTCGGGACATTAGTATCGTTGTGTTCAACGATCGCTATTTACGAATATATCATGTGTGACTATGTATTATAAATACAGTTTTTGTGTGATATAATTCTTCGTTTGATTAATAGTCTATGTATGAATGATATAATCTTGTTGGTGAACATCAAGATTGAAGCTGAATGTGTCCAGTCATTCCCACAGTGCATAAAATAGTTTAGTTACTTTTTGTTCTGCAATACTTACAAATTAGATAAGATACGTTTTTGTGACCACACCCACTTGAAATAGATGAAGTCATTTATATCCTCCGAATTACCCTCATATTCTGTCCCGGAATTACTGCCTGTTGGCCACTCCTTCTTCCTTTCATGTTATTTGGTCTGATTATTTTATGCGAGATGCTGAGTATCAGCAATTTCCTAAGGCCAAGTCTTACATAGAACCTTAGAGGGAAATCCGCTATTCTAGCCCTTCAGGTAACTCAATGTTGAAAACATCCTAGGGATATGAGCTACGAATTTTAGGCAGGCCCTAAATAAAATATCGTCGTTACCGGGACAAAACCTCCTATGTGATAATATTTTTGGAGATATACTGACCCGCATCACGTACATTATCAAGAGCGAGAATACCTTGACAATGTTCACACAATATTGCACATTAGATGACAGAACCTTATCGGCCAATGTTCTAAGCTAAAATATTTCACGTATTAGGTTTCGTCCAGGCAGCGACGATATAATTATCAGAATATATTCTTTACTTATTTCTAAATACTACACCCTTTTCTTAATCATCATCATCAGGTCGGTTAGATTAGCAGTTTGTCTTTTTGTACCACTATGAGCACTAATGTGAGTCAACGTGAGTAAATTGCTTAAGTTTTTCGTAGTATGGGACCCCTTATTTGTCTGTTTTCAACATTGAAAGTAATTTACCCAGTCATTTTGTCACATCTTTTGTAAATACGGTAGAATCCGTACCTTGTTTGATTCGGGGTAGAAATATTCTTCTATTTCCTCTTCCACCTCTTTTCCCACATGTTGGTAGGGTCACGCGCATTAACTCTGTCGCATATATGGATTTACTTATATTTTACGGCCAGATACCCTTCCTGACGCCAAACAGACTTGGAGGGATGTATTTACTGTTACAAGTTTAACAGGTGGTTGTTGGCTTGGTGTGTGTGTGTGTGTGTGTGTGTGTGTGTGTGTGTGTGTGTGTGTGTGTGTGTGTGTGAAGAGATGTGTATTGATACGAACATCAACAAGCAACACGTGAGTCAGAGAAATTAACTAGAGGGGATTCAAATCCACGACACATCCCGGAGTCGAACACTGGACCCCCCGAGACGAAGGTCGTGAGGCTCACCATTTCTCCAGGAACCGGACTTGGATTAGACGAGATATCCTAGAAGATTCTTATATACAAACTATCACCGTACTGTATGTACTCAAAATACAACCGGCAGCCATGCAGCAGTATGTCGAAGTTATGGCATAGAGACTCGAGCTCGTTCTTGGCATGTTTGCATGCTAGTTCTTTCACTACACTATTCTACTTACTCATTTCCTCAGTTGTCTGGGGTCGGATCATTGTATCGCCGTAGCACCTACAAAAACCACTATGTGGTAATTTTTGGGGAGAAATACTGACCCGCAGCACATATGACAACAAGAGCAAAATTCTTTGAAATAACTCTTACAATATCGAACCTTAGATGACAGAACCTTACTGGTAAAAAAACTGAAACATTTCACATAGTAGTTTCTATAGGTGCAATGACTGTATGAATTTAGCCAAGCTTATTAGCCGGTTTGTAGTGTAAAGTATTGTGTGTAAATGAAGATGTATAGCAAGACTAAAATGCAGTTATGGAAGGCAGTGGCCGAGGATGCAGTAAGGTATCCACATATCATTTCGCTAGGCAGCAGTCGCCTTGTCAGGCCAAAGATTTTAGTGAGTTACATGTGTCACTGGGTTTCACTTGGTGGGGGTTGATTTAGGTGCCATTGAACCTATGGACACGAGCCAGCCTAATCAGAACTTTTCCATTGATATTTTCTTGAGCAGTGATTGAAGACCACTAAAGACTTTGAAGAAAGGAAATATCGTTGTTCCTATGCCAAAACAGCTAATGTGACAATGCTCTTCCTATCCATTATTTCCCTTATGAATGGTCACGCCGCCCAGCCATATATTGATATACATTTCATCAGACTCAGACAAATTTTCGTTGGGTTCACTTTCCTATGCCAGTGTGTAAAGGAAAATGAACCTTAATTACATTATACTCTAGGAGTGGGTAAATATTTCATGCAAACATATATTTCTACCTTACGATATAGTAAGGTTCATTTTCCTTTACATATAAACATTGGAAAATGAAATTTGATCTAATAGAAAGTAGAGTCTGACGCATGAACAAATTCAGTATCAGAGATCCAACGGATAAATTGCATTTATTTGGTTGTTTACATGTCACTGATGCCGAATAGTAACTTTATCCATCGTCTGTATAAAATAATATGCTAATGTACAGGTTAAAGTATGCACTAAATTATTAATGTAATATTGTAAAGCTTAAACAGCGTGTTTATCTCCGCAGCTTAGCGATATTCTGAGAATCAGCTCTTTCTTGACGTAAAACCTTATGTGCATGCACGTTGAATGTCTAACATAGAACCTTACATAAGGAAATCATTTATCCAATCAATTCGCAAATGACTTCATTTGTGTACCTCACCGTAAATTAAAGACACCGGCTGGGTTGAGGTTCGAATCCAGGCCGAACTTGGGTTAAGATTTTTATCTAAAATTTCACGCGGTGTCAGGAATAGAATCGGGCGTTAAAGCCCAGAAATACCTGGGATATGCTGAAGAATGTTTTAGAAATAGGAAAAATACTAAAAAGACTATAACAAATAATTATGAGTTACAAGAACTGAAAATAATAGTAGTCTATACGATTATTTTGAGAAGTATACGACTTTCTTAGTGAGAAAATATGCTTACGCGCTCTCATAAATACCATTTACCCAGAGAATAGGAATAATAATAATAATAATAATAATAATAATAATAATAATAATAATAATAATAATAATAATAATAATCATACGCTCTCAGTTTCCTTGGGCAGTCATTTTAATTAGGCGCCGTTTAGGCTGTCTGTGAATCAGTTTTGACGTTTGGTTTCATTCAGATGGAAGTGTCAGAACTCTAATGGCAAAGCTCTTGCCGTCTTTTAATATATAATGTCCTACAAACTCCAAACTTAATATTTTACATCGTTATTACGCTTTAGAACTTTGGCCGGCAAAGTTCTGTCATCTGATGTTCAATATTGTCAGAAGAGTGTCAATGAATTTTCGGTCTTCGTAAAATATTTGCTGCGGGTCAGTATTTCTCCAAAAAAGTATCACATAGGGGTTATCGCGGGTCCAACGACGATATGCCGGTCATACGACATGGTGTGGTGATTGAACTTCATCTAGCTTTGCCAGATTTGAACCAGTGATCTTGGGATTCGGACACTGACACTTTGCCAGCGTTTCACAGATGGAGCCATTATTATCGTTATTATTCAAAATTTTACTACTAATATTTTTCCCGAATTAAAATGAGTTTCGTAACGTTTAAATGAGAAGTAAGCCTGTCATTAAACGCATTAAAAATATTGCCCTCACCTTGGAACTCAAATCCAGATCAGATTTATCAGATGAAATGAAATGTCGTATGGCTTTTAGTGCCGGGATATCCCAGGACGCGTTCGGCTCGCCAGGTGCAGGTCTTTCTATGTGACACCCGTTGGTGACCTGCGCGTAGTGATGAGGATGAAATGATGATGAAGACAACACATACACTCAGCCCCCGTGCCATTGGAATTAACCAATTAAGGTTAAAATCCCCGACCCGGCCGGGAATCGAACCCGGGACCCTCTGAACCGAAGGCCAGTACGCTGACCGTTCAGCCAACGAGTCGGACAGATTTATCAGATTTTACTTGTGTACTTCTGTACGACGACACTTTATATTCGACTACGGGGAGTGTTTGTGGAAAGTGGTGTGAGAGCGTCGGCCGTACACATTGATTATTTACGTGCGGATGTTGTGATACCTGAGTGTACTCTTAGGTTTAGTCCTGTGTGGGTCGTATCGTCCCCAAAGGCTACTACACCTTCTTTTTGTTTGCACACGTTCCACGGTTACACGGTAAAGGGGGAGGAATGAAACTTAATCAGAGTTGTTAAAGAATACTCAACATGTTCAGGGGAAAGAGAATTATATCTATTGCATATGAACAAGATGTACTCCCTTTAATCTATTAAAATGTGCCCGGCCGCGTATGCCGTAACTGATGCACTGTTCTCATAGTTACCGATTATTAAGGTTCAAATTTCTATAACGTAATAACTCTTGAAATATGCATGTATTTGCGCCTTGTTGGAATATGTCTTAAAAATTAGGAGGTAACTTGAAGGAAATTAAAAATTGTCCAAACATTTGTTGGAGACTTATTTGTTTAGGCAGTAGACCTCAAGCAAAGTGGCCACATTGATAGGATTCTATTTCATTTTTATGTTTTGACAACTTACTGCCCGCTTCAGTTTTCATACAGCCACAAAATATGTCTAAGGAAAGTAAATATCCAAGGATAAACAAAATCATTCGGCATTTCAGTAATGAATGTCATGAGGTCTACCCACGGCTAAGGTTATTAACCCGAAGGTGAATTGCGGACCCCCCAGTTCCTAAATGATTCTCGGAATAATCATCCTGTAGGGGTCAGTAAATATGTCATGTAAATATACATTCCTACAGTACGGTACAGTGAGGTTCATTTTCCTTTAAAAGCGCGCATAGGAAAATGAACTCAACGAAAATTGTTCTGATGGACTGCATATCAATATGTGGCTGGGAGGAGTGACCAAGTCTTAAGGGAAATAATGGAATGGAAGTGCACTGTCACATTCGCGGTTTTGGCACAGGAGCGACGATACAAGACATTTATGCTCATTAGATTTTCATGTAGGGAAATTTAACATCATGTTGACACAAATATGTCTTACGGCCGGGGGTCATTAGAAAATTTGCGTTACGTAAATTAGCGTGGTGGAAGTGTAACCCTAGCAACCGTACTGGCTGTGACGTGAGGTATGGATGGATGGCCAGACAATGTTACATAGCAACCGTGCAGACTATGTCTAATGGCTGCTGGACATCTGTAATTAGCAGCCGTTGATGGATGGGCATGACCAAGAGACATATTTGATTTTAGCAAATGGAAAACTGATTCACTTTTTTCTTCTCAGTATTCCTAATGTCATATTTCGGAGTCTTGCTGAATGTAACCTAATGTGCAGTTTGCCTACTTGTCTGAATAGTAAGCCTCGAGGAGTTCGGTTCAGAAAATGTGTTTCCCAGCTGATTCCGGAATTTTAACGCGTCTGCTTAATTCCTCCGATTCAGAGACTGCACTGTTGTGTATTTCCTGACACGCTTCTGTCCATATACGTACATCACAACACAGCACATTGCCAGCCACAACAGAAACACGCAATTAATGAACATGTTCCTTATCATACGGTTGGCGTCAGGATGGACATCCAGCCGTAAAACACGGCCACGTGTGAGATACAGTTCTAAACAATGACCCCAACCAAGTTTGTGATGAATAGTAGTAGAAGAAGAAGAAGAAGAAGAAGAAGAAGAAGAAGAAGAAGAAGAAGAAAGATTCACTTTCTCTGTCATTCTAAGGAATGTGTCATTATTTTGGTGAAACCGGTCCGTGTCTAAGGATAATTCACTATAACATCGGAGTATCAAGCCCTCCGTTTGCAAATTTAAACTCACAGTGTACCCATATATCCAGTAATTACACTCCATTGCTTCGTATTTATATTTTGTTATGTATTAATTCAGTGAATTTGGCTTTCTGCATTCTGCACACGTCCTAAGTCTGATGAATCGTTATACAGGCTGAGAACTTTTATTTCTTTTTTGTCTATACTTCTGAGAATTGATTCTGGCTCATAATAAATACCGTACGTAATTGACCGATTGGGTTAGTTCGACGTAGAAAACATATTTCTTATTCTGATTGCGCCACACATACAAAATTAATTGAAAATCCTGTAAATCAAAACAATCGAAAGTTGAACGGAGTGACATAACTGATACATTAATTATAAGAACATTTTATCGTTGCGCCTAGAAAACCGGCTATTTGATAAAATTTCACTTTAGACCTTTGATCAGAAAGGTTCTGTCATCTGAATTTTCGTTTTAAGTGATACATGTGCTGCGGGTCAGTATTTCTCCCTTCAACATTGTCACATAAGGTATTTAGAGGCCCAACGACGATTTGTTTATAGATTCCACAAAAATCTAAAGAATGCCTTAGGTGTCATGACCACCTTCAGTTATAAAGTAGTAGCAATACTATGCGAATGGAGGGAAATAAAATGTTCGTTTCTCCATAAGGTTTAGTGATTCTTACCTATTTAACAGATTCATTCGATATTTGACTTGAAAGGGCTCAAGCATTTATTTGAATGATAATCGAAATTTAATACAAATGCGGCGTAGTTATCCGCGATAACAATTAAATAAATTGTTAGTGCATGCTATATTCCGTTTTCCACATCATCCTCCAAATACCGAAATCTGCTCAATGGTCAACAATAGAAAGTATTAAAATATTACTGGTTTTACAGCCCAATGACTACCTTTACTGTATTCTTCTTCTTCCCCTCCTTTACTACAATTACTGGTTTTTTCTTCTTTTCCTAACGCTTTTTCCCACACGTGTGGGGTCGCGGGTGCGAACTGCGTTGCACATGTGGATTTGGCCCTGTTTTACGGCCGGATGCCCTTCCTGTCGCCAACCATATATGAAGAGTTACAGTGTTAGGGCGGACACAAACACCCAGTCCCCGAGCAAGAATAATTAGTCAGAAGCGATCACAATCCCCAACCCGGCCGGGAATCGAACCTGGGCCCCTCTGAACTGAAGGCCGGTACGCTGACAATTCAGCCAACGGGTCGGTCACATTTACTGTATTAATATTATTATTATTATTATTATTATTATTATTATTATTATTATTATTATTATTATTATTATTATTGGACAGCTAAGTGTACCTCGATTTGAATATTGATAATAAATAATTATGGCCGTGCGGTTAGGGGCGCGCAGCTTTTTAGCTTGTATTCGGGAGATATTAGCTTCTTACCCTCACTGTCCGCAGCCCTGAAGGTGGCTTTAAGTGATTTTTCAATTTTCACACCAGACAAATGCTGGGATTGTACCTTATTTACGGCCATGGTCGCTTCCTTCCCACTCCTAGCCCTCTCTTGCCCCATCCAACAACAGGTAACAATAAGTATAAATGAAATGTCGTATGGCTTTTAGTGCCGGGAAATCCCAGGACGGGTTCGGCTCGCCAGGTGCAGGTCTTTCTATTTGATACCCGTAGGCGACCTGCGCGTCGTGATGAGGATGAAATGATGGTAAAGACAAAACCTACACCCAGCCCCCGTGCCATTGTAATTACCCAATTAAGGTTAAAATCCCCGACCCGGCCGGGAATCGAACCCGAGACTCTCGAAGCCGAAGGCCAGTACGCTGACCGTTCAGCCAACGAGTCGGACGCAACTAGTATGATATGCTGTAAGACCTATCTGTGTCGCTGCGACGTGAAGCCAATTGAAAAAAAAAAAAAGTAAAGAATACGGCAATTTGAAAATAAATTATTCCTGGACATGGCATAAACGTAGGATGTGTTCACTGCTACTTATGCAGGATAGAAAGTGCTCTGTAACATCTCGTCACATTTAAGGTTCATTAATAAATTATGCCAATAATATGACTGCGAAGACAAATGTTATTGAAAACTTTCAATATAAAGTATTAGGAACTTCAAAAATATAATGAGTGTGGCCTGTTTGTTTATTTGTGTGTTTATTTTTTTTTTGTTAGGTCATCATCCCGAAGGCTGGCTGTGTCCTCAAAATCCTTCGGTTATGCTATTATAGCGGCACCAAAATGAGGAGTACTGAGCAAGATGAGGAGTGAGGAAGTTTGGTATTGCATATCTCGCTGGACGAGAAGTGCTATTGCAGAAAATCGGCCCTATAAATAGCGTTTTTCTTGATATTCAGATATACTAGTCTTGCTCCGAAAGTTATTACTCAGTTTCACCCGTACTTATTCAGCTTCATACAGTCACAGCCACAAATAACACTCACATGTCTGTGGAAGCTAAATTTTGCTATGGCCTATGCCAGGAAATTGTTGACATATACTTGAATTATCAAAAAGAAAACAACAGATAATTTGTATGATATGAACATAATTTCCGATAAACCGAATCCAACGTGTAAGAAAGGTAATATAATAAATTTACAGTTGCTAGCAGACGTGATTTGTAAGAAGGAATAGAGTCAAATTATCAACACCTCTTGTTATCGTTCCGTTTGCTGGTTGGGAGAGAAAGATGGGTAAGATAAATTATTAATTGGTATTATTCTAGTTGATTAAGTAAGTAGGAGTTTTATGATGCTATGGTCGTCCTCAACTTGTAGATCAAACGTGCCCTTGCAAAATAAATTAGTCTTACAGCATTATAATAGTCATTATAGCCCATTGTCCTTTGGGCGGGATTCCCCGAACCAGTTACGGAAGTTAGTCACAACATTCGCACCAAGTAAATTACTGGAGGAAGTATAAAGTTGTGGCATGTTTTATCCTACAACTTATGTCGCCATCTTATTAGATAAATCTCTTAAGATTAATTGGCGGAAATTTGTGGCAACAGTGTTAAATATTTGTTGTTTTTGGAGTAGGGATCCAGGCGCTGGACACTCATTTCTCTGCAGAAATATATCGAACTGTAAGAGGGAGGAGGCGAGGATAGCGTCTCGACTTGACGAACGATTTCAAGCAATGGTTAGAGGGTACTCGCAATGAAGGTAAAAAGGGCAATTAGAAATTAAATCATTGGTTAAAGCTGAACGTGTTAATTAGTTTCTGGAATGATGTGATTATGCTAGACAAATGGGGGGCAGAGTTACCTAGGAGACTAATAAGCTGTGAATGGTAAGGAATGTAGAACATAACGAAGGCCGGACTATAAATATAATGATTTCAAGTGAAAGATATGCGCCCTCAGATTACACAGTCATTATTATTACGTATGAACCTTACCGTTCCGCACTGTAGGAATGCATGTTTGCACGGGATATTAACCCACTCCTAAAGTATAATGTATTGAAGGTTTATTATCCATTACACATGAACATTGGAAAATGAACACAACAAAAAATGTTCTAATGCAATGAATATCCATATTGTATTTGTAAATGTCTCTCCGGAATCGCTCACAATCCTGTAACTGATGTCTGATTTCGTGTCATTTATATATACAGTAAAACATAGAGGTCCAACAACACTGCCTTGCGGGACTCCGTATTAATCATTAGTGGATCAGATTCACCGACCCTAATTCTCTGAGTTTTCCCCCAGAAATTCAGCCATCCATTTAGTCATTTTTTGTCTAGTCCAATATTCTTTCGATCAGACAATTCCGATACGGTCCACTTTATCTCCCGAATCGAAGATATCTGCTATATCTTACTGGAATCCTGGAATTTGAGCGTCTCAGGATTACCTTCCCTATCCCCGAACTGTCCGACTCGTTGGCTGAACGGTCAGCGTACTGGCCTTTGGTTCAGAGAGTCCCGAGTTCGATTCCCGGCCGGGTCGGGGATTTTAACCTTAATTGGTTAATTCCAATGGCACGGGGGCTGGGTGTATGTGTCGTCTTCATCATCATTTCATCCTCATCACGACGCGCAGGTCGCCTACGGGAGTCAAATAAAAAGACCTGCACATGGCGAGCCGAACCCGTCCTGGGATTTCCCGGAACTAAAAGCCATACGACATTTCATTACCCCGAACTGCCTGGTATAAAATCGGTTAGAAATTCGATAAACGTTTATAATACAATCAGAAAATGCGTTCCCAGAGCTTACATACAACACATGTGAAGCTGATTGGCCTGTTATTATCCGCTTTATGTATATACTCTTCGTTTTGTAAAATGGGGCTAATATAGCGACTTCCCCTTAATTTGGTATAGGTCCTTCACGCAAACGTTAATAAAATATGTACTTTAGAGATGATACTATATCCCCCAACCCACAACTTTTATCAGTTTCAGTTGCTTTTCTAGTATTCAAATTTTGTATAATTTTTTAAATGACTTTGTTATCATTGAGGAATTCCAGTACTTCGGTGGTATTAGTCACCTTCTCTACAGGGACATTACCCTTATACCCAACTATATTTATACACTGCCGACTAAATACTTGTCAATATATCGTCGCTCGGCCGGTAAAAGGTTGTATTCCACAAAGCTCTTCCTATCAATTATTCTCCTTAAGACTGGTCACGCCTCCCAGCCACGTATGGATATGCAGTTCATCAGAACAAATTTTGTTGTGTTCATTTTCCTATGCCGATGTGTAAAGGAAAATGAACCTTACGGTACCGTACTGTAGGAATTTACGTTTGCATTACGTATTTACGCACTCCTAGTGTAGAGTGCATGTAAGGTTCATTTTCGTTTAATCGTCGACATAGGAAAACGAACATAACGGACATTGTTCTGATGGACTGCGTATCCATATGTGGCTTGGAGGCGTGACCAGTCTTAAGGAGAATAATTGATAGGAAGAGCTTTGGGGGATACAACGTTTTACCGGTGAAGCGACGATATACTATCAACAATGAAATGGAATGAAAATAAATTTTTCTGTCCTTTAAAAACTGAATAATGATAAAAAATTGTTACTGGAGAATCATGAATGTTCTTAGTTTATTCACAGAGGCCTGCAGGCTGAATTGAAGTTAAAATATTGAAAAGTAATGTTTGATTGCACGTGACACGTTGAATCTTACTCTTTGTTTATGCAGTATCACTCTCACCTTTCTTAGTAACGGACGGAATGAATACGTCATATAACCTTGAATGCTTACCTAAGTTGCAAACGCGAAAGCCTATAATATGTTTGCCCTAAGCAATGAGTTAAACTTCTTCGTGACCCTTTATCTTCAGCGTTATTGATGTAAAGATAAAATATACCTTGCTAGGAGTATTCATAAATCTGAAATTATTGCAACATGTTTGGTCAGATTGTTACTTTTATGGTGACGTTGTGTTTCTTAAAAGTTGCAAGAACATTTGCACAGTCAGAGTGAGCGGTTATTACCGTGTACGATAGCAGTAAGCATTCTTTTTGAAATCATAATCATGGCAATTTTTATGTATAAATACATAGTTATGTGAAATTCATTTCAAAGTTATTTATTTAGTACAATTAGGCGACTGGTTTATTTTTATTCAAAGACTTCCGAACGTAAAATCGTGAACTGGTCTAACTGTAATTGCGGTCGTTAGAGTCTCAAGGCAGAATTCAAATTTACATCCCTAATTCGCATTGCAAATAAACGGTTCTGTATTCAGAATAACGCTATATGTTCAATTTTAATCTTTTGTGAGAAGGGATATTCTTGCCACTTTACAACCAGATTTAAAACTTTAAAAAAATGTGCATTTCTAGCTCTTTGAATGTTTGGTGTATCATAAATCTAGTGGTGGGGGTGGTTCTTCTGATCACAAAGTGTCACCAAAAGAATTATTTTTTTTACATTAGCACGACCGTCCTCTGAGTATGGCTTGGTATCCACCGAGAGATAAAATGAGCCTGGGATAAGTAAAATGCGCATTTCGTTCTCGGCTGCAGGTTCGATTTAAGTCAGGTGAATGAACACGAGTTATATTCTCTGATCTTTCTCTATTTAGGCAGTCGGCTCAGTGCTTACTCAGTCAGTTAATATCGTAATAATATATGTGGAGGACTAGAGGACCATATTTTCATAATTATTTTCTACTATGTGTTAGACACACCGATGCTCGAGGCCAGAGTCGAACCATCATCAGTTCGCCAGAAAAATCTAACATCTAAAATGCAGAAACGCCATCAAAATAACTCCTATAATTCACGTGTAGGAAAAAAAGAGTTAAATGTCTGGAAACTACTTTTCGGCTTTAGAAAAACGCTCCTCAGCTGAGTCATAAGGGTGAGGTATAGCTACCTGAGCTATCTTGACAAATTTGTGTTCTTCGAGTGCTAGTAAGCACGCTGTTGGCAGTTATTACGTCTGAAAACAATTGAATCATACAAACCAAAACCACCTAATTGACATTTTTGAATGTTTCATGGAAACATTCTACATGTATAATATGAAACTACTAATTCCAGTAATAGCTAGTAGACTACGTGGGATTAAACATTGGATGAGATCAAGAATCAGTTTATTCCTCCGAACTGGTGTGTTGTTGACGTCCTTTCCTATTCAACCACTAAGCAGGTCAAAATAGAGATACCAAGCGAGGGGTGCAATATCATCCGTAGTGGTGTGACGTTCGAAGTAGTAAAGATGGAGCAGTTCTTGTCTCTGAATTTCAAGACTCACTCTCAAAAATTCTTCAAAAAGAATGTCGAGAAAAACAAACATGAAACAAGCCAACAGTCATTTTACGTCAACAGGTAAAATTTTGATACACCGACATTAACACAAACATAATTTGCGTCAGTAACACAGTGAAAGGTACAGTGTGGAGGTAGTTAAATATAGAGAGGCCAAATACAATAATGACATTCCCTATAGTACCGAAGTATATTGTAGATCACTTATCCAAGTGAAAAGACAGCAAGTCGATTCCTATATAATAATAATAATAATAATAATAATAATAATAATAATAATAATAATAATATACTTTCTTAATCATACCTATTGCATATTAACTTTTACCGCTCTATAAAGTAATTCAAAATGGTTTGATGTAAACGATGGCTTATAAACGGTATTTCTCTCCCCTGAGAAATATGCTTACAAGGAGTTAGATTCCTTTTGGTTTCCATGATTTAGGTTACAAACCAGCACAACACAAACCGACATACCTTGGTAGAACTCATTATTCGTAAGGAGATTGCCTAGTCACACTCAACAAGGAATGTAGCGACAGATCGATGGTTTCTAAAGGAGGTACCAGCATTATGCGGGTAATAGCCGGTAGCATGTGAGGTATTACGGATTCACAAAATTCCGTCAAGAAACGGGTAACCAGATGAAGAAGAACAAAAATTCGAGTTTTCTAACAATTTTGGTCTTGTCTTGTACCGCATAATCTCTAGAGACTCTCATGCCTAACAAAAATTCAATCATAGACCTTCAAATTTAAATTTACTTGACACTTGCGCACTTCCTGAAACAATAAGTTATTCGTTACAAAATGTTGAGTCCCCGATTATAATTATATCCATAAGGAATTTGTACATTATTTGATTAATATAATGAGAGCTAGAGACATTATCTAGAGAGGAGAAGAGGAAGAACTACATACCAACGTGATTATTTGTCATGATACGAAAAAAATATCGATGGCTTACTTCTAAAACCTCGTATGTCCTAACGCTCTTCCTACCCATTATATACCTTAAGGCTGATCACGCCTTCCAGCCACATGTAGATATGCAGTCCCTCAGAACAATTTTCGTTGTGTTCATTTTCCTATGCTGGGGTGTAAAGAAAAATGGACCTACCATACCGTGTTGTAGGGATGTAGTTTGCATGACGTATTTACGCACTCCTACTATAATGCATTTAAGGTTGATTTTCCTTTACACATTAGCATAGGAAAATGAACTCAACGATAATTGTTCTGATGGGCTGCGTATCAATATGTGGCTGGGAGGCGTGACCAGTCATAAGGAAAAGAATGGATAGGAACAGCATTAGGAGATACGAGGTTTTAAAAGTAAGCCGTCGATATCCAGTTCATGTTAGAGCAGCTGCAATACGCAATCACTTATTCGCTAAAGTAAACTTTTGTTAAAAGTAGATTCTATTATTAAATTATTAAGGGGATGAAATGACGTATAGCTTTTAGTGGCGGGACTGTTCTAGGACAAGTTCGGCTTACCAGGTGCAAGTCTGTTGATTTGATTCCCGTAGGCGACCTGCGCAACGTGATGAGGATGAAATGATTATGATGAGGACACATACACACAGCGCCCGTGTCAGCGAAATTAACCAATGATGGTTAAAATTCCCGAACATGCAGGGAATCGAACCCGGAACCTCTGTGACCAAAGGGCAGCACGCTAACATTTAGCCATGGAGCCGGACAACTTTTAAGGATCATGCTATGTATAAAATGAGCTTAACACATCGAATTTTCTTAAAGCAATTAAAGGCTTCCTCTTTCTTGTGCTCCATGGGTTTTGAAGGCGAAGTCATCCTGGGTAGAAAGCGCGGGCGCTCGCGAGCGTGGGAAATTGGAAGTGACATTTTTCACCGGGTCGGCTGGTTAAGCAGACGTCCGGATAAATAGAAGTCTAGTATAATTGTAATTATTTGAATTAAAGTTTTGAAATAACTGTGTAATTTATGCAGCTATGAGATAGTAAGGTTTGAGAAAAGGTACTTCACAGACTGCCATCTTGATAAAATATTTTCCTCCTGAAAGATCTCCCTGAGGAGTAAGCTGTAAAGGACACTGTATAGATTTCATCAACTCATGCGTCGAAAAAATGTGAATTCTCATAATAAATACAACCACTGGCGAAATAATTAATAACTGCAGGTCAACATTTGAGGACGTAGAATCTGAAGAGGATAAATTACCATAAACACTGTTGGTCATGTGGTGGTGGTGATTAGTTTTAAAAAGGAAATGCAACTAGGCAGCCATCCTCTACACAACACCAATCAGAGGGAAGAATTGAAAGGATTCGACACTTCGAAAAATGAAGGTATCGGACAAGGAAAGGGAAGGGACGCGAAGGGCGTGAAAATGAGTCTCCCTAGGCCTCGATTGCTCTAATACCGCCGAGGTCGGAAAAGAACAAGAGTTGACTAAGGGAGGTCGGATAGGGAAGACGAAAGTGAGGAGCCAGGCACAAGTACGTGGAAGAAATGCGAGGTCTCAGGTAAGGGCTCCGTAGTCGCCAACCCACGCTCTCAAGTTAAGAGCCACTGGGGCTCCTGTTAGTCGCCTCTTTCAACAGGCAGGGGATACCGTGGGTGTTATTCTACCGCCCCCACCCACAGGAGGACACTGGTTGTCACTTTCCTAATTAAAATTACATAAGTTTATTAGTAATATGTGTGACTGGCTTTTTGGCTGAATGATCAAAGTAGTAGCCTTAACTTAAGAGGGACCTGAGTCCAACACCCGACCGGATCGGGGATTTTAGCCGCGTTTGGTGAATTCATCTAGCTCGGGGACTGAGTATTTGAGTCATTGTCTTAACAAATGTCTTCGTGTATGTATAACACACTACACCACAAAAACAAGCAATGGTGAATACTTCCCTCCACATAAGGTTTGCGTCAGGAAAGGCAACCGACCATAAAACAGTGCTTAATCTGTGCCGATGACCTTAGATGTTAGGCCCCTTTAAACAACAAGCATCATCATCATCATCATCATCATCATCATCATCATCATCATCATCATCATCACAGTGCTTAAAACGCATTCAAGTGCCGAACGAAAGGAAGACGAAGAAGGAGAAGAAGAAACAAATTAGAAAAAAGAATGTGTATTGAAAGTGTACGTAAGACAATGTATATATTCTAATTTGAAAGGCTTTAGAAGAGGATGAGATGTACGAAGCTGATCCTTCCGTACATGTTTGCGTCAGGAAGTGTCCCTGTTCTTCCGCGCTCAAAATAATCACTTTGCTTGAGCGGATTGTTCCTCCGGTAATGTTCTTCGGCGAGTTCTAATCTTGCTATGTATTATAAACCAGTATTCACACAATAGACATATTTACAATGCTTAACATACTAATATTAGTGATGCTCATTGTCTCCTCTTCTTGGAGCAAAGATTAATTATTCTGCCACGTCTTTCTCATTCTTTCACACACGATGAGTGAGTGACAGACTGTACTTGTACAGCGGAGTCACGTGCATAGGACCCATCGCATAACTCAGACAGCGGTACACTCGGTAAATCAGCCGTCCGGAAACACGAGGTATCTCAGTGTTGCATACAACTTGTAAGGCCATTGGTTTCGCCTTGCTTTGCATCTCCGCCTACAAGGGACATGGCAAAGAGCAGTCACCATTTCTAGTCATTTATAGTAATTAATGTGCGTAAATATATGCTATAATGGCGCCTTCGTGGCATCCGAACACTTGTGCGAGATCAAGAATTGATACTTCGAACATATTGCACTGTAAATCCACGTTTGTCCGCTACCACTATTAACACAGTTTTTCGTTTCCTCGAATGAAATATTGGATATTCTTTGTCGGAATATACTTGAAGTAGTCTCTAGGGTATTATTTCCTTCGTCACTGAAAAATATAATCATGGAGAACAGCTTCAGAAATATAATAATAATAATAATAATAATAATAATAATAATAATAACATACATCATTGTTATAGACCTTTATGCCTTGCAGCGATCAGTCTGCAACCCTCTGTGAATTTACTAATCGTCGCCACAATCATCCATTTGCAACTAGTGCTGTGGCCTCATTTAGTTCTATACCTCTTAAATCGTTGGAAACTAAGTCTAACCATCGTCCTCTTGGCCTTCCTCTACTTCTCTTACCCTCCGTAACAGAGTCCATTATTCTCCTAGGTAACCTATCCTCCTCCATTCACCTCACATGACCCCACCACCGATGCCGCTTTGCGCTTGCAGCTTCATCCATCGAGCTCATTCCTAACTCAGACTTTATCTTCTCATTCCGAGTACCCTCCTGCCATTGTTCTCACCTGTTTGAACCAGCAATGATTCTTGCTGCTTTCATGTCTGTTACTTCTAACTTCTGAATAAGATATCCTGAGTCCAACCAGCTTTTGCACCCGTAAAACAAATTTGGTCTGAAAAGAAGATAGTTTCGTCCGGGAGCTGACTTCCTTCTTACAGAATACTGTTGATCCCAACTGCGAGGACACTGCATTAGCTTTACTCCACCTCGATTCAATCTCACTTAATATATTACCATCCGGGGAGAGCATACATCCTAAATACTTGAAGTTATCTGCCAGTTCCAGCTTTGTATCACCAATCTGACATTCAATTCCCTTGAATTTCTTACCTACTGACATCAATTTAGCCTTCAGAAGGCAAATTTTCATACCGTACTCACTGAACCTATTTTCATGTTCCAAGATATTAGACTGCAGGCTTTCGGCACAATCTACCAATCTACCAAGACCAAGCATAGGCCAGACTGGTTACTACATTTCCACCTAACTGAATCCCTCCCTATCACTTTATACCTTTCAGCAGATGATCTATGCAAACTACGAACAACAAAGGTAGAAGATTACAGCCATTTCTAACCCCTGTAAGAACCCTTAACCAAGAGCTCATTGTACCATAAATTCTCACTGCAGTCCAATTGATCGATTTCAATAATCCACCCTTTATCCCATAGTCCCCTAGTATGGCGAACATCTTTTCCCTCGGTACTCTGTCAAGTGCTTTCTTTAGATCTAAGAAACATAAACACAACTGCCTATTCCTCTCGTAGCATTTTTCAATTACCTGGCGCATACAGAAAATCTGATCCTGACAGTCCCTCTGTGGTATGAAACCACACTGGTTTTCATCCAACTTCCTTTCAATCACTGATCGCACCCTCTCTTCCAAAATGCCTGGTATACTAATCAATGAGATACCTCGATAGTTGTTGCAATCCTTCCTGTTCCCTTGCTTATATATAGGTGGTATTACTGATATGTCCAATCTGAAGGTACCTTACCAACACTCGATGCTAATTTTATTACTCTATGAAGCCATTTAATCCATGTACTCCCACTATACTTAACCATTTCAAGTCTTACTTCAAGTTCATAAAATCTATCCATGCTGCTTTATGAAAATGGAGTTTATTTACTACCTATTCCACTGCCTCAAGCGTAATTTCACCAACATTATTTTCTTCCTCCCCTTGAGCTCGGTTGTTCGCGACGCCACAAGGAATATATCGATGGCTTACTTCTAAAACCTCGGATGTCCCAATGTTCTTCTTACCCATTATATTCCTTAAGACTGGTCACGCCTCCCAGCCACATATTTATATGCAGTCCATCAGAATACTTTTCGTTGTGTTAATTTTCCGTTGCTAAGGTGTAAAGGAAAACAGACATTACCATACCGTATTGTAGGGATGTTGCTTGCAAGCGAATTTACACACTCCTACAGTATAATGTATTTAAGGTTCATTTTCCTTTACACATTACCGTAGGAAAACGAACACAACGAAAATTGTTCCGATGGGCTGCATGTCCACATGTGGCTGGGAGGCGTGACCAGTCTTAAGGAAAATAATGGATAGCAAGAACATCGGGACATACGAGGTTTTAGAAGTAAGCCATCGATATCCTTTTACGTTGAGAAGATTTTCAAAATATTCCCTCCACCTGTCCAGTGATCAGTGATTACCTGAGATCTGTTATGAGTTCACCTGAATTACGCAAAACACTGTTCATTTCCCTTTTCCCCCCGTTTTTAAGATTCTTTATTACTGTCCAGACAGGTTTCCCTGCTGCCTGATCTAGCCTTTACCGGTTATTTAAAAAATCATCCCACGACTTGTTTTTGGATTCAACAACTATTTGTTCCACTCTGTTTCTCTCATCTGCGTACAATTCTCTGTCAACACGAGCCCTTGTTTGGAGCCATTTCTGTTAAGCCGTCTTTTTACGTTTACAAGGTGCTTTCACTTCATCATTCCGCCAAGATTTCCCACCTTTACACACAGCTGCTCCCAGGCATTACCTTGCTGTTTCTAGTACAGCATCTCTGTATGCCACCCAATCCCTTTCTATATCATGTACCTGCTTACGGTCCAGTGTTCGGAATTTCTCATTAATCCTGTCCATGTACTTCTGTCTAATTTCCTCGTCCTGGAGATGTTTTATCCTTATTCGTTTGCTGAAAACTTTCACTTTTTCTATCTTAGGTCTAGAGATACTTAGTTCACTACAGATCAGATAGTGGTCTGTATCATCGAAAAATCATCGGAAAACCCGCACATTCCTAACAGATTTCCTGAATTCGAAGTCAGTTAAGATATAGTCTATTGTGGATCTGGTACCCCTACCCTGCAATATGTTGCGGTGAATACTTGAAGAATGTATTTGTAGCTGCTAAACCCATACTAGCACAGGAGACCAACAAACGCTTCTCATTCCTATTGGCTTCCACATCTTCCCCACATTTACCAATCACCGTTTCGTATTCTTCAGTTCTGTTTCCAACTCTCTCTAATTCGCTGGTAACTGGATGTAGCCTATGTTATTGATACAGAGAATAATGCATTAACATCGTGGAATGAATGTAGATAAAATCAAAACCGACTGCGTTTCGTAGGCTTCAAGTGAGCAAGATCGATTTCTAATAATAATAATAATGTTAATAATGTTATTTGTTTAACGTCCAACTAACTACTGTTTTACGGTTTTCGGAGACGCCGAGGTGCCGGAATTTAGTCAAGCAGGAGTTGTTTTACGTGCCAGTAAATCTACCGACACGAGGCTGACGTATTTGAGCACCATCAAATACCACCGGACTGAGCCAGGATCGAACCTGCCAAGTTGGGGTCAGAAGGCCAGCGCCTTAACCGTCTGAGCCACTCAGCCCGGCAGATCGATTTCTGGCTCGGCTGATTTTCATTAAGGAGTGCAGACATCCAATCGCCTTCAGGGTAAAGTTCGAATACACTAGCGCTCCTTAAAGTCTATAGAAGTGAAGCAACGTCAAACATGTAACATTTCTGTGGTCATTGATTTGACTTTAAAAAAAATTACGGTCCTATAAAAACAAATGTACAAAAGTAACTTACGCGTCACTTTCATGAAACATTCTGCTACACTATTCTGAGAAATAATAGAAGATATGGAGTAAAGGTTGAGACAAAAGCAAACGTAGTTTACAAAAGACGCCTATTTACCGTACTAGCCTATTCTCTCGCCTAGGCAAGTAAATCTACCGCACTTAAAGCGGCTGCGTAATTATTAAGCTGTGCCTTTGCTGCGAGTAAATAAAGTTACTTCATGATAATAGGATCATTGTCCATCTATGTAAATGTTGGTGTTCAAGCTATGGATAAATTAGTGCATTTTATTTTCAACTATATTTTTGAACTGGCGTAGCATATACGTACTCGTAAAAGTGAAAATTCTGCTAATATAAGCCTAACGACCCGCTCTCAAGAATTAAATGGAGCAACTGTTTCAGTAGGAGCGGCAGTTATGTTATATTCACTAACTTAGGTAAGTTATGCTAATAATTTCATATTACCCACTATCAATTTTTGTATCTGACGCCACTAATACGCATAGACCAATAAAACTCAGTAATTCATCATTTAATGTAAAATGCTTTACCATTTCAGTTGTGGTAGTTGACCTAATCATTGATGCATTGAACGGTTAGTACATACATTATTTTGGAAATTTTCTAGAAAATGTAATATCGACGACGATTATAAGTGAGAAATGCCTCTATATATCGTCATAGTTGCCTTCCTTTGAAGTACAAAATTAAAATCTAAACAATTCTTAAGTGTGAACATGAAAGATGCAATTTCACATTGAAATTTCATATCGTCGCTCGACCGGTAAAAGGTTGTATCCCAGAATACTCTTCCTATCTATTATTCTCCTTAAGACTGGTCACGCCTCCCAGCCACATATGGATACGCAGTCCATCAGAACAATGTCCGTTGTGTTCGTTTTCCTATGTCAACGATTAAACGAAAATGAACCTTACATGCATTGTACACTAGGGGTGCGTAAATACGTAATGCAAACGTACATTCCTACAGTACGGTACTGTAAGGTTCATTTTCCTTTACACACGGGCATAGGAAAATGAACACTACAAAATTTGCTCTGATGGACTGCATATCCATAGGTGGCTGGGAGGCGTGACCAGTCTTTAGTGGAATAATTGATAGAAAGAGCTTTGTGGAATACAACCTTTTACCGGTCGATCGACGACGTGACTGTCATAGAATTGGATCACTCAATATTCAGCACAAGAAACGAACAACTAACATAGTATTAACCTCCCAACTGAAGTTTAGACTTTGTTTTTATTTTCATCACTTTAATTTATCTCGTTATTATTACTATTTATTATCATCGTTATTGTTTCTATGGCCAGCGTAGTGGCCTTCGATTTAGAGGGCTCCGAGTTCCATTTCTGTCCGAATCATAGATTTTAATCTTAAATAATTAATTCCCTTAACTCAGGGGCTGTCATTCTCAACATGTCTGTATCTCATACACAACACCCAACATTACCCTTCATGAAATGACATGCAGCTTCCTGTACAGGGCAGACGCAGCCCACCGTCTGCCCTGCATGGGATTAGAAATAGGCATACGAAAACTTATTATTATTATTATTATTATTATTATTATTATTATTATTATTATTATTATTATTATTATTATTATTATAACAAGCAAATTATAACATTATATCGATATCACACTGATCCTGAATGTTTAAAAATGCTTTCACACGTAATGTTACAGTATGGAAAAAATAAATAATTCATATGCATAAATGAAGATCTACTTGGACTCACAATTCATGGAAGGAAAATGCAAGTTTCACATGGAGATTGTAACAAAAAATGCAATAGATTGACAGTCACGAAATACTTGAAAAGGTGGTGCAGAATGATTAATGAGTGTTGTATAATGTCCATTGTGATACTGTTGTGTGTATTTTAGGGAATAACTAACCCATCTAAATTTCCAGCTATATTTTCTAATACCTCCTCATCTGCCAAGCAACAACCATTTAATTAACTAACTAAAGTTTAGACTATGCATTTGTAAAACTGTAAATAATCTCGTTATTATTATTATTATTATTATTATTATTATTATTATTATTATTATTATTATTATTATTTCATCGGAAATATTTATAATCAGATGCTACAGATATACTATATATTCAAATAGATTTTTAATTAGTTTGGTTCATAAAATTCCCGCGATGCATGAAGGGAGCCTGAAATTAGAAGTCATATCCCTGTACTTCAGATTATACGTAAACGTGGACGTCCTGTGGCTATGAGTGGTAAACTAATGGTCACGTAAAAAAATTATCCAAAATACGTCGGGGATTATTTACAACCTGACTTAATAACCAAAAACAGAAAATGGCTAAATAAATTGGAATCATGTGGGAGATATATGAATTTTAAACCTATCACTCAGTTCCTAACAAAAGTTATTTCACTTTGTAGGATAATTTTCTACTCGGGGACTTCGCAGCGGAGACGTGTAATTGCAAGGTACAGCTTAAATAATAAAACGTTTTATACTGTGAAGGCGTATACCTTTATAATTTAGGCCTGTACGTTTTAATCTATATTCTTAGAAAGCAGCCATATTTATTTTAAAATTTACCCTCCATGACATTAATAATACAGGTTAAATATGTACCTCATGTCTCCTATTTGAAATACCACACAGGTTATCTCTCAAAATAACATTCAGTCACAGTTCAGGTAATATCTAGATGAATTTTTCATGATTATTTTACTATATAAGTGAGCTTAGAAACATTGTAGAACAGAAACAAGTTGTTTACAGTATTCCCGTTTCCAGTTTTGTAATCACCTTTCAGTTAATTTAATCTCAATAATGCTTTCTTATATATGCCTTGTTCCTTGCCTGAACGTTCAGCGCTGCGTCTTTTGGTTCAGAGTGTTCCAGTTTCGATTTCCAGACGGGTCGAGAAATTTATCATCGTTAGGTTCATTCAGCAGAGACTGGGCTTTTTTGTTAGCCTTGATACACAACTCCTCACTAACACACACAACATGCACACTGCGAACCACCACAGAAACCACCTTGCAGGAAGGCCATCCAGCCTTGAAACGAGACCAGATCCATATGTGCAACTCAGTTCACCCACGCTACCTCACCTGATAGTGGAATTTTTTTTTGAAGAAAATGAAATAAACGCTTTCCTATATGAAACGTTTTGTCTTCGAACAAATCCATCAATTGCTTTAATCTCAGAAATACCGCTCGATTTGAAAAGTTCTAGAATCACCCAAAAAGTTCACTTGTTTCAAGTAGATGTACATGAAATATTTCTATTATGTTGTTACTTGTTAATGTAGTTTGCAGTCTTTTCATTAACACGATGTAAGTATTAAAATATAAGTACTAATATCCTATTTCTACTGATTTAAGAATTCTAGTTAATATTTAGTGACCGAATATTGATTTAGAAATATATTTACCTCATAATACGAGTAAAAGTTCTGTACTCCTGTATATGTGCACTGAGTTAATTTTATGAATGTAATTGGACGAGTGAATGGCTTCTGATGAAGTATTTTAAAGTATTACATACATTAAGTTCACAGTGATAAGTAATGTTACTATCGAGTACGAATGAAACGTTTGGAATTCTTTGTGGGTTGAACAATGAATAGGTCAAAGCCGGGAGCGCAACGGCACAATTTTGCCGGCCGATGCGGGCTTCCATGGCCGGCTGTAAATCACCGGCTGCTCGGCCGGACTCGGGGTGGACGCTTCAACGGGCAAGGTACAGCTTCAGGGGCTTTATCATCCAGACGCGTTGTTCTGTTGAGTTAGTACGCGTTGTTGCGTGGTGTTAGACTAGAGCAATTCATTACAATTGACCAGTAACAACAGCCAAGGGTGTGGGTTGAGCAAATATCGGCAGTGACATGGGCCGACAGCCCACTAACCCCTACTGCTGTCCGTTCAACATCTGATACTACAGCATCTGACACAAATATATTGTACGCTATCTATCCGCATTTATACAGACCATATTTTATTATTTTTGACAATAAGTAATAAAGAAATATCGATCAATGAAATAAACGATCCTATATTTGTTTACACCATTTGAGATGTGAGTTGCTTTGTCACTTACTTTTAAATGAACGCAATAAAGACCAAATAAACTGCTTGGCATATGATGGAATGTTAAGGTCATTAATGAAACCTCTAACTTCGATAACACTTCATTTTAAACGATGTGCGAATATATTGAAATAGAGTTGTTTCGGCCTTTGGTTTCAGTCACCAGGTAAAAAACAATATTTCACAATAGGACGATCATTTTCAGCAGTCTTCATTTACAATATTTAAAACTTCACATACGAAAGTGAAACCAGCTATTCTGCACTAATTCTCCACACTAGTAATTAATTAACTTATAGTTCCGTATTACATACATCTAATTCATATTCCTTGAATGTAATTCTTCTTCATCACATCTAATGTTACAGGTAAATTTATATTTTTATATTAATATTCTATTCTGATCTCCTGAAATGGGAACAATTCTTCTTACAAACCATAGCCGTCTTATAAAAAGTAATTAGATTGTTCTGCATATTATTCATATCAGCAAAACGTGCAATTTTACGGCAAAGTAATTACTTATACGTAAATATCTACGGTTAGTTTAAACATAGTATGAATACAAAAAAGATGTGCTTTTATATGAATGTGTAGCATTTTTGTACGTACAGTTATAGTTACCATCAAGAACCAATGTATGAAATGATATAAAAAAATGGTATGCCTGATTTGAACAAATGACAAAAATTCGAGTTGATATTTTTGAATTAGTGATAAATCAGTTTTAAGATCGCCTGCCTTGATATTATTGCCTTTCTAAAATATTTGAGTTCCTTTCAATTGAAATATCGTAGTATATCAGGAAAATCAGTATTTTTTTCAAAATTACCAATGGATGGCCATTTGTATGTCAAAATGGGAACTAGGTTTTCACAAGTATTAATAATTCGACGGCTTACTTCTAAAACCTCATATCTCCTAATGTTGTTCCTATCTATTCGTTTCCTTATGACTGGTCACGCCTTCCAGCCACATATTTATATGCAGCCCATCAGAACAATTACGTTGAGTTTATTTTCCTATGCTAACCTGTGGAGGAAAATGAACCTTAAATGCATTATACTGTAGGAGTGCGTAAATACGTCATGCAAACTACAACCCTACAACACGGTATGGTAAGGTCCATTTTCCTTTACACACCCGCATAGGAAAATGAACACAACGAAAATTGTTCTGATGGACTGCATATCCACATGTGGCTGGGAGGCGTGATCAGCCTTAAGGTATATAATGGGTAGGAAGAGCGTTGGGACATACGAGGTTTTAGTAGTAAGCAGTCGAATTGTAACACTTGTAATTAAAAATGTATTTTAAAGAAGTAAACTTCGTGAGTTTGATGACGTTAATGACCAGAGATTGAATAATTTGGTAATATTTGAGGGTAATCCACTCATTGTTAACTCAAGAATTTGTGGAACATTGCGGAATAATTATTATATATTATCACCGAACCTTTGATATAAAATCTTGAAAATAGTGAACGACATTTACGTCCAGAAATTCTAGATGTTATATCTAGTGGGAATTATGTAACTTCATAAAATATCACTAAAAAGAATGTTTGTATTCTTTGAATAAACAGTATAACACTCTGCATGTCTCATTTTATAGGAATTTTATCCCGAAGACGTTCTTCAACGTGCCAGAAACAATAGGCATTGCGTTTTTACATTCATGGACCCTTAAATGTCACCTATATCAGACGGGCTTGTATCAACGATCTTTAGGACTGACAGTCAAAGCCTAACTGACTATGTGAATCAGGTCGGTCTAAGATCAAGAACAACAGCTAGGACTTGCACTGTCGATGCCAGGTTGAATATTTTTAAAATATGCGGCCTACAATCCCGGATTAATCTTTTATATTCAACGGTTAATTTCTTGGGTGATATGTAACATAGAATGCAACGACATAGGGTACAGTATGTCAAATGTGCTAACCAACTCACAATGAGTTTTAATATTCATATTGTCCTTTTGTATACTTTGTCGTCAGGTGAAACGTCAATTGGTGAAAGTCGAAATAAATAAATAAATAAATAAATAAATAAATAAATAAATAAATAAATAAATATACTATATAATGGTTATAGACTTAGAGATTTCTTTAAGAAAAGAGTGCGTTAATGTCTTCAGTAGAATTGAACATGCAAGGACATTATGTACAATATGAAATCATAACATCCAAGCCTAATTTAAAAACATAGAATTATTATTATTATTATTATTATTATTATTATTATTATTATTGAAACCAGCTTGATGTAAACTTTACACACTTTTTAAGGATATCATATGGCTAAGAGATCAGCTTATTTCAAACAACTGTCGGGAATAAGCTAAACATTTTTAGTCCACTTCCTACTGCAGACACACAAATATTCAGCTTTGATCTGGTAGGAGGTATATGGACTGAGAATATGCGCAGCATCGAACGTCAAATAAAGTATGTAAGCTCATTATTTACTTTCCATCTCTAGATCCGAGTTCATTCGTCTTGTACTTAGAACTTGATTATACATCCTCTTCGTTATTAAGCAATAATGAACGAAATCGATTATTCGACTCGCTAATAATAGAGTTCCTGATAGAGCTAATAGGGGACCTGCTTTGTTATACAGCAATAAAGTAATGAATTCCTATTTCCATGGACAACCGATAAATCATCTTTCTCTAATAGAGCCATTTCAACGCAAAAGAAACAACCAAATGACACAGAACATGCAATATTCTTGTTTCTTACCCTTACAAGCAGCTAGAGAACAAATGCTTTTGTGCTGCTTTCCGACATTTACAACTTTTCATAAACAAAAATTCGTCGAGTATAATGAACAACATATCTGTAAGTACTGCACATAGAACTAATTGTAATTTATATATTATTCCTAATACATTACGAATAATAAAATAAAAATACATTTAGTACATTTACCCCAGAATTAAAGTAACCTATTTCAATATTTGTGGCATTTATAAGATCTTCATCAAGTGTTTATGCTTTACTTAGATTTAATTCATATTTTAATTGTATATTTTATCAGTTATACTCGATGATATTTTACATTTTCACATGCACAACATTTTTAGTCCACTTCCTACTGCGGACACACAAATTTTCAGCATTGATCTGGTAGGAGTTATATGGACTGAGAATATGCGCAGCACCGAACGTCAAATAAAGTATGTATGCTCATGATTTACTTTTGCACCGATATGAATGATTTGCGAATTTCTTTCCCCATTTTTCAGAGCACCAATACTTTAGACAGTTTGTTCATTGATTTAAAATCATCACATCATTCACAGAATTCGAAACAAAAATCTGAGATATTCTGATGTTTTATTTATTCAAATTAACATTTTGGTATTAGCAGCAGTAGTCGTTCATTTATCAAATGACTTAAGAAAATAGCGTCGTAGAAGAAACCTCGTAGGTCAAAACGCTATTCCTATCCATTATTTTCCTAAACACTGGTCATGCCTCCCAGTCACATACTTATATGCAATCCATCAAAACAATTTTTGATGTGTTCATTTTCTTATGCTTATGTATAAAGGAAAATAAATCTTACCGTAACGTACTGTAGGAATTTATATTTATATGACGTATATACGCACTCCTACAGTATACTCTAGTTATGGTTCATTTTTCTTTACAGGTCTGCATGTGAAAATGAACACAACGAACGTTCTGACATACGAGCTTTTGTTTCTTCACCGACGATATAGTAAGCAGCTCTGGGCTCAGGTTAATTTGACTTTCAAATCGGCTGAACGAAAGGGTTTTAAATCCAGCCCCATGGTCTACGGTTAACATGCCTACCTCTCACCCGAAAGCCGCGAGTTCTATTCCCGGCCAGGCCAGGGATTATTTACCTGGATCTTAGGTGTGATTCGAAGTCCACTCCACCTACGTTATTTAAGTCTAGTAGCTATTTGACGGTGAGATGGCGACCCTGGTCTACAAAGCCAATAATGACTGTCGAGGGAATTCTTCGGGCTGACTCCGTGACACCCCGCAATCTGCAGGTCTCAGTGCTCAGCATCGGTCGTTTGTTGGCCAATGCCCATCAGACTTGTGGTGACATGGGGTTTAGTTTGGGAAGGGAATTATAATCATACCAGCAAGTCACTACGACAGAAAGGTCTCACTGGTGAAAAATGTTCTTCGGAACCGAAGTACAGAAGTTCACACACTATTCGTGAAAAAAAAATCGGATATTATCCCGATACGGGATTTAACTCTATCTCTCATCGACACGTAATCCAAGAAAATGATTGTTTGGTACTTTACTTAAGTATCAGGACATTTTAACGACTGTAAGAAAGGAACTTGGAACTCTACTTTTCATTATGAATTGAAATAAAACCATTTCCCACCTTTATGCGTAGCTTGTTTCTCCAATTTTCTCCGACTCAGATTATCAAGCGGAAGAACGCGCCCGGAGAAAATTAATTCAAGATGGATACATGAAAAAGAGAGAACTCAGCGTACTCTTATCTCCAAACATAATAGAAGTATTTGTCACCACAATGTTGGTGGGTACTATTCATTGTAAATTCGATGCTGACTTTTCTTTGCAATATCTTCCCACGTCGAAGGCAACCATCTGTTGAGGAAATATATTTATCATTATCATGTTAGCATATTTTTGGGGAAAAATGAATATGAAGATTTTCCAAGACCTTCAATTCTTGGATAAGCTTTTCTAAGAGAGGCTAGAAATAGCCACACGAAATTATTATTATTATTATTATTATTATTATTATTATTATTATTATTATTATTATTATTATTATTATTATTATTATTATTATTATACTGTTTAAGCTGTGAAATACTTTGTTAAAACGGTTACAAGAAAGAAAAAAACGGGAATTTTCCGTAAATTATTGCACATTATCTGAAATATAACAGCATTTATATACTGTACGATTTAAATTACTCATGTTATTTAATAATTCTGAGTTTCACAGATATTTCGCAATTCTTGTCTATTCATAGATGCCGTTGGACAAGCTTGGCTCCAGTTCACAACTCTCTTAATTTGAGTACAGTAACACAGATGATAGCCTATACCTCTTCCAATTTGCTGCAAAATGAAACGTTTTTCTACAATGAAAGAGTGTGCTAAGTACGAATTTGATATAATGGTGGTGATGATAATAATAATAATAATAGTCCCTAAAGGATATAATCTTTAACATCACACAAAAATCAATCAAACGAAGCAGTTTAAATTAGAAATTAAATTCGAGCTCATTAAAGAAGCAGTATACATTATTATAGTCACTGATTAGATGGACATAAATAGGCATATTCACATTTTACATAATATTCACTTACACATAATGATGACAGAAAGCAATCTCATATTCCAATCACGCAGTGTTTTCTTTGAACCATTCCTGGTGTGTTTTACTTTATTCTGATGTACACTATACATATATTAGCGCATATCCAGAGTGGAAACCGAACGATAAATTAAAGTTTCAACGAATGTTTGTTAGAGCACCCGATCCGTACGTTCAACGAAGCACATTCCGAACAACTGCACTACCTCAGTATAGAACTACAACAAAACTAGTCGCATGATCAGAACTGACCAACTTCTTAATACGGCCATTCAGCCATTATCGTTTGGAAGAAAAGAAAAAAAGGAAGAAACATGCTAATAAAAGGGTGATGGTGTATACTTTCATTTTTTATGAAATTCTTCTCCCCTCTTTCTTAATATCGTTAACCACACCTCCCCTTAAAATGGTTTGGCCTCGAAGGAATTTAAAAATAATAAAACAAGTCCTAAGTTCTTCTTCTTCCTCTGCTTCTCCCCTCAAGTGATGGCCTCCCGCGCCAAGACGGAGCCGAGGAGAGGCGGGTGACTCGACTGAGCCAGCGAGTGCAGGGGGTCGGGCGGAGTCTAGCCAAGTACTGCTTGCCTTGCTTATAGGAAGCCTAGCCTGCCAACCTGCACTTATTAAGGGCTTTTACCAACGACCTTCCTCTCTTCTTCTTTTTTTTATCATGTATAAAAGAGTGACCGAACAAAGAACGACCTCTACCGGAATTTTAAGAAAAGCTGACGTAGGGCACAGTACTTCCATGAATGCGGGAATGAAGAGGTAACCAAGGCTTGGTGGAAAATTACTAAAACAGAGTAGGTTTCAAACCATTCATCTAATTGGTTGCTACAAGGTTTCATTCAAGAGTTCAATTTCTAATTTGCTTTAGGAGAATGAAGAGGTCGAATATACGACTTTAAAACGAATTAGTGCTCAGGATTATTTATCTATAATTTTCAGACATATGTTCTCCTATATCTAATTAATGCATCTCAAACCTACAAGAGAAAAGAAAGAAAAGGCTGTGGAAAGGTACTGAAAATTGATTGCAGCTTCAGTGGTTACAACCTTGCAGGAGATGCCAGTAATAGTAGTAAGAACTTGCACTTACTTTTAAACGAAGTGAACTTTCGTAAATCAATTTTGTTGGGATTTTAAAATAAAAAAATAAGACATGACAACAATACTTACATTCAGAACAGAAGCAAATACAAACACTAATTCCAACTTAACGTTATATTGATTAAATTTCTTTAAATGTACGACAACTCTACTTTCTAGTGAGCATTACTGGGTTAGCAAATGGTATTTTTCTTTCTTCAAAGCAATTAAATCTAGACATATTATAAAATTAAGTATCCGATATGTGTCCATTTGAATTTCCTTGACGCGTTTTTAACCGTTCATCATTTGTACAAAATATTTATTGAGGGAGGTTTAATGATATGGAACACCAATATACGATAAAAGGTAGCAAGGTAGTGACGAGTTCAATGAAGGAAGGAATTAAACAGGCCATCCGAGCACTTTCTTGGCTTACTCTGCCTAAACCGTCAATGATAGGCCCCAAGTATGTAAGGAAGAATTGTTGATCATAAATAGCTCTACAAAATGTACGAGAGGGTATATACCTATAAAAAGTAGCACTCAATAAGTGTGTTTATAATATTGACTGTAAAATAATTCAACCTAAAAGAGTATATTTTGACATTAAACACTTCCTACCAAAATAAATTGCTTATTCACCACACTAAAAAAGTTTACTGTATATAAATTTCACGAAGAATTTATGAGTTATCATCGTTTCATTGAAATGGTTTAAATATCGGATGGGGGCAAAGGAGAGATCTAGCAGGCTGGTGTTGTGAATTGCCCCTCGGAAAATCATCACGCTGAGCCGCGTGTATTGAACACATTACGGGGATAGCCACGTACTACTGCCTACAAATACATCTTGTAAGTATTATCAGCATAAATTAAAAATAACCCCCAATGCGATGCTGGGACTGGTCAGTATATTGATCCTAGCTTTGACGGTAGAAATGTTAAGTCCTGCTCTTATAGAAAATCGATTTTTCTTCCTTGACAGAGTTATCAAATTGAAGTTTTCAGTTCCTGGTTTATGTGACCAAATGCTAAAGAAAGAGAGATATAAACAATTAGAGAATCTCACATTATTATCCTTCCTTCATATATTTTATATCGCCGCTCGACCGGTAAAAGTTTGTATTCCACAAAGCTCTTCCTATCAATTATTCTCCTTAAGACCGGTCACGACTCCCAGCCACGTATGGATATACAGTCCATCAGAACAAATTTTGTTGTGTTCATTTTCCTATGCCCATGTGTAAATGAAAATGGACCTTACAGTACCGTACTGTAGGATTGTACGTTTGCATTACGTATTTACGCACTCCTAGTGTACAATGCATGTAAGGTTCAATTTCGTTTAATCGTTGACATAGGAAAACGAACACAACGGACATTGTTCTGATGGACTGCGTATCCATATGTGGCTGGGAGGCGTGACCAGTCTTAAGGAGAATAATGGAAAGGAAGAGTATTGTGGGATACAACGTTTTACCGGTGAAGCGACGATATAGGCCTAATCAGAAATACAATAAACTCTTTGACATGAATTTATATGGAAGAGGAAGGGACGGGTTACAGATGAAGTGTTGCCTCAGTCTTGAAATCAATCAATCAATCAATCAATCAATCAATCAATCAATCAATGAATCAATCAATCAATCAATCAATCAATCTTGGAGGATTACAAGATGAAAACAAATCTAAAACAAAGGTAATGGAATAGAAAGGAATAAAGTAAGGCAATGAAAGAAACAGTAAATGAATGAAGAAATAGGAAATGAAGTCTTATTACTTGAACAGTAGAACAATTAAATGATGATAGTAGAAGTAAGGAGGACGTAAACTACAAGACAAGCACAGACATGCGAATCCTTTATTAACAAAATATATTTCTTACGTCTCAAACGTAGTAAAGCATATTAGAAAGATGTTTCTGAATACTGTTGCATATAGTAGGCCTATAATATGACTGGAAATGAAACGTGGGCAATATTTAGAACAGAAAATGCGATAATAGAAGTTTTTTAAAAGTGGTGTTGCAAAAACAAATACTGAAGATGAGATGGGAAGATCGAATAACGACTGAAGAAATACTGACTCGAGTTGTGAGAGAGAAGAACGATTTGGAGAAATTTGACCGGAAGAAAAGGTAGACTGGTAAAACACATCTTGTGTCACTCAAGATTTATTCAGTTTTTTGGGTAGGGGGTGTTGGAGGATAACAACAGTGAGTAGTAGACGGATATACAAACAGATTAGAGTAGAAATGATCTGGTTATCATACTATGGAATGACATGAAGAACAATTGATGATGACATGGAGTGAAAAGCAAGTAACTGCAAGTTCAGCAGCTCAAATCCTGCTGCGATACAGTGTATTTAGCAAGAGAGCTTCCGCACATACTTGGGTTAGTTAACTTCGTACATTGTTTAACGTTCAACATTAATCAAGATGAGCAAAAACAGGGACGTGAAGGTAGTTCCTTCTTTAAAATGCTGTTCGTAGCATTTTTCAACTTCGAGGGTTAGTCTATTGTATAGCTTCGGAATATTCATCTACACACGAATGCGCACACTCGCTTAGTAAGAAAAAAAATATTAATCTTAAGGGACGTAAGTGTGTACTGTATTGCATATTCTAGTCTTTTCTAGCTTTCGTGGAATATCATTTGTGAAAGTTGTTGATCGGAGGGGCGAGAGACACTTAATTGGCCGAAACAATCACTTTAAATTCCGGGTCGTTATTGAATTTTAGACAGACGGTAGTGATGATAAAGACGTGGTTAATTGTATTGTTATCAGCTTCTGAAATGGGCATTTATGTATTGCCAAAACATGCCTTTAATTTTCATAAAATGAAGGGGCCTCAGACGTGAAGTAGGAGTAGGGTCAATAGGAAATAAGTGCAAGGTGCAGGGTCCACTGCAAAATCTCTGGAAAAGAGTTGATTATCATGCTAATTTTGCTACTAATAACATCAATACCACCACCACCACCACCACCACCACCACCACCACCACCACCACCACCACCACCACCACTACTATAGTCACTGTGATGTAAGGAAAACGTGTTTGCCTTATGAACATCTCATTTATGAATCTTCCTATGTTCCTTTCATTCATAATGTGTATTTCCATCTCTACCTTGCGGGTAAGTTACTAAGGGTACCGCCTGGATTTCCTTACATGCCATCACAAACGAAGTGGATGGCAGTGCATCCTGTCTTCTTTCAAAAAATTAATTTCATGGAGCTCAATTACAATATCTCGGGAAATGAAAATTCCATCTCATTTAACCTACCCTACTAGATATTGACTTTTGCTCCAGGTCAGGGCTTTCCACATTTATGTGTCACGACCTCTTGAAATATTTCTTTTCTTTCGGCCTTATTTTTATAATTTTTCTGACGTAATTGCATTGCAAAACTGATCTTCGGAGAGACCTACAAGTTCAAAAAATATATTACACCTGCATTCAATTCAATTTCATGGCACCCTCGAAATTTTGCACTTGTGACATTTGTATATTTGCACCGAGCGGAAAGGCCGTGCGTGTTAACACGCTGTCGCTATGCAGCAGACTCTGAATTCGGGAGACGATTGGGTTCGAAACTCACCTTCAGCTGTCTTGAGAATTTTTTTCTGTGGTTTCCCATTTGTCCGCCTCTGTGGTGTGGTGGTTAGCGTGATTAGCTGCCACCCCCGGAGGTCCAGGTTCGATTCCCGTCTCTTCCACGAAATTTGAAAAAGTGGTACGAGGGCTGGAACGGGGTCCACTCAGCCTTGGGAGGTCAACTGAGTAGAGGTGGGTTCGATTCCCACCTCAGCCATCCTGGAAGTGGTTTTCCGTGGTTTCCCACCTCTCCTCCAGGCAAATGCCTGGGATGGTACCTAACTTAAGGCCACGGCCGCTTCCTTCCCTCTTCCTTGTCTATCCCTTCCAATCTTCCCCATCCCCCATAAGGCCCCTGTTCAGCATAGCAGGTGAGGCCGCCTGGGCGAGATACTGGTCATTCTCCCCAGTTGTATCCCCCGACCAAGAGTCTGAAGCTCCAGGACACTGCCCTAGAGGCGCTAGAGGTGGTATCCCTCTCTAAGTCCGAGGGAAAAACCGAACCTGGAGGGTAAACAGATGATGATGATGATGGTTTCCCATTTTCACTTCCAGGTAAATGTCGGGACTGTTCCTATTCACACTCCACAGTCGATTCCTTCAGCCTCGTTATCCAATTTCATTCACCATAATTCATTTCATCTTACTTAAATCCTCAGCTGAGGTTACCGTCAGGAAGGACATCCGGCCATGAAAACACTGCCGTGTAAATTCATCTTGACTCATGTCCGATTCCGTAAGAAATGGAAATAAGGGTTAAACATACAATGTTTGTATATTTTTCTCCCTTGCAAGCTAACGTTGTAAGCTCTTCATTATTCTATTTAGCGAATCCGGTTTTAACCATCAATCCATATTTACACAAAATAGGACATTAGAACTTCTTCAGCTTATGGCAGACATTTCTAGTGTCTCTGGAGTCACCCAGACTCATTTTGATCACGGTTTAAAGCCGTATACCCTATATGATGCTGCCTGATTTTCAGGTGAAAATTCCAACCCAGGATCGACCTCGATTCGAACGTTAGCCTCCGAACGGAAAGCAACCAGCTAAGCACATCGATCAATATTTACATTAAGTCGGAAAATCAGGTGTCGCCAATGGAAACAAGATTTAGCCACAGTACAATACAAAACAACGTACCACGTTACAAAAACTGACATCCCAAATACCGTGCATGTTGACCGTGCGGTTAAGGGCGTGCAGCCATGAGATTGCATTCGGGAGATAGTGGGTTCGAACCATACGGCCGCTTCCTTACCACTCCTAGCCCTTCCCTGTCCCATCGTCACCATAGGTCCTATCCACGTCGGTGCGGCGTAAATCAACTTGAAAGAAAAAAAGACATCTCACATCTTTTCTGTTATTGCTAAACGCGAATTGAGGACTAGGTGCGGCGTGAATGAAATGAAATGAATGCATGTTTGTTTGTGAAAAGAGATTCAGTTTCAAGGACATTTCTTGCATATTTATGATGTTTTAGAAACTAAGATGAACCTAATCATCATTCTTTGCGGACCTCCTTGGTTGTTAGTACGGACCGGTAGGGATCCGCGGACGACGGATTGGTAATCACTGATCCAGGTAGTTTGAGATGGGTTATACGTGCCTGCAACTATATTTACAAGTATTTTGCAGCATATTGGAGAAGTGAGAACTTTGTACAGGTCTTCATCTCAGCCTTTTCCAGATCATTGAAGAGAGAGTAAAACATGAGACAATTCCTACTCACGACAACGTCTCTGAGCACCTGATGCTGGGCTTCCTACTATTAACAACATCTGAATTACATCTTACTGTATATTTCTTTCAGAAAATATGAACTGGTTCTTGTTCGGATAGAGCTACAGCAGTTCAGTTGTAAAGACCCAGTTCGATTCATGGTAATAAAATGGATTTGAAAGGAATATATATAGATTCCTGTACTCTCCACCTAACTCTAATTAAACCATCTGGGTGAATGTTAGTAGTACTTAACCCGCCATCGGTATCGTTGTTAGGTAGCCCCTAACAAAAACATTCCTTATTAAGAAAAGTTTTTTGGTTTGAATCATCGCGTAACGAAGGAAAACATGTGACTCATAAACTCATTTGAGAATACCTGGAGTTTGAAAAGTTTGAGTCTTAAACCAAAAAACTTTTCTTAATAAGGAATGTTTTTGTTAGGGGCTACCTAACAACGATACCGATGGCGGGTTAACACAGTGCCTTCATTAACAGTACTGTGTAAATGCCTAGGACAAAAATAAATAGTTTTCTTCTTTAAACTACAATTTAGAGATTGGGTGGAAACAGTAATTGGGTGTAAGTTTAACCCTCCAAGTGCTGATGGTTTCACTCGTAAGTGCTGAGCATTCTTCAGGCAGTGTGCAGATACATTAAAAAAAATTATAATAAATACAAATTCGTAACTACATATGGCATATTATATATCAATTTGTTCAGGAAGAACTAGGGAATAACATAATAGTAGGATATTTTACTTACATGAATGAAGTAAAAAGTATAATGGATGATTAGCCAAACTTTTTTTAAAAAAATTCAAAAATTCCAATTTTTGAGGTTGGTAACAAGCACTACATTATCTGAAGTTAAATTAATAAGTTAATATGTAATAATAGAAACTTCAATGAATAATAAAAAAGTCACAGGTAAAAAGACTCGGAGAGAGTCTGTTGTGGTGGGCCATTAGGTCTATATGTGCCTGGTAGGGTTCGCACGTTTGGATTGTCTACATCACTACTTGACGCATCACTATAGTCACGGATATCTAAATTAGGGTCATATTCTTCCCCACTTCCAGAAGAAAAGTCGTCTAATGAAAAATCATCAGGAAAATCTTCTACATTACCAATGTCGTCTGCACTTTCATCACTCTCAAGCTCCCCCAGTGCTTCTCTAATTGCACTAGAACCACTTAATTCACTCATGTTTATATTATAATAATCACTAAATAAAATAATCAATTAAAATAGAGTAAATCAGCCACACAATAATCACAAGTCGGCTAGCAAAAAATAACCTTCAAGCGCGCGAAGCAACAGCGCAGTTTTGAACAGACGTAAACAAGACCAGTTACAGCTGACTGAATTATTTCCCCAACCAAAGACCAACGTACACTTCTTAACAGATAGAGAATTTCATTTCGCAGCGAGAATATTCCTAAAATCGATTGTTATGCCGATTTTAGGAGTTGTTATATCAATTTTACGAATCGTCTCACTGCGAGACGATAGCACTTCAGCCAGGATCCGAATCGTCTCGTAGTGAGACGATAGCACTTCGAGGGTTAATGTTGAAGGTAGTAATAGATAAATTTAAATGTAATAAGAAAAGCATTCATGTATCATAATAATATGAATTGCAATAAATGATTACCATCCAGTTCCATGTGATCCGGAACTAGGGGATGGGAGTATTCTATTATATTCTATTCTATCCTATTATATTCATTAACAGTACTGACGCGGGCGCGGTATTAGAGTCAATCGTCCTGGCTGGTTATCAAGACAGCCTTGATTCGAATTCCGACCAATCTATGCACAGTTTATGAAATTCATGTCCTAGAGCAGGGATGGCGAACCTTTTCCAAGTAGTGTGTCATTTTAAGTCTGGTTTATTGTTCTCCACTGTTGACTGTGACACTTGTTGTTTTTCATTAAGGGATGTCTACAACCTAGAACCCCATCCCCCGGCGACTTCCTTTCTAAATTCCCCATTATGCTTCATAATATGTTATTTATTTATTCATTTACTGATTCATTTATATATTTATAATACATATATCTCGTAAATACATTTGATTGCATGTTCCGCGGGGCTGTATCTCAATTATGGCCACGGCGGTTTCCTTCCCTGCGAATGGACTTCACTTTCTTCATTAGCTTCATTATCTTTCATGTTGTGGTTTGCACGTTCAACAACAATTAAACTAATTTCTCCCGCGTCACATTTACATGAGGAAATCTTAAAAAACAAAAAAAAAACAAAAAAACAAACAGCTATCTTTGTTTGTAAGGTCACATTCATGATTTCATCAAAATATACTGCATACATGTAGGTATGGGTTATCCAAATTAGCTTTCAATTGCTCCGACACTTCTTCGCTCATTTGTATTATTCTATCCTTGACAGCAGTTCAGCTGGCTGGCATTCCTTTAATTCTGTTAATTATTAGTTGTTTGTTAGGGAAGTTTTCAAATAATGTGTCGGATGTCAATAAGAAACTTTCTTTCAACAACTCACCGTCAGAAATCGGTTTCCCATGCATGCTGTACTATGCAGTGAGACAGTCGCACTGATATTATTTCTTGGCCGGAAAGATGATACAAAAGAATTAGTTTGTTTTGTGCAATGTTCGATATTTTGTGAAACGAATTCTCTTCTTTCTTTATTTGAAATGCAACAAACATTTGAATGACCAATCTTGAAATTGCGCTTTAAATTAAATGTGGGGGATACAATTATTGTTTTGGAACACAGGCAACATATCTTTTTTAACAGGCCGAATTCTCTTGGCCAGAGTTGTTGAAAAATACGGTCACCACTTTTGTTAAGTTTATGTTCTTTTCGGCACCGAAAACATGTTTGCGACGTCCGTATACAAAACCACCAGAAAACGAAACTGTTATCTCACTTTCAGACATATCAGAGTAGCAGTATTGTCATATTGCACGTCCGAATGGAACTAGTATTTACATTTTCGGTATTTATTTCTTACACGTAAAACACTATAAGATATGCATTGTCTGTAGTACAACACGTATATATAAAATATTATTATGCTCATGTGGCGTGCCACCGAAATCGTGTTCGCGTGTCACCTAGTGACACGCATGGCATAGGTTCGCCATCCCTGTCCTAGAGGATCGAATTCTACGTAGAACTCGTCCTGTTTATGATCACATTTTGAATATTCCAACAAACTACGAGCCTAATTATTTATTTCTAGACATTAATATTAGTGTTCTTAGCTTTATATCCCACTATGAATTGTTACTGTTTCCAGAGACGCCGAGGTGCCAGAATTTATTTCCACAGGAGTTCTTTTACGCGTCAGTAAATATACCGACACGAGGCTGACGTATTTAAGGACCTTCAAATACCACTGGACTGAGCCAGGATCGAATCTGCCAAGATGGGATCAGAAGGCCAGCCACTTAGCCTGGTATTTTAAAAATTAACACACATCCCTGGCATTAACTCTACAGTAGCTCAACTGGAAAGACCCAGTTCGATGACTCGGACTGACTTAGCCATCTGCGAGAGTGTAAGTATTAGTGGATTCGAGGCTACCAGCGATATGGTTTGAAACCACCGCCTTCCGAATGTAAGCCCACTGCTACATGGCCGGAATCTCGTTGCCGACTTGCTCGGTTTACTTGCGCTCTTGCTAGTACTGCAGGGAAGATAAAAATTGAGCCGTTTCCTAAAATTATCGAATTGATCACTATATTATAAGGGATATTATATCAGGATTGCTAGCTAGACCTATGTTATGATATCAAGTGCATACTCTCCTACAGCTTTCCTTGATCAATCACTCACTGCCTAGTGTGTCTTATTTAGAACATACTGTACATACGGCAAATTTTCACTACGAAGCTATAAACTGTACTTACACAGAAGATTCACGGAATACCGCTACGGTCTGCTCGTTGAACCGAAGACACTGAAGTTACCGCGCAAGCAGCAGCATTTTGAAGGCACGGAGAGACTGAGCGGTTCTCAAACACAGAGGAAGTCGGCAGCATGCGTGACCAACATACTGAACAGCTGAGCGACATCCCATGGTCATTCTAAAACTTCGAAATTCAGGAGGGCGCGGTTTATATGGTCATGTCTTCATTCGGTTATCACAACATTCATGATGCATAAGACTAACATTATAAATGTTGAACATTCAAATGCTTGTCCTTCCTTGTGATCTTCCATTATATTCTTTGACGTGGATAGTTATGCTGTATGTCTTCATTAAAATTAATTACGGTGGAAGTAATGAGTGTAATGAATATAACTTTAATTAGCCTTTTATGCCCACTTCAATTACTTCAGAAAGCCAGATCATATTTTGAAAGGTTTAGAATCAATATTCAAAAGCTCTACCCTTGTACCTTTGAAATGCTATAAACTGTTTATCATCTTTTATTTGTCTGTCCCATTTTGAAAGAAGTAGGTATGAGTTAGTAATTCACATAAATACGTGTGATAGGACTATGCAATATCAAGCCCCTTCTAATGCTTTATTTTAAAAAAAGTTGCTTTTATAATACTGAGTTTCTACATTTTATTTACAAGTCGTCCCATTTTTAAGTTTTAGTTGTTATTTTATGTATTAATCTAGTTTTGTTATCTATAGCCCTAACATACCATGTGTAAAATGGGGCTTGTACTTTGATAATCAATAATAATAATTATTATTATATACGAATTGATTATTAATGTTTTAGAGGTAGTAGGACAACAAGATAATCTAACTCCCTTAACTCTAATCAGTCGATTTGATTGCCTAAAATGGCAGAAGCACTGCCTGAGCCCTAGTTAGTGGGTTGGATCCCAGCTTGTTTGATGGCATTTGAAGTTGTTCAAATACGTCAGGCTCACGTCGTATATTCACCGATATGTGAAAGAACTCCTGAGCGACAAATTTCCGACACCTCTGCGTCTCATAAAACCGTCAAAATAGCTAGTGAGACAACATCCAATACCATTTCTATTATTAACTCTGATAGAACGGATAAAAAGAACGAGGTATGACACTTCGAAAAATGTTTATCGACAAAAGAAAGTGAAGACCCATGAAATGAAATGGCGTATGGCTTTTAGTGCCGGGAGTGTCCGAGGACAAGTTCCGCTTGCCAGATGCAGGTCTTTTGATGACACCCGTAAGCGACCTACGCGTCGTGATGGGGATGAAATGGTGATGAAGACGACACATACACCTAGCATCTGTGCCAGAGAAATTAACCAATTAAGGTTAAAATTCCCGACCCTGTCGGGAATCGAACTCGGGACCCCTGTGACTAAAGGCCAGCACGCTAACCATTTAGCCATGGAGCTGGACAGTGAAGGCCCATGAAGGCTGTGGACATTAAAACTCCACATGCCTCACAAACCTAACACCATCGGCGGTCACAAAAGTAACAAGCGTTGAGCAAGGGAGATTTGATACGAAAAAAATAAAAAAATAAAACTGAGGCGCATGTAACGTGTAAGATGAAGCAGCAACTAGGCTCAGTTACGAATTCCGTGGTCACCACATCACACTGACAAGTTAAGAGCTGCGGGGGTTACCCACTTTAGTCGCCTCTTACAACAGGTAGGTAATACCGTGGTTGTATTCTATGCTTCCACACACAACGGTATACTTATTATTAAGTGCTAATGCATATCACTTCAGTTAGCCTTTAGGCTCACTTCCATTACTTCAGAAAGCCCGACACTTAAGACGGTATGTGATGTAATGTAAACTTTGCGCTCAAATATCATAAACTTCTTCATTATGAGCTCAAGTTTGTTTGATACATTGGTAAGTTTTGGATTATCACATTACTCTGAGTCTGAGTTTACCAAGACAATTGCTACCCAGCAAGATGGCCAGAAAATATTGGACTAGCACGCGATCAGCGTAACGATATCTTTAACTGTACAGTTGGCTTTTCGTGACTCGGCCTGCTGCACCTCATATCAGGCCGATTCTCAGTTGGTCTCACGAAGTAACTCAAACACTCAGTCAATAATTGAAATCTCTAAATAGGTTAAGGATCGATTTCAGGACATCTAGATTAGAAAGTCACAGTACTCCTACACTACTGGTCTTTGCTATTTGTTTTTTACTTTTCCTTCAGTTTTTATCACATACAATTGTGATACCGCAGCGTGTATGATCAATGAAAATGAAATGGCGTATGGCTTTTAGTGCCGGGAGTGTCCGAGGACATGTTCGGCTAGCCAGATGCAGGTCTTTTGATTTGACACCCGTAGGTGACCTGCGCGTCGTGATGAGGATGAAATGATGATGAAGACGACACATACACCCAGCCCCCGTGCCAGCGAAATTAACCAATTAAGGTTAAAATTCCCGACCCTACCGGGAATCGAACCCGGAACCCCTGTGACCAAAGGTCAGCACGCTAACCATTTAGCCAAGGAGCCGGACTGTATGATCAATGATTAGTTTATTTAATTCCTCTATCGACTTCTTCTAGTATTTACAATACAAGGTCTTCGTCCATTTGCCCAGGACTCGATTCTAGGCATGAGAATTGGAACGTGGTGTTTGCTTAGCCTGGCGGATTCTAATGCCGGCCCCGCGATATAGGGGTAGCGTGCCTGCCTCTTACCCGGAGGCCCCGGTTTGGATTCCCGGCCAGATCAGGGATTTTACCTGCCCCTGAGGGCTGGTTTGAGTTCCACTCAGCCTACGTGATTGTGATTACAATTGAGGAGCTATCTGACGGTGATATAGCGGCCCCGGTATAGAAAGCCAAGAATAACGGCCGAGGGGATCTGCAGTGATGACCGCACGATACCTCGTAATCTGTAAGCTTTCGGGCTGAGTAGCGGTCGTTTGGTAGTCCATGGCCCTTCGGGGATATTACGCCATGGGGAATGGTTTGGTTGGTTTTTGGTGGTTTCTAATTCAGCTCTCGATTGTTCTAGAACCGCTCATTAGCACTTCCTACTCCAAGTCAAGTCAACCTCCCATAGGCCTAAAGCTAAAGCTCGCTCCCTTTCGAATTCTATCTACTTGAATGTATTCAATCCGACAGATTCTAAGACACTAAGGACAATATTCCAAGGTTAGCTACATTATTCAAATAAACATTTTTACTAGCGAGGTCATCATTACCTCAGTTTTAACTGGATCTTTAGCGGGTTTAAATTAAAGCTCTTTACGACAATTAATAGTTTACTCTATAGAACAATTTAAATTGATCTCTCAATGAAAATGGTGCATTTGAAGGTGGACTGGAAAGTAATATTGTTATATTATGATAATTTGATTTTAGCTCTAAAACATGAACACATCGCCAGCCAAAAATATATTTTTGCTAATATACATCTCAATGAAAATTTGGGATATTGCGTGATTAGGTACGTTATGTGGTAGTGCGTATGTAGCTCTGTTGAAAGTGGTAGGGAGCACTGTATGCACACATGTAATTCAATTGCTCATTTACAATGCAGTAGATGTCGCTGCCTACGGTCTGTGTTGAGCCTGGGCTGAACTATGCCATTTCAGGTGAAGACTTGTAGTGGTGTACACAGTGCTTCAGCTAGTGTTTACGTTGCATGTACAATGCGTATTTTCCAGTTTGACTGAGCCAAAATTGCGGCTTTGATTCAGGGTGGACATACAAATGCAGCATTATAAAACCTCGTGGGGGTTACCCGAAGTATTGAACTCATAAGGCGAAAAGTGTACAGTACCAAGTCAAATACATGAGAAAGGTACAGTGAGACCAGCAATGTGCCTGACGGACAGAGGAGGGTCGACCGAAGGTAATAACGCCACATTGACATCACCGTCAATAGCGCACGGAAGACCAACTTCGACTGCTCACCAGTTACCAGACGACTTCGTGAGGGCAACCGGGGCCGGTGTATCTGCACAAACTAAACGCAATTGGCTACATAGTGCCCACTTAAGGTTCATCGATTGGATGTGTTCCTCATGAGAACCGTCGTCGTATTGAGAGGGGAAGATAGGCCATCCAACAGTTTAATTTGTGGTTGGATATGCGGCGTAATGTCATGTTTACAGATGAAATACGGATAACACTTAGGCCAGATACATGATCAAGAAGGGTGTGGAGACGTAAAGGATGCGTTGGAAAGTACCAGCATGTTCAAGGGGTGGGAAGGTAACGGTTATGGCCTTAATTAAGGCACAACTCCCAAATTTAGACCTACCTCTAGTTGAACATATCCAGGGCTACCAATGGTAAGGTTTAAATCTGCCATCTTCCAAAGGCAAGCTTACAGCTACTTAACTAATTTTAATTTTTTTAATGTTTTACAATTTGCCTTACGTCGCACCGACACTGATAGATCTTATGGTGGTATGGGATAGGAAACGGCTAGAAGAATGAAATGGCTTATGGATTTTAGTGTCGGGAGTGTCCGAGGACATGTTCGACTCGCCAGGTGCAGATCTCTTGGTTTGACTCCCGTAGGTGACCTGCGCGTCGTGGTGAGGATGAAATGATGAAGACGACACATATACCCAGCCCCCGTGCCAGCGAAATTAACAAATGATAGTTAAATTTCCCGATCCTGCCGGGAATCGAACCCGACACCCCTCTGAAAAAAGCCAGCACGCTAACCATTTAGCAATAGAGCCGGACAGGAAATGGCTATGAGTGGGAAGGATATGCTCGTGGCCTTAATTAAGGTTACATTCCCGCCATTTGCCTAGTGTGAAAATGAGAAATCACGGAAAACCATATTCAGGACAGCCGACATTGGGGTTCGAAACCACTATCTCCCGAAGCAAGCTCACTGCTGCGCGACCCTCTTAACACGTAGCGACTAGCTTGATAGTTCATGCAGAGATAGGGCAGTGACATTGTTCTCATTTACTGTCTTTAATCCCAATTAGTCTACTTGGGGTCAGTCATAAATGGAATACGGCCGAATCCCTTTTCTGGCACCAACCCAATCTATTGTGCTAATGCCGAAAGATGCGTTTCAACAATTCTTAGAAGGAGGTCCGTTTACTGCCTGCATGAGTGGGGAGAAGAGAGTAGGGGACATGGTTGCCATGGAAACGTGGGCGGACTCACTGTGGTTGGCATGGAGATAAGCCTGCCGGCCGGCTCGTGTTGCTTGGAGTTGCCAAACCATTCACTTCTGAGTTACGTACAACAGAACACAGCGGTATGAAAAAACGAACACGTGGTTTGGAAGCGAATGGCAGGAGAAAGGCATGCACAAACGTGTCAACACCACCAAGTGGCACGTGCAATGCTCCTCCCTCCAGGCCTATCTGTCAGAGTGCATCTTTTAATATTACAGGTGTAGAGGGATGTGTTTACTATTGCGAAATTTCTTTGGTGTCAGGACGTATGGTACGCTGTAAGTAGGAGACGTGCTTATTAAGACGAACGCAAACATCCCGAGGAATTAACCAGAAAAGACTAAATTCCCAACCAGACCAGGCTGAAAAACACATCCGTGACTCTCTGAACCGACGAAACAAGGAGCCCGAAAGAATGATGACATTCTATTCTACTGCATTTTATTATATTTTTAGATCAATTGCTCATTATCAATCTCCATGCTTACTTACGTGCTGGATCTTAATAATTATTTTCGAGATGTTATCAAAGCGTAGTGTAATAAATTATATGAAATGCAGCATATTGTTTCTGGCTTCAATCTTCAGTATGTTATCTGGAATCAATATAGTTCATCCCGCTGGGCCACTCTGCTTGGTTTTCGCCAGTAGAGACACCACAGCTGCATACATTTATTTATACAAACTTCACATAAATTAAATGCACGACATTGTTGAACACGATGACCCAAGTCCCTCACTAAAGTATCATCATGATCATCACCATCATCACCACCACCACCACCACCACCATCATCATCAAAATCAATAACAACATGTACAATAATCTAGGCAGCAAACTGTTGGTCGAAAAGACCACCGTGTCTATGTCGAAATCTCATATAGTCGGGTTGAAATCATGAGTGTGTCCAAGCAAACTGAACTATTTACAGTACAGTATATTACTTACTGAGTAGCCATCATGCAGAACTTTTCTAATATACTTAAATTTTCAAGCTGCTTATGAAATAATCTGACAAGTATTTGATACTTGTATTCAAATTAAAATTTTGTTCCATAACCGAATCTCATTTAACTTATTTATTGCATGCGCCTTAGTTGAATGCTCATCGTAGTGGTCTTCGGTTGTTGCGGCTCTGAGGTCGATTCCCGGGTGGTCTGGTTAATTCCTGTATCTCGGGGTGTGTGTGTGTGTGTGATCGTATTAGTGCACATCTTCATTTATCCTACGTGTAGCACATCACACTACCAACCACCACAGAAACACGTAATAGTAAATACGTTCTTACACATTGAGTTGGTGTGAGGAAGAGCAACCGTGCGTAAAACCGGATTCAATCTAACCCAAGATAAATGGAAAAAAAGAATTTACAAGATGTTTAAGTACCAGAGGCAAAGGAATGCAACATTACGTACATAAATATCTCTTTGACTTTGCTTTAGAATAATTAGTGTTCGATCGAACAATATTCCGAGCTAGAGAACGTCGAGCTATGATGAGATCTCGAACACGCCCGACTGCCTTTGGCTGCTAAGTTCATCGGTATCCACAAGTAGAAGGTGGGTGGAGTTTAACATAGCTACACAGTCACGGAACTCTGATTCGAATCTGTGACTCTTAGCAATAGAGCCAGCTAGCTACTTTATCACCGACATAGGACAACAAGATATCAGGACCGACCACCAGATGCTTAAATACCATTTCTTTCATTCCTGCAGCTCCCACAGGTGTTTCGCTGCAATAACCAAGAACAGTGGACGTAGTATTCCCTCTATCTGTTAGTTTATATTCATCCTTCATGACAAGCTTGTAGCTGATTGGCAAGAAATAATTTTCTATTGTTGTGAATGTTTAATGCCTGCGTGTCAATTTCAAGTAACCTGTATATTTTCTAGCCATCTAACTTGCTCGTTAAGGCAATTTTTGAGACAGTCCATTGCAAACGATATTTAAAAAAATCCATTTTCGGTTATTGAAGCCAAGCCCAAGAATAGAACGATCCGATCGCCCAATACGGGCTACATGTCAACATACGGAAAACTGAATATGTGCGTCAAACCAATAGAAAAACTTGAATAGCCTAGTTAGAGGGTGAGGACCTGCTGCGAGTGACAAAATTTAAAAAATAACTCGGGATAACGATAGAGGATGATGGGTCATCTTATCAAACATCCGCGTAAATCTGACAAAATAGAATATATGCACATGGTTGTGTATGCTTATAAGTGTTGCTTTGTCTGGGGACCTAACATGTAGGTCATAGATCATTTAGAAACGAATTCAGAGTTATTGCGATAAAATTAAAGATTTTCAATAATAATTCACCGATGTTTAAATCAGAGAACTGGTCACTTATTTGGAATTAGACCTCATTATCTTGGTGAGAGAGGTTCTCGGAGGAGGCCATACTGTTTCTTATCCCGAAGGTAGTCGTACTTTCCACTCATTGGACTTAGAACGATTTTCATTACATACAATTTGAAAGAATGTATAAGAAATATGGACAACCTCTCTGAAAGTGGAAAAGTACGTGTGACCCAATACGTTATCGATGTTTAATTGTGACAATCCTGGATCGAAGCATACAGTGAAATCTATTTTACTGGCAGTAAGCTATCACACGTTTAAACTAGAGAATTTACCATGGAATCTAATTGCTCATTACAAATTGATACTGTGGTTCATTAAATCACAAGGAAACATTTTGGGCAACATTAATATTATGTAAATCAGTCATGTTTAACCCGCGAGGGAAAATAAATATTTTAACAATCAATGAGTGATTTATGGATTCATTGAAATACGATTTCTCGGTGGCGTGTACAGGATATTAAAAACATATTTGTTACGCTATATGAATTACAATGTGTAAGACATTGTGACGCGCGGAGTTCTCCTTAGGAATGAGCGAGGAGTACCATTTGATGATCAAGATATGCAAATGTAATCGATGTCACCGGAGTATTTTGTTATATTGATTTTTAATTTGAAGTGATAAGTTCGAGCTATCTTCTTGTAGATCTGATAAACGTAACGCTACATGGTTCCCAATGAGCCAATGGGCTGTGACTGATGTGTTACATTCTTATCGGAGCTTCTGTTTAGAAGTACCCACCAGGTATCCAAAATAAGCAGAATTTTAGGCAGATTTCGAAACAACATTTCTCAAATAATAATAATAATAATAATAATAATAATAATAATAATAATAATAATAATAATAATGCCGTCTCGAGAAGTGAAATTTTAGTAATATTGATGACACCTCCTTGGCGACATGCGTGTTTCTTTCAAATGTTTCGACCTCAGTGACAGGGTGTGCCACTGTGCTTAATTACACACAGAGCTCCTGGCAGTATAGCCTAAACTCTATGTTTCTTGCGCGCTTTAAAACGCTGAGAAACTTTCGTTGAATGAACAACGAAAGTGTTAACATATTTTCTCTTACATATCGCCGCTACAATGCCAAAACTGTGAATGTGACAGTGCTGTTCCTATCAAATATTTCCCGTGAGACTGGTCACGCTTCCCATCCACATGTTGATATGTACTCGATCAGAGTAATTGTCCTTAAGTTAAATTTCCTACGCGCAAGCATAAAGAAAATGAACCTTATCGTCCCATAGTGTAGGAATCGATGTTTTCATGACGTATTTACTCTCTCCTAGAGTATGATGTATTTAAGTTTCATTTTCCTTTACACTTGCTGGGAGACGAGACCAATCTTAAGGTAAATAATGGATAGGAAGATGAATGCCCGATCAGCGACGAATTGTTCTGATGGACTGCATACCAATACGTGGTTGAAAGGCGTGACCAGTCTTAAGGGAAATAATGGGTAGGAAAATCATTGTCACATTCGTGGTTTTGGCATTGTAGCAACGGTATCTAAATATACGCCATGGTGTTATTTAGTCTTTAAAAATAACTGAATACGGCTAGTATCAGATCCATGATATCGAGCAAAACAGCTATTAAACCATCTGTCCGCCTAATATTGAACTACATTTTGAAATTAATGTGTTGTTTTCCCCCCTCTACGCATTATATCCTACTTAATTTTGGTTCCAGAGCGCATACATTTAACGTTGTAATAGACACTCCTAGGCAATAACTCCAACAAGAAATCACTTACCTCGGAACAAACATGCATATTTACACAGGAGTAAAGCTTAGCTATTGATGGATATTTAAGGATGCTAGTGCGTGCCAAGGTAGTGTTTAAGAGAGATTTCCACTCTTCCTTTCCTTTTATTTTCTCTCTCTCTCTCTTCCAAAGAAACGTATCTCGCATTTATGCTAATCTTATGGTACGTTATGCAACGGCGGGTGTTAAAACATTCATGAACGCATGCGAGGTGCGAATTCGTAATATGCATTCCTTGTGCGATTCTCTGCGTTCTGCAAACATATACTACTTAGGTTGTCTTTAGGCACGAAAATATTTTATTTACGAAGTAAACGTAGAACTCTATGGTAGATCACTGTCACAGGCATCTTTCACCACGTTAGTCGAAGTTACACTTATTAAAATTAAAAACAGTCTATGTCAGCACAAATTGAAATGATTTAAATCATAACCAATTTTCAAAATAGTAGCTCGAGAACGAGTGAATCATTACAATTAAAATATTAAAACTCGCAAAATTTTGTCGTGCTGATTTTTACATGTGGAGATCGTTGTACTGAAATAAATATAGAAGAACTAATAAAACAAGCTAACATAACAGAAACTTTTAAACCTAATGAATGTAGTTAAAATGTGCCTTTAAATTTTTATGATTATGTCTTAGTCGAAGTTATAATTCCGGTCAATCATTGCTGATATTCTGTTAGAAATGGAAAGAATCCTGTGTTTCGGATTCTACAAATTACTGTAGGGCATGTGACAGACGGTCGGATGTTTTAATGTCACATAAAACGGTGCGATTTTCTTTTTAAACTATCGAGTGTTTCCCAAAACCGCTCTCAATTTATAAAGTTGCTTTGAAAAAATATTTTTGCGTGTTTCATTATTAAATTTTGGCCGTCACAAGTCAATTCATTTAAGCTCAAGATACCTTACAATAGTAGAATTATCTGAGGAAGTATTCTTCTGCTGTTTCTACCCACAGCCTTCTGGAGTTCCAAATGCCAATTATTCGGCACACGTGGACTTGGCTGTGTTTTACGTTCGGATGCCCTTCCCTGACACCAACCGTACGTGGAGGAATGCATTCACAATGGCGTGTTTCTGAGGAGTGTGTGTTGTATGGATTTGAAGAGGTGTGTTTTGGGACAAACACCAAGTCCCGGGTCAGCGAAATTTATTTGATGCGGCTAAAATCTCCGAATTAGTCTTATATAAATCCGAAGATCTCGATGTTGATCAATCAGCCAGAGAGCTAGAATATTACCTAGGCCTATTGAGAAAATGTAGCAAATAACCGGCTTTAAATCATACATAACATTTATCTCTCAGTCCTCTAGAGCTCTATTCGAGGGTAATTAAGCCTGTATTGTTGCCAACCGTGCGTTTACAAGCACAGGGTAAGAATGACATCACTGTGACAGCATCAGAATGGGATGAGAGCGGAAGTACGGTGTCTTGACAAGCTCGGGGGCGGGAAACAGTACTGTGCACCACGAGGAAGTCATTAAAACCTAGGGAAGATTTTGTAACAATTTCGAGAAACCGAGAAAGAATCCTTTTCTCACGAACGTGACGTGGATCATATATTTCTTGATAATAATTCCACAAGTTCATCCTGAAGAGAAAATGTTATTTTACAGAAACATACAATTGATGCAGTCATAGTGCATAGGTTTCCAACTTTAGCGATACTATCATGAAGATGTTAAAGTGCCATTAGGTCAAGTTTCCGGAGAGAAAAAATATATTTCATGCTATGCAGTATTAGAATTATGGCTTTATTTTTAGAAAATGGTAATAGTTGACACAGTTCTTAACTATTTCTACTTAAGAAGTGTAGAGGGAATGGAGGAAATAGTGTTACCTGCAAATAGATTGTTGTGGAGGTACAGGGTACATTCACATAAGCTCACAGACTGAATACTGAAAGGCGTAACAGTATGTGATGTAGATAAGCGTATTAATCTGCAAGAAAGAGATACACTGTCATCTGAGTAAAACTGGGAGGAAGTTGTTCTCAGTGGCAAGAAATTACTTACAGACATTATTCGTATCCGGGTACCATTGTTAGAGAATACGAAACCCGGTGGAAGCCTACTCCTAAGTCTTCATATTGATATTAGACCTACAGTTTTTAACATTTAATATACTACTTTACTAAGTTTTAAAACTAACAAAATTAACGTACAATGTAACATAATAAGAACTATACCATGACAAATTCATAGAAAACATTAAATATTTGGATAAAATATATATTTGGAAAAATAGACGCACATATATGCTGCAAGATAAAAATAATGATTCCAGAGTTCGGGTTATTTTTTGTGTATATAGGTGCGAGAAAAATCTTCTCAAGGAATATTTTTGGCACTAAAATAAGGTTGCACCATACAAAACATAGTCTCATTACTTTCTACTGTCGTATTGTGATATATTTGCTTGTTGCTCCTCCTGACTGACGAATACGCTTCGTATATTACAATCAGTAGAATTTATTCACTAAAATGTATTTTCGGTCTTACAATGTAGAGCGGCGTGTTTGCTGGAAATACATACATACCAAACATTTCACAGTATAGTGGTTCTAGTAACTATACAGATAATTTAATGAGCAGCTGATACTGTAGATTACTAGTTTAAATTGTAAGATGTGATACAATGAGTTTGACATTTTTGGCGGAAGGTTGTTTCAAGCGAATTTAAGTACAAAGAGCAAAGCAAAGCGTAGCCATCTCAATACAGGTCATGAAAGTCCATGGGGGAGTGAAAGGCAAAGTGGGATGGATATGGTTTTAAAACCAAACCCGGCCGTCTTTGCCTTTGCAAATCAACCTGACACTCACCTTTGGTGTAGGCTGAGTGAACCTCGGGTACATGTGCACCTACATAAGTGGCAATCTCGTTTCTAAAAATGTTCTACTTCCCAACGGGGAATCAAACCCATGTCTCTCCGCGTGAACAGAGCTAGGTAGATAGCGCCTCAAAACCAAAGACCCTTTCCTAAATCCTAGAGCGACGAACGAGGAGAAAAACCTACACAGCAAAGTTCTGATACAATATCTGTCGGGGCTTAAAATGTTTAGTGAGCAGAGTGTATAGTAGTCAAATATTACTTTGGTTTCCCACACTAAGGATAGACAATTATCTACCACGGCCGAGTGTGCAAAGTGAAGAGTCGTGAGCTAACTTCAAGGTTAATATCGAATCGTTCAGTCCCGAGCTATGGCGATGCTGCACTATTATGAAAACTCTTGTACTGCAAGCGGTATTGAACACTGACATCTCCAAAATGCCAAGCTGACTGGAACAGCCACTTATTCATATCGTCGCTCGACCGGTAAAAGGTTGTATTCCACAAAGCTCTTCCTATCAATTACTCTCCTTAAGACTGGTCACGCCTCCCAGCCACGTATGGATATGCAGTCCATCAGAACAAATTTTGTTGTGTTCATTTTCCTATGCCCGTGTGTAAAGGGAAATGAACCTTACAGTACCGTACTGTAGGAATGCACGTTTGCATTACGTATTTACGCACTCCTAGTGTACAATGCATGTAAGGTTCATTTTCGTTTACTTCTCGACATAGGAAAACGAACAAAACGGACATTGTTCTGATGGACTGCGTATCCATATGTGGCTGGGAAGCGTGACCAGTCTTAAGAAGAATAATGGATAGGGAGAGTATTGTGGGATACAACGTTTTACCGGTGAAGCGACGATATGCAGTCCATCAGAATAATTTTCGTTGTGCTCATTTTCCTAAGCTGATGTGTAAAGGAAAATGGACCTTAACATACTATGCTGATGTATAAAGGAGAATGGACGTTATCATACCGTATTGTACGAATGTTGTTTGTACTCCTACAGTAACTTATACATTATTTAAGGTTCATTTTCATTTACACATCGGCACAACGAAAATTATTGTGACGGACTGTATATAAATATATGGCTGGGAGGCGTGGCCAGTCTTAGGGACTATGGTGAATTGCAAGAACATTAGGACATACGAGGTTTTAAAAAAGCCATCGATATGCAACATGTGGGAAATTGCTGAGAACTACCCTTCACCTTTCCCTCTGAGGCTGAGATCTATTGGTTCAGATTCTCAGCAACCTTATAAATTCCTGAAAGTACCAGGACATACAGATAAACAAACCACAAACCATGTCATTACTGCTCAGCCCGTAGGCCTGCAGATCACCAAGTGACGCGTCGTTAGCGTGACGAATCCTCTTGGCTGTTCTAAGCTTTCCAGACCGGGGCCGCGATCTCACCGTTAGTTTCCCAATAGTTCTCAGGTAGGCCGAACGGACCTCGAACCAGCACTCATATCCAGGTAAAATTCCCTGTCCTGGCCAGTCTTCGAGCCCGGGACTTCCAGGTAATAGGCAGGCTCTGTATCTCTTGACCGCAGGGTTGAATCAAGGACGTAATACCCGAGGAACTAGGACATGGGGCTTCTAGGCTAACCCACACAAAGGCTATATCCATTCCTAACTCCCAGTGCACGAAGAACAAGAGCTGTCGAAAAGGATGTTTCCACACCCGTAATAAACCATATTAAAAATATCGACGGCGTAGTTGTGATACAAAAGTGTAAAGGAAAATGAACCTTACCGTACTGTAGGCTACTATAGAAATGTTGTTTGTATGACGTATTTACGCACTCCTAAATTTAAGGTTCATTTTCCTTTAATTGTAAGCATAGGAATATGAACACAACGAAAATTGTTCTGATGGACTGCATATCCATATGCAGCTAGGAGGCGTGACCAGTCTTAAGGAAAATAACGGATAGGAAGAGCATTGTCAGATACGTGGTATTAGAACTAGGCCGTCGATATGTACAACTGTGTCTTTGGGATAATATTAATGTTAATGTTTTTACGTTCCACTAACTAATTTTGAAGGTTTTCGGAGACGCTGACGTGCCGGAATTTTGTTCCGCCGGAGTTCATTTACGTGCCAGTAACTCTACCGACACGAGACTGCCGTATTTGAGCACCTTCCAATAACACCGGACTGAGGCAGGATCGAACCTGCCAAGTTTGGGTCAGAAGGCCAGCGCCTCAAACATCTGTGCCACTGAACCATCTGTGCCACTCAACCCGGCGTACATTTGAGATTCATGAAGAGAAACCCGCTAAAGCAATCAGTATTGCAATAGCATTCTCCCTCTTATCTGAGTGTCGAGTTGCACTTTGATGTTTTGAGGATTCTGTTTGTCTTGTGAAGTGTTGTATGATTGATAAGTGGCAAAGTTCAGTATTATTAATAGATGTTTTTGGGAAACTTTGGCTGTAGAAAAATTTACAGTATAAGCCTCCTCATGTCAACCAGGAGATGGGCTACCGACAACATATCGTCGCTTCAACGGTAAAACGTTGTATCCCACAATACTTTTCCTATCCATTATTCTCCTTAAGACTGGTCACGCCTCCCAGCCATATATGGATACGCAGTCCACCAGAACAATGTCCGTTGTGCTCGTTTTCCTATGTCGACGATTAAACGAAAATGAACCTTACATGCATTGTACACTAGGAGTGCGTAAATACGTAATGCAAACGTACATTCCTACAGTACGGTACTGTAAGGTTCATTTTCCTTTACACGTTGGCATAGGAAAATGAACACAACAAAATTTGTCCTGATGGACTGCATATCCATACGTGGCTGGGAGGCGTGACCAGTCTTAAGAAGAATAATTGATAGGAAGAGCTTTGTGGAATACAACCTTTTACCGGTCGAGCGACGATATAATTATATTAATGAAAAAATGTCTAAAGATTTCTGTGCAAAGGAATGAGTAGAATATCTGGGTAGTTGATTAGATGAGTAAGAATAAAAAATTGTGAAGAGAGCGATAACACATACTGTGTACAGTACATGTTAACAGCGAAGCAAGGAACCTTTACGACAGGGCAATGGAAGCAAGTCTTATCGGACAGTTATATTTAACACTTGCACACCGACAAGACTAGGATGATTGAAATATATTTTTAACCCAGATTTACCCAGAGGTTACATTCTGAGTGGTGTGCAATGTCCAGAAGAGTTGAACCGCTCATAATAAGAAAATGAGCGTGATATCTTAAAGAACAACATATTAAGATATCGCGTGAATCACAGTAATTACACCATCATTATAGTGTAAGAACATAGTCATTTATGTGGAGATTCAAATCCTGACTGTAGCTCGGAGGATTTAAATAATTGGATTTACTTCATCCAGCCTAGTAAGGACACTCGAAAGGACGTAAGTTTGGAACTCACCATCAGTCGTTCCTGCGAAACGTACAGATATAAGGGTGTACCATAAGAAGGCATGACGAAAATAGGCCAAATACGATAAAAATCTTTTAAAAAACCCTCGTGTTCGCATTTACGATCGTTTATCTCTGATGTCCAGAATTAACCACAAAAATCCATATGTGGACGAGCATTGAGACATACGAGGTTTTGAAAGAAACCCAACGATATGCAGTCCATCAGAACAATTTTCGTTGTGTTCGTTTTCCTATGATTTCGTGTACAGGAAATTGAACCTTAAATGTATTTTACTGTATAAGTGCGCAAATAAGTCACCCAAACATGAATTCCTACAGAACGGTACAGTAAGTTTTGATTTCCTTTAAACATTGGTATACGAAAATTAAGACAACGGGAAGTGTTCTGAATGGCTGTATATCCAATACCTGGCTGGGAGGCGTGACTTGTCTTAAGGAAAATGATTGATAGGAAAGCATTGTAAGACATGACCTTTTGCCCGAACAGCGGCGAATTGTTCTGATAAACTGTATATCCATATGAGACTGGGAGGAGTGACCTGTCTTCAGGAAAATAATTGATAAGCGAGCATTGAGACATACTGAACCCTTGAACTTACCGCTCCATCGTTGGTCGTCTGCTTCGGCTGCTTCGGTAGAGCAGAATCGTAATCTCGGATCCTGAGGTCGTTACGAGTTTTATTCTGTCACTTCACTGGCCAATCGTTAGGGTTCATAGGAGAGCATAACTACTTCAAATGAAGAGCAAACATATGCTTACTAAAAATAGTTATTCAATGTAATCACGGTAATTCGTTTACTAAACAGGCAAGATCATTCAGTTAAATTTGTCACAACTTGTTATATCGTAGTCACAATGCATAACGTGAGTGATAAAATTATCTTGAAATTGTTTATATTACAGTCTTCCAAAGAATGAAAATGCAATGAAAGATTTGTAGACAACAAAAACCAGAAAAAGGAATAGAAAACCTGAAAATCGGGCAACATTGGTCAAACGATAATTGAGAGTTAACCCATACGATCCGTGGATAATCTGACCTTCAACAAGTAGAATTCCAGATTTACATTTATCCGACTATCCTATCGTATATCGGGACATTCCCCAAATGTATCCTTAATCGATCTGTTTGGGTGCTATTAGATCCACAACAATAAATGCTCTGTTAATTGAAGCTTGTCCTTGGACACTCCCGGCACTAAAAGCCAAACGCCATTTCATTACAATAGAAGTTGGAGAATTATTTTTGCAAATGCGCCGAGAAATGTTAGGCAAGAAATTTATGTTACAACATCCTGCTATTTCACAGCATCCAATTCTTATTGTCCTTCGACGATTGACGCTACAATGAACTGAAAACTATTTTCTCACTAACTTTCAAAACACGAACTATGCCCGTATTTGACGCCAGCTTTCAGTGTTCTTCACATCGACTGCCGATATACTATCTACCTAGCCTAGAAATCTCACTACAGAAGCTCATACACAGAACTACATTCCGGCTCTGATTCGCTCCATGTGGTCCAATAGTACTTATATCTTCACAGATGGTGCCAAATTTATAGACACCGTGGGATATGCATATTACTGCCAACAAACGGGAGAATGTGGTAGATTCAAACTGCCGCCCGAAACCTCTATTTATACAGCGGAAATTTTAGCTATATGTGCTGCACTTCGTGTTTGTCAAAACAAGCGATTCGATTCCGCTCTCATCATTACGGACTCCCAAAGTGTTATGAAGAAATTACTAAATATCCAGTGGAATCTCCAAACGCATGGTTACTTGTATGACATCGCGGAGCGAGCTTTTAACATCTACTCTTCAGGTTTCTCCATAGCATTTCTTTGGGTCAAAGGACTTAGTGAAATTTTTGGCAATGGAAAAGCTGACGTGCTAGCCAAACGTGGTGCATCGGAAGGGCTACTTACAGCGCTGCAACTCCCATGGACGGACTTTATTCCCACTATTCGACAACAAATTCGTCACAAATAGTCTACGGAATGGGAAACAACTCAACAGCATAAATGTAGAGCTTATGCTCTCGTACAACCCAACATCCCTCCTAAGCCATGGCATTATAAGTTTCATTGATCACGATGATTAACGGTTCTTCCATCGCATAGGAGTTTTGGATTCACCGCGCTGTCGATGGCAGTATGCGGATGATGGAGATCTCAACAACATTTTGTTTAAGTGTGCCCTTCATGATGCTTCTCGAAGCCGACTTTTATCTGAACTATCTGATCTACAAGTGTCGTTCTCGACCAGCTCTGCATTGGTTTTTACACGGTGAAAACAATTCAGTTCTCACTGCTGTGAAGGACTTTTTGAGAACCGCGGAAAAAAGAACTTGACTTTGTGCTCTTCGTATAGTTGCCAGTGTTTTGCTGTTTTTTGTTGTGTTTTGCTCGTTCTCTGACTCTTCTCCCGCAAGAGAGATTCAGTGTAGTGTTCCCTACTTGAAGGCTGTTATGGAGGCCTGCTCGAAAAGAAATGGACGTCTGTCATCAGGCTTCAGAAGAAGGTAATGAAATGGAAATGGCGTATGGCTTTTGGTGCCGAGAAATCCAAGGACGGGTTCGGCTCGCCAGGTGCAGGTCTTTTGATTTGACTCCCGTAGGCGACCTGCGTGTCGTGATGAGAATGAAATGATGGTGAAGACAACGCATACACCCATCTCCTGTGCCAGGGAGCAGGACAGAAAAAGGTAATGGAACTAGAGTTAACAATAACAATAATCGTATGGCCCCAGCTACCGTGTGCAGACATTTCAATTTGACGCCATCTGGCTGTCTGCTCGTCACTTTCGACGTTCCGTTTTACTCTAAGCCCACTAGATGGCAGACCGAGTAAACCGAAAGTCTCTTGGGCGTCTATGGTTGAGATTTAATGAATTTTGTCGGGTAACCACCAAATGTGTCACCAGAGATCTTTTACATGTCGACATCGTAAGACATGGTGTGTCGAATGGACATTTTTCCTTCAAAAATCCGACTACCTCTGCCGGGTTTGAACTCGCTATCTTCGGATCCGGAGGCCGATACTCTACCAGTGATCCACAGAGGTGGATGAACTAGAGTTAAAACTGTCAGAAGCAGAGAAGGAATGCATTGAGGGAGCGCCGACAAGAGGAAAACCATCGCCGAGAGTATGGATACCACGAGCCCCGGAGAAATTCTGCCTCACAGGGCATCGCAACCGAGTAACAAAGGTAATATTCCATCCCGTCTTCAGCCTGAGGGTGAACGCGAGTGAGGATGCCACCATGAAGATGTGGGATTTCGAAAGCGGGGAGTACGAGAGAACAGCGGCCATACGGAAAAAAGTAGGTGAGTGGCCGTTACACTGTAGTCGATTTGGTTTTCATTCTTATATGTACTTTGCACTGACTATTTATATTTTTGTATGTGTGCTTTGAGTGTTCATTGTACATGGATAGTTTTTGTATGTGTGCTTTGAGTGTTCATTGTACATGGAAGATGACCAAATGTTGTTCAAGCAAAGGTCAATGGAATAAATTTAAAAAATCCTTCATCGAACCAAATCAACTATCAGTTGCTTTGGATAGGTTGCGAAATATTACTTGAAAGCATGGAGTTCATTGCAAGCTGATAGCAATTGTCAGAATCAAAAATAAAATTCCACCATGTGTTGTTATCTCCCGACTTGGCACCAAGTGATTATCACCTTTACGGGAACATAAAGAAAGCTCTGGGTGGTCGCCGTATTGAGGATTTTGCAGAACTGGACACAGCTGTCAAGGCATGGGTAGGCAGCATTCCGAAAGAATGGTTTCAAGAAGGTCTGGAGAGACTGACACATCGTTGACAAAAGTGTTACAGGGAGATTATGTTGAAAAGGTGGACGTAACAACTGATGTGTAATGTACTTTAGTCGGATAAAAAAATAGTGTAAAACAATATGCATATAGTGCGCGTTCGTATATTAATACAATAATAGTAATAATAATAATAATAATAATAATAATAATAATAATAATAATAATAATAATAATAATAATAATAATAATAATTGCTTAACTTCCCTTAAAATACTACAATTATTAGGTGTCAGCTGGGCATCATTGTTTCATAAATCAATCGAACGATTCAAATGATCACCTATACATGGAATAATATTTCAGTGGCAAATTATCTACAGTCTTATAAAAACAGTACGCTTTTTCTCTCTTTGGTACTGAAATAAGTCACTTTCTTTTGTACATAAGCGGCCTTTGTAATTGGAGGTAGAAAAGTGGAGCCATGTGCTCGTAATAAAGTAACCACTCCACTACCCCTACTGCGGGGTGAGGCGTGCTACTTAATTACTGTGCATCCCTCTCGCCAGGGGGTGTGTCGCGGTAATATCGCGCTCTGTTTGACTCCACAAGGAAAGAAGAGGCGTTAAAGTGATCGCCATTACAACAGCCAATTACCTCGACTTAAGAGGAGAAGGCTAATCCAGTTACCTGCACTATATCAATTAGACCTTGCGCAACTTCTTAACTCATAAAAGTTGCCCTGCCCCACTATTCATGACCTTGCTTCATTAAAGTGCGTGTTTTTCTTCACGATCTATAGAAGAGATCGTTTGTCTACAAGGTAAGTGGCCGCCAGCCCACATCCTATGCCAATGGTCGCCAATAGCTTTAATGTTTGAGGACTCGTTTTCATTTGAGTAGGTGAATTTATAGATAGATAGATAGATAGATAGATAGATAGATAGATAGATAGATAGATAGATAGATAGATAGATAGATAGATAGATAGATAGATAGATAGATTAGAATAATACTGTATTTACTTTATCCTTGGATCTCAAGATCACGGTTTCAAACCCGGTAGAGCCACTCTAATATTTGAAGGGCGGTAAAGAGTCCATTCGGCACACCACCTCATGCGATGGTGGCATGGAAAATATCTCTGGTGTCTCTGATGACACATTTGGTGTTATCCGACAAAAATAATTAAAACTCAGCCATTGATTTTTGGTTCCTCTGTCATCTGTAGGGCGAAACGGACTGTCGAATTTCAAATTTTATATGGAGAAACAAATATCAATTATTATTATTATTATTATTATTATTATTATTATTATTATTATTATTATTATTATTATTATTATTATTATTATTATTATTATTATTACAATATTGACGCACCTAATAGAACAGAGTAAATTTGTCAATAGATAATACACAGTAATACATAATGCCAGATATTTCCATTAGGGGTTAACAGTTATTCCCAATAGAATACATGTGTTTGATCGAACGCTGAATCTTCATCCCGAAAGCTGGATGGACACAAATAGCTCCTACTTCAACTATAATTGAAAGCTCAGTCGTTATTGAAGAGGCTAGTAGAAAAATAAGGAGTGAATTAATTTCCTGTTGCCCTCCCCAACTCGTTGGCTGAACGGTCAGCGTACTGGCCTTCGGTTCAGAGGTTCCCGGCCGGGTCGGGGATTTTAACCTTAATTGGTTAATTCCAGTGGCACGGGAGCTGGGTGTATGTGTTGTCTTCATCATCATTTCGTCCTCATCATGACGCGCAGGTCGCCAACGGGAGTAAAATAGAAAGACCTGCACCTGGCGAGCCGAACCCGTCTTGGGATATCCTGGCACTAAAAGCCATACGACATTTCACATTTCATTTCTCCACTTTGACTGTATAGGGAACGGTATTATTCGCATCGCTCATACCTCAGTCATTTTTGTCTAAGCCTAGGATTAGATGGAGAAACGTCGACGAAAGTAATCTACTCTAGCCCATACCTCGAAAAAACAAAAAAAAAAACAAAAAAAAAGAAAGAAAATAGAAAATCATACACTGCAAACCTTACATGACATCAGAAATTGATCAATCCTGAAAAGCAAAAGCAAAGCCATCTCCGTACAGGCCATGAAGGCCTTTGGAGGGGTTGAAGGTAAAGGCTTCCACTTTCCGCAACCTAGGCTCTTGATGAGGTAGTGTGGTTATTCTACGCCCGGCCTCCTTTGCCCGCAGGAATTAACCTGGTACTCATTTTTGGTGTCGGTTGAGTGAACCTCAGGATCATGTGCACCTCCGGAAGTGGAAATCTCGTTTCTTAAATTTTTCGACTTCCTGAAGGAGACCCACTGTCCTTCCTGGCAAGCCGAGCACGCCTTTACCGCCTCGGCCTGATCAATCCTGAACTAAACACTAATTCAGACTACTGCTACCACCACTACTACTACTACTACTACTAATAGTACATAAGCCGGTGCCGGTGATAAAATAGTCATCGTTTAGTCTCTTGCGTCAACGATCTCACATTTTATTTCGTCCGAGATTCATTGAATATTTGAAAACAGGTGGAAAGTCTATTGAAGGCATGCCGTTCATGTAGGCCTGAAAATTCCTTGACGAAAATAGTAGGTGTCCATTAGAAAACAATTTCCCATCAGCTTATTATTATTATTATTATTATTATTATTATTATTATTATTATTATTATTATGGCTATGTAGCGTAACGGTTAGCACTATTAGCTGCCATCCTCGGAGGCCCGAGTTCGATTCCTCGTACTACCAAAAATTTCATAACGTTGGGCATGTTGTTAAAACGGTGCATGCAGCTCACCTTCATAACTGGTGTGCCTGAAAAGAGCTGCAACACACTACGACGAAAACAAGAGTTTACTTATTGTTATTGTGACTATTATTACGTAAGTATATTTCGGTCTTAACAGACATTAAACAGGCCACGCAGCCTGAAAAATCCTACATGTCAAACATGAAGAAAACAACAGGAAATCAAATTACTATATCTAGACGACTGGGGGTGTTATCAGCATAATTACTTAACCTGACACATTACGCTCAGATGACCAATGTTTGAATTTCGGGACAATCCATCGTAGAATTTTCACCTGAAACATCACAAGGCTATTGTAAGTAAACCGCGATGAAAACTCAAAATGATGTAACGTACGTATTTCCATCCTCCTAGCGTTACCCCAGAAATGACTGCGATGATGTGAAAAATTCCTATAGGCCTATGTATTCTAGGTGTTGTATCTGCAATTGATGGGTTAGACTTGTACAATGCCAGCAGTAACCCCAACAAGTGGAGATGAGTGGAAGCATAAGAGACAGAGTACACGTAAATTAACGATAATCAGCGTATCATTGTTGATTAGTTTTAGACGTTTATGAAGTTGTACGCTTTTACCACTGTGTGCACGAATGTGCCCAACCTTGGCAGTAGGTAAGAAGGTGCCAACCTGCTGACACTGCAGGGAGCCAGTCACTCAGTGAAGAACATAGGACCCACTACTATTTAAAGAGTAAACAAAGAGGTGTATTGCAAAAACTGTGCTGAAAATAACCTGATGTTTTGCAAAGAGTGCATCATCGTTACGCCTCGAAATACCGCTATGTGACAACGTTGAGGGTAAAAATACTGACCCGCAGCACATGTATCACTTAACTCTCTCCGGTCGAAATTACGTTCAGGACGCGCTGCGGGCAGAGCCCGTAGTAAGGTTTGACAATTCGCTAAAACTCGAGAACGAGCTATGCTCGCATTCTGGTGGTTACATCGTGTTTCCTAATGTATCAGTTACGAGATTATTTAAGCAGATGGCAGTATTATATGTCTAAGTCAGAGAATTTACGATATATTTGAACAGCATGCATCAGTAGATGTTGTCACTAATTGAGCTCTAAGACTTGGCTTCTCGCGGCAAACATGTGCTTGACGAAAGTGATATTTTTGATATTTTATGATATATTATTTTATGCGCAAATGAACATACTATTGACATATGAATTCAAAACAACTTCTTGCATTTCATTATGACTGGTGATCGTTTTACGGTCTAGCGCATGTTCCCGCGTATTTCATATTTGCGTGAATACGTAAGATTGTCTACATATTCGTAAAGTTGTCTGTTTAGAAGACTGTATTTTCTCTTCCTCAGAAGTCTTTTGTGGTAAATGGAACAATATTTTTACATTTGAGTAACTTTTAACAAAATTTATCAATTAAAATAAAATTTCGTAAGAGCACCCATTTTCATTATTGTAATTATTATTATTATTATTATTATTTCAGAAAAATGTACTTGCTTCGTTATCCGTCAGACCTTTCCTCCATTCGCAAAACATGGTATAATATATAAACAAATTTAAAATCTCAAGTGATAGTTGACATGATGAGCGCTTTTGAAAATTAGATGCTCAAACAAGCACAAAGAAAAAAGAATCATGTCAATATATCCTACAGGTACAGAGATATAATATTTTAAAAATCCTTAAAAATGCCCAGTCCAGAACGTTTGTTAGGGATATTAAGGCCCAGACTGGAATGGGTTAAAACCAAAATTCATTGAGAAACTTCATGCAATACTTAACGTTAGATGACAGAACCTTTCTGGTCAGGTTTTTAAGTTAAAATATTATCACATAACGGTTTTCCAAGGCGCAACGACGATATGTGGAACACAATTAACGTTATTTCGTCGCTGTTCTGGCCGAAGTTCATATACCAAATTGCTCTTCCTATACATTATTTCTCTTAAGACTGGTCACGCCTCCCAGCCATATATGAATATGCAGTCCATCAGAACAATTTTCGTTGTGTTCATTTTCGAATGCCTGTGTGTAAAAGAAAATGAACTTTAAGTACATTATGCTGTAGGAGTGCGATAGTAACTCATGCAAACATATATTCCTAGAGTGCGTTGCGATACCTTTTGCCCAAACAGCGACCATTTATTCTATTGTCTTTACATTGCACTGACTAAGACAGTCTTACGGGATAGTACAGGGCAAGGAATGGGAAAGAGCGACCGTGGCCGTAATTATTAAGGTACAGCCCCAGCATTTGGCTCGTGTGAAAACAGAAACCCGGAAAACTATCTTTAGGGCTGCCGACTGTGAAGTTAGAACCCATTATCTCCCGAATCCAAGTTAATAAACTTCTGTCATCTTTGAAAATCAATAGCAGGGCTTCATAGCATCGCTGATATGTCAAAACTGCAATGTGACAATGTTGTTCCTAACCATTATTTCCCTTAAGACTGGTCATGCCTCCCAGTCACATATTGCTGTACAGTCCATCAGAACAAATTTCGTTGAATTCGTTTTCCTTTGCGCTTGTGTAAAGGAAAATGAACCTTGCCGTGCTCTAGTAATGTATGTTTGCATAACATATTTACCCACTCCTATAGTACGACGTATTCAAGGTGCATTTCCCTTTATGCACGCGAGTGGGTAAACGAACTCAACGAAATTTGATGTGATGAAATGCTTATAAATATGTGGCTGAGAGGCAAGGCCAGTCTTAAGGGAAATAATGGACAGGAAGAGTATTGTCACACCAGCCGTTTTGGCACAGGAGAGACGATATGACATCAGATCGGCACGACTAATTATATGGGATGAAGCTCTCATGGCTAATGTGTATGCATCACAGTGCGTTGATCGACTCTTCAGAGACCTAATGGACTTTAGTAATCCTTTTGGAGGAATTGTAATCGACCGTAGAAGAGATTTTAAACATATTTTACCAGTTCTTCCACGTGCTCCTAAACAAACATTTTTCAAACTGGCTAGAATGTAAGGTAATTCAGTTGTATAAAACAGGAAGACGAAACCAGATACAGAATTCTCTGATCTCTTACTTCAAATTAGTAACTACTGCCACTTCGTATTCCTTTGCGCTTGTGTAAGGGAAAATGAACCTTACCGTGCTCTAGGAATGTATGTTTGCATAACATATTTACCCTAATTAAGACCACGGTCGCTTCCTTCCCATGCCTAGGCCTTTCCTGCCCCATCGTCGCCATCAGACCTATCTGTGTCGTGCGACGTAAAGCAAATAGCAGAAAAAAAGTTTTACTCGCTCAATATTGAACATTAGATGACAGAATCTCACCAGACAAATTTCGATGCTGTTCAGGCAAAAGGTCCTATCTCACAATGCTCTTCCATGCTCTTCCTATCCATTAACCTCCTTAGGGCTGGTCATGCCTTCTAGCCACATATGAATATGCAGTCCATCAGAACAATTTTCGTAGTGTTCATTTTTATAACAAACGTGTAAAGGAAAGTGAACCTTAAGTACACTTTACTGTAGGAGTGCGTAAATAAGTCATGCATACGTACGTTCCTGGAGTGCAGTACGATGAGATTCATTTTCCTTTACAAGCAAGCATAGGAAAATGAACACAATTAATATTGTTCTGATGGACTAAATATCCATATGTAGCTGGAAGGCGTGACCAGTCTTGAAGAACATAATGGATAGGAGGAGCATTGGCAGATATGAACTTTTACCTACGCAGCGACGATTTCTAAGGTGAATTAGTTTACCAAGTAGTCTCCTCAGGTGCAATGACGATATCAAGCATTTCTTGCTCAGCTTATATGTGAATGGAATCATAATTCTGATGGCTTAGAAATATTGTGCGATTTTGTGTTTGAACAGTGTTACAGTAGAAATAACACTTCACTCCTATTAGGCTAGCTAATCTTCTTTTGATCGTCATATCGTTAGACGCATGCTCTAATCAGTCAAATACGTTTCAGTTTTTTAGTTCAAAGAAGTCGTCGGAGCAAGAAACCGTTTTTCTTCGTCCATTCAATTTACTCCACTTACTGTCAAGCCTGTTATTGATGCGCAAGAAAACAAACCATGTATAATCGTAGCATGAGCGATTACAATCCCAAGTGCTCATTAAATATTGTTACCTTAAGACTGTCGTGGGGATAAAATGTATACTCAAACAGCCAGTGCACATAAGCCGCACGCTCAAGGCAAGATTTGATTACAAGGAGGCTAATATAACCGATGGATAATTTCTGGAATAATGTTATATATTGAAGAGAGTTATGTCGACTTTTACTTGCCCATTTTAAGTGCGTTTTAGGTTCTTACCTCAAAATAAGCTAGGGGCCATATTATTTTTCGTTAATTTCAGCATCATTACTTAAAACAACACCAAAGAACAGTGAGAAAATTACTTAGAAGATCCAGATTGTAACTTTCAAGAGTCCACAAAGGTGTTTGGAACATATTCTTTAAAGCTATCCTCGTTATTTGAAATTGAAATTATGAATTCTCCTCGTGTTCCATGGCCAGGAGTCAATTTTTCACCAATGATTCTCACGCTCAACTTCGGTCATCTACATGAAATTTATTACTAATACTGAACAGAGTGGCGGTGTAGTAGGATATCTTCTATATCCTCGGTTTGTTTGTTGTAACATTCACTTCAGTTATGCTCCGTAATTATTTATTCGTGCAGACCTTGGCAATGTAGTCAGTCAGCCGTTGTCCATGAGAGTTCATAATAGTGCCTGATGTCGGTGTCATCTGATGGTGTTTTAATGCGATAGTTCCGTCTCGCTGACTTCTGGTACATTACTCCTCCGAGATAGAAATCAAACTCCACTCCTTAGGAGTCGATGTGTAAGAATGGAATGGACGTTGTACAATTAAAATAATAATAATAATAATAATAATAATAATAATAATAATAATAATAATAATAATAATAAGGAGATGGCCTCTCCCCAATCCTTTTTAACTTAGTGTTAGACAAAGTCTTCCGGGAATGCGGAAAATAAATCGAAGGTATAAACATTGGTACTCGGGGACAAAGAATTAACGTGAAGTGCCTAGCTTTTGCTGATGATCTAGCCATCTTTATCAAGACTAGTGAAGAAACCAGGTATGCCATAGAAAAGTTACATGAGATAGCATCAAAGACAGGCCTCCAAATATCGTATGAGAAGACTCATATCATGGTTAATGGACATCAGAATATCCAAAGATCCCCACTACAGACAAATTATGAAATAATCATGCAGGTCCCTTCCTTCAAATATCTAGGAGAAATCATTGTACCATCCGGATTGGACAGGAAATCTAATTTTGAAAGAGCCACCAAACTCCTGAAAGCATGCCGAATAACATGGAACCACTACAATAAAAGAGTGATGTCACGAAATGCAAAACTTCGGCATTACAAGACTGTTGTTCTTCCGGAAGCCTTGTATGCCTCAGAAACCACATCCCTAGGAGGCCACTCTAAAATTGATGAAATTGAAGAACAAGAACGAAAAATTCTTAGGAAAATATATGGCCCCGTTCATGTAAATGGTATATGGATCAAAAGGAAAACTGTAGATTTGTACAAAGCAATCGACAAGTTCACCGATACCGTACCCAGGAGATGATTGAAATTCTTTGGCCACATCTGTAGAATGGCCGACACTAGATATATGCAAAAAAAAAATGCTTGGTATAATTAAATCAAAGAAGGTCAAAATAAGCTGGTTAGAGGAAATAAAGCAGGACTTAAAGAAATGAACATAACAGAAGATATCATCAGGGATCGCAAGGCTTTTGGGAATCTGGTTGCAAAGCACACGTTCACGGAAAAGGTTAAAAGAACCACAGGGAAACAATGGACGGAAGAACGTAAGAAACAGCATAGCGATTTCATGAAGAGATTTTGGGAGAAGAAGAAAAGAAAACCATCATCAAGCTAACAACTTCCAACGCGCTCTGTAAATGGGCATAACGAATAAATAATAATAATAATAATAATAATAATAATAATAATAATAATAATAATAATAATAATAATAATAATAATAATAACATCAAGTTAAGTGGCTCAGAGAGTAGTGCGAGGGGGTAAGTTGGCAGGTTTGATTCTACCTCAATCTCTTGGTATGTTAAGATGCGCAACTACACTTGTCGGTAGATTTATTGACTCGTAGAAGAGCGTCTGCTAGACAAATTTCCGACCACTTGACATCTCCCAAAGCTGCGAAAGTTCTTAGTGGACCGGAAAACGAAAAATAACAAGCTAAGGGCGCCAATCTTTAAGTTGAAGACTTAAAGATAAAAATTTATAATCAAGCTTGGACGGACTCTTATCACAGGGGTGGGGTGAAAGTGCACTAATCATTAAGCAGGAGAATTAAAAATCAAAAGGCTAATTAAGGCAGATTGATTAAAGTGAACTAGAAAAATACTATTTATTATATTTAATATAAATGACGACGGTTTAACGAGAACTGAATTTAAATTAAAAAAATGAATTTAACAAAAAATTGAATGACTCTACTTCGCGAAAACTTGCAATATCTTTAACTCGCTTGCTCACCATTTAGTCTTGTTCTGCTGGTCCTTGGGAAGCTTCCATCCTTGTAGCGGGAATATCATCGGTCGTCTCTGAGATCTCTTCATCTGCAGCTAAGTACCATTCCTGCCTTGCAAATTGCATCCACCACTAATTGGAAGATGACTTCAAAACTAACACTCCCTATTATGCTCTATCCCATATATTGGAGATAAGCCCTAAGCCATAGTTAGAAGAACCACCTTGGGTTATTTGGAGAGGATACTCAATTAAGAATCCTTCCAACTTTACTGAAAATGTTCTCTGAAGTTTCATTTCTATCTAGATTAATACTACCTATTGACTTAGACTGGTTCAAACCGGTCTCGTAGCCGAGCTGTACGTACTTCCTGATGAGAGTGGCTATACACCCCTCATTCAGAATTTCTAAGTACCGAGACGAAGAATCAAGTAGAATGTCACGTAGAAGATCCAAGATCTAGTAGAAGAGATGAAGCCACGAGCTCCAACATGCCCTTTTATAACCTTCACTGGCGCTAATTACAGGTCGCTACACGTGGTCCAATCAGATGACATGTCTCTCCCCACTCCAGATATTAGAGTTGACGGGTCTTCACTCTGATATTAACTGTTCTTCTATTGGTCCATTCACTCATTATCCATGGCAACATGACGCTCCTTTCAAAATATAGGCGTTGGTCAGTTTGAATAATTCTGGTCGAAATACGGTAGCTTTCGTTGCAACGCTTGAACACGTGCTCGCTTTCCCAGAACTTGGTGTCTAAATTTGTTCTTTCTCCTTCCTCGGTGATGTGGCAAGATAGCGGAAATCTACTGCAAGTTAATTTTAAACAAATGTCGCAAGAATCTAAGTGAATATTAGAATATTCAGCCATCGTTTACAAGTCGTAGTTACAAAGTAATGAAATGATAGTGAGCAAATGATTAAACATGAATTATAATACAATTACATACCAAAATAAATATCATGACGTTAAATTCCTGAATTAATTACACATAATAAAATTAACATAATTACACTGTAACGTCTGGAACGTTACATACGCCCCCATGAGTTCTTAACAAATATCATATGAGTTGAGAACTCACACACTTACTCCCACATTGACTCGAAATACCTCTATAACCTGCCCATAACGAGCGACATTATTTTCATACAATTAATTATATCTCACTCTTTCCATCATATCTCTCTTAGACTGCTTACCATTGCTAATGTCTGTTATTTCAGTTCATCTTGAGGTTTTAGATGCTAAATTATGCCCAACATGAGCAACTTTTCACTTTTGTAAAAAAAAACAAGATTATCCTAGAAAATATAACATAATATATATACAATTCAGATTACAGACTCTGCCGAGTGTCTATCTGTCCTTTTACTCCCCACATATCTCCGACATTCTTTGCTAGATAGCAGTAACACGTTCTCTTCCAATCTTTTACATTAGAAACATGGAAAACAAATGATACAAACAATTTACACTTTTATCACTCTTTCGAATGTTTCAACTTTATCTTGAAGCAGGAGGCAATACACTTCACTCGAATACACACGTGATTTAAGCGCACGGTAAAATTATTGCAAGTTAGAAATGCACATACGGGAAAATTAATTATTTGCCGTCGTCAGCTTTAATTAGCCTTCTGTAACATCTCAGACAACAAATATATAAAATTTCATGGCCTCACATACGGAAAACAGATGATCGATCGTCAATGAACGAGCGTAATTCTACCGCTACACAAACACCTCCCTTGTTTACAAACACAACTAGGAAATACCACCACAATTGAGACGTAAACTCATCCACTCGTAGTCTGACATAACAAGTAGCAACTTCCCCGAGTTACTGACCTATATCTCACCATCCGGTTCAGCCACCTCACACGACAGGTATCTCCGTAAACTACTAATGTTATATGAACCATTCATTACGCTCTCGCCATCCGCTAACTTGTAAGCACATGGTCCTAGTTTACGATGTACTTTATAAGGGCCTTGATATAAAAGAAAAAAATTTCTTAGTTACCTTATCCTCACTATTTGACAACATGGGAACTCTCACCAAAACCATATCACCTACCTCAAAGTTATCCAGTACCTTACGTTTCTGCTGTCTTTTACGTTTATCTCCAGATTTAATCAGGTTCTCCCGTGCCAGTCGGACGTAAAATTCAGCATTACGAGGTGGTTCCTCAGGCAAACCTAACACTCTCACTAGTTCATTCTGAGGCTTACAACCAAAATGAACTTGTGACGGCGTCAATCTAGTGCTTTCATGTTGAACTGCATTGATCCATGTCTCTATGCGGGATAAATGAGCCACCCAGGCTGTATGCTTATCGAACACTAAGCATCTAAACATGCGAGATAACTCTTTCATAACGCGCTCACACATATTGCCCTGAGGGTATCTAATAGATGAATGAACCTGTGTAATACCTAGCTCTATAATTATGGACTTCCATTTTCTCGAAGTAAATTGCGGTCCACTGTCTGATAATATTCTACGAGGAGTACCTAATTCAGGGACATACTTCTCTTTGATTATACGACTACAAGATTTTCCAGTGGCTTTTCTCATACCGTATAATCTGACCAATTTCGAGAAGGCATCAATAATGACTAAAATATATTGGAAGCCGAACTGTCCCTTTACCACAGGTCCAAATAAATCAGTACACACCAAGTCACCAGGTCTTTCTGAGATTACTGCCTGACGAGGTCCTTCTAAATAGCGGTTAGGAACTTTGCTACGCTGACACAGATCGCAAGTGGAAAGAATTTTTCTTATATCTCTTCCCATCTTGTCCCATATAAAATTCTGTCGGATCTCATACAGAACTTTATTAGCTCCAAAATGTCCTAATTCCTTGTGGATAAACCAAATCAATTCCACACGTAGCGCTTTCGGTACACAAATCCCCCAGAGATTTCCTGGCTAGAAACCCGTTAACCAGTTTGTACGTGTGCCTACCATGCGATACAGTGAGCTGCTCTCCTCCCTGAAGTACAGACAAAGGTTCCCGACATTCTTCGTCTACCGACTGTTCAACCAATAGGTTACGTAGTCTATTTAGAGCAGTTTCATTTTCCTTAGACAGACATGTACATATAATAATGCCCTCACGTGGCTCTAGAAGGCTACCTTCTTCGCTCAACTTCGGATCACGTGACAATAAATCAGCAAGGACATTATTCTTTCCCTTAATGTGAGTTACCTTAAAATCATACTCTTGTAGGGCGAGTATCCATCTACTAACTCTGTTAGACGATAATTTACACTTGGATACAAAAGAAAGAGCATGATGATCCGTCCTAATTTCAAATTCGGTACCTAAAACATACATCCTAAATTTACTCAGGGAGTATACGATAGCTAGGAATTCAAGTTCCGTTATAGTATAACGCTTTTCAGCAGCACTTAAACCTCTGGAAGCTAAAGACACAATCCCTAAATTACCATCATCATCTACTTGACATAGTGCACCAGCGATACCACAGTGAGATGCGTCCGTCAGCAACACATACTTCCTATCGGGCATGGGGTATCTCAAAACAACCGCCTGCCTGAATCCTTCTTTTAATTTTAGGAAAGCTCTATTATGATCTTGTGTCCATTCCCACTTACTGCCAGCTTTCAATAGTTCTCTAAATGGCTCTAGTAAGTTACCAAATCTCACTACAAATCGTCTGAAAAAATTACATACACCAATATACGATCTGAGCTCCTTAATATTTCTAGGTGTCGTAGTATTCAATATTTTTTCAATTCTTGTGCTCTCAGGCGTCACTCCCATTGCCGATACACGGTGCCCCAAAAACGTCACCTCTCGTCTACTGAAAACACATTTGTCAAGTTTCAGAGTAAAACCAGCATACTCTAATTTAGAAAAAACCCTCTCCAAGTGGTCCAAGTGCTCTTCAAAGGTACTAGATCCTATAACCAAATCATCGATATAAATAGTAGCATAATCTCCAGTATCATCTCCCAAGGCAATACTAAGTGCGCGAATAAGAGCTGCCGAACTCGTACGGGTCCCAAAAGGAACACGCCTAAATTGGTACAAACTATGCTTATAGCTGAAAGCAGTAAGAGGCCTGTCTTCTGATCTTAAAGGTATCTGCCAAAAACTACTCCTAAGATCTAACGTAGAAAACCAACTCTTACCCTGAAAATTCTGTATCAACTCTTCAATGGTTTGTGATCTCAACTGATCAGCACCAATACGTCGGTTCATCTCCCTGCCATCAATACACAAACGTATTGATCCATCAGACTTAGGCACGACAATTAAGGGATTAACGTATTGACTGTTTGATAATTCAATCACATCGTCTGCTAACATAGCTTGAATTTGATCCTCTACGGCTTTTGCATATTTGTGTGGTATCGGATACCGCGGTCCGCTGAATGGAGTCTTATCCAGCACAGAAAAAGAATGTTCATACAGATGGGTAACACCAGGTTTCTCGGAAAAAATCTCCACGTGTTCACATAACACTTCATATAACTTGTCCTTCTGGATTTCATTTACTTCACTTCTACTTACGGCTTCTTTCAAGCCACATATTTTATCCTCATTAATCCACAACTGACACAACTTCAGGCCCTCACTAGCCTCTTCATTTACTTTAGAAACCTCTCTCATTCTCCACACTGTACTAACTTCCGTTTTCCTCTGAATTTCCTCCTCAAACTTGACCTTGATATCCTCATTATTCCACCTCAAATTTAGCACTAGATCATTGTAATTTAACTGAGCCAATTTTAACGTTAACCAGTCAGATCCCAAGATAAGATCAAATATCAAATGCGGAATTACCAAACATATCTGAACGCTAATAGAATTATTAATGCAGATCGGGACAGCTACTTGTTTACAAATTTGCTTAGACTTCTTTCCAACAGCCGTAATGATAAAAGTAGACTTAACAGGCATTTCCTCCAACTGAATACACTGTTTCACTAATGACTCATACCACTGAGAACTAATACATGATATTTGGCTACCAGAATCAATCAAAACTTTAACCCACGCCCCCCAGACTTTCAATTTAACAACGGGATTGACTACATTATTACTTGAATCTCCATTATTCTGCTCGGGTTCATACAACAAATCGTTTCTAACATCTAGGTCATATGGTAACACTTTCATGGCAAGACATTTCGCTACCTTCGTACTAGGCTGGAATTCTGACCTAACATTACAGCCTCTAGTTAGTTTAAAGTTTCCCTTTGTGTATTGACGTTGGACTCATTAGTACATTGCTCTGGCCTCCGTTGGGAATTTCCTGTCCTATATTCTTGTGCTCCGCTCCTGCTGTTCTGCTGAGGTCTGAACTGATTGCGAGCTTCGTGATTCTGTGTTCTACCGTTATGTCTCATTCCGTTGTGATGACTAAAGTTCTGAATATTCTCCGTTCTACTCCTAAGGTTACCTAACGCATCAAAACTGCCTAGTAGGTTCTCCATCTCCTGAATAGTACCAACTTTTTGCATGCAGGCTGCTTCTCTCACCCTGTCCGGAAAATGTCTTAAAAGTAGTCTTACTACATCAGACCCCTCGGTTATACCATCTAAGTTCTGACAAATCATGACATGTGCCAGGAAGTACTCGGTCATAGTGACTCCTTCATGCTGTTTGTACTTCCCAAATACCACCCTTTCTCTCTCTCGAGCTTGTATCGCTTCATTCCAGAATTTCTCTCTAAACTTATTTCTGAATTCTTTCAGGTTCGTCATCGTCTGCCTATATACCATGAACCAAGACCGAGTTTCTCCTACAAAAGCATGGTCAATATTCTCCATAACGTCTTCCCAGTCCATAGACCCTTCCTCTAGACGCTTTTCAAATCGTTTTTCTATCATCTTAAGGAAATCTAGCGGGTTCGTTTGTTTCCCATTAAATTTAGGTAGTTCAATTTCCCTAATGTAGCTATTTCCTAGACATTGCCTTCCCGTGAAAACCTGTTTATCCTTTGCCACCTGTTTTAACTGATTTTCTGCTTTCTCCATCCGGCATTCTACATCTCTGTCTCTCCTATCAATTTCTCTCTCCAAATTAACCTGCTTCTCTTTCAATGTCCTAATTTCAATCTTATTCTCTTCAGCTATCGCAAACCTTTCTTCACTTGCCCGGGTCTCATCTTCTATTCTAAGCTTTACCGTGTCAATCTCTTGTTGGACGTGGTCTTTAAATATCCGTATTTCCCCTCTTTGAGTCTCAACTCTCTTATCAATACTAGTGACCTGCCTCATTACTTCCTCCCTAGTAGAGTTGTTTTCCTTCCCCATTAATTCCAGGAATTCACTTCTCTGCCCCGCAAACTTTTCTTCTACCTTTTTCCCTTGCCGTTCATACTCACTTTTCTGGTCCTCTAATCGCTTATTAAAATGTTCATTTTTTACCACCAGATCGCGTAACTGCCTACTGTGTTCGTCCATTCTCCGATTCGCTTCCTCCTTATTTTCCCTCATCTCCCTGCTTAATTCAGCTTTAGTTTGCTCTAACTGTTCTTTAAGTTCATATTTAATATTCTCAATTTTAGTGTTAGTTTGTTCTAATTCACCTTTAAGCTCAGATTTAGTTTGTTCTAATTCACCTTTAATTTGTTCCAATTCACTTTTTATTTCAGTTTTACTGTCCTCTATCTTACTTAACATTAACTGCATCATTCCCATTAACTGATCATTTTTATTACTTTCATTGTTAGTGTTTACTTCCGCTTCGCCCCCCATCCTACTATCATCTGACTCCATACTGACTTCTTTCTGCTTGCTTTCACTCTCCATACTACTTACACTTCTATCTTCAATTTCCTCTACAAGACTACACAACTCTTCCTCTGAACTCAATACGTTATTGCCTTTTATCGCCCGTCCACTGCGCAACATCCTCTCCTCTTTCGTCTGATCAGCCATGACCCTTCCCACAACCAAACACTCCTAATGAAACGTGGATATCCAAATTTTGCCCATAATACTAATTCTGATATTGTTACCGTCATTAACTGCTCCGTACTTAATGATTTTCTCGCCACACGTTGGAGCGGCATTTATGTGACTTCCCCTCTCGGAGAACAATCATCAAATGAGAAATGCAACCATTCAAGCTAAGGGCGCCAATCTTTAAGTTGAAGACTTAAAGATAAAAATTTATAATCAAGCTTGGACGGACTCTTATCACAGGGGTGGGGTGAAAGTGCACTAATCATTAAGCAGGAGAATTAAAAATCAAAAGGCTAATTAAGGCAGATTGATTAAAGTGAACTAGAAAAATACTATTTATTATATTTAATATAAATGACGACGGTTTAACGAGAACTGAATTTAAATTAAAAAAATGAATTTAACAAAAAATTGAATGACTCTACTTCGCGAAAACTTGCAATATCTTTAACTCGCTTGCTCACCATTTAGTCTTGTTCTGCTGGTCCTTGGGAAGCTTCCATCCTTGTAGCGGGAATATCATCGGTCGTCTCTGAGATCTCTTCATCTGCAGCTAAGTACCATTCCTGCCTTGCAAATTGCATCCACCACTAATTGGAAGATGACTTCAAAACTAACACTCCCTATTATGCTCTATCCCATATATTGGAGATAAGCCCTAAGCCATAGTTAGAAGAACCACCTTGGGTTATTTGGAGAGGATACTCAATTAAGAATCCTTCCAACTTTACTGAAAATGTTCTCTGAAGTTTCATTTCTATCTAGATTAATACTACCTATTGACTTAGACTGGTTCAAACCGGTCTCGTAGCCGAGCTGTACGTACTTCCTGATGAGAGTGGCTATACACCCCTCATTCAGAATTTCTAAGTACCGAGACGAAGAATCAAGTAGAATGTCACGTAGAAGATCCAAGATCTAGTAGAAGAGATGAAGCCACGAGCTCCAACATGCCCTTTATAACCTTCACTGGCGCTAATTACAGGTCGCTACACGTGGTCCAATCAGATGACATGTCTCTCCCCACTCCAGATATTAGAGTTGACGGGTCTTAACTCTGATATTAACTGTTCTTCTATTGGTCCATTCACTCATTATCCATGGCAACATGACGCTCCTTTCAAAATATAGGCGTTGGTCAGTTTGAATAATTCTGGTCGAAATACGGTAGCTTTCGTTGCAACGCTTGAACACGTGCTCGCTTTCCCAGAACTTGGTGTCTAAATTTGTTCTTTCTCCTTCCTCGGTGATGTGGCAAGATAGCGGAAATCTACTGCAAGTTAATTTTAAACAAATGTCGCAAGAATCTAAGTGAATATTAGAATATTCAGCCATCGTTTACAAGTCGTAGTTACAAAGTAATGAAATGATAGTGAGCAAATGATTAAACATGAATTATAATACAATTACATACCAAAATAAATATCATGACGTTAAATTCCTGAATTAATTACACATAATAAAATTAACATAATTACACTGTAACGTCTGGAATGTTACAATAATAATAATAATAATAATAATAATAATAATAATAATAATAATAATAATAATAATAATATGTGATGAACTCATTTGTAATTTTCTCGACTTTCTAAACGGAATTGAACCCAAGTCCTTCTGCGTAAAGCGAGTTTAAAATTACCGCCTCGACTAGGCCTCTCACTCTTATGCTATAATATCGTCGCTGGAAAGGTAAAAGGTTGTATTCCACAAAGCTCTTCCTATCAATTATTCCCCTTAAGACTGGTCACGCCTCCCAGCCACATATGGATACGCAGTCCATCATAACAATGTCCGTTGTGTTCGTTTTCCTATGTCGACGATTAAACGAAAATGAACCTTACATGCATTGTACACTAGGAGTGCGTAAATACGTAATGCAAACCTACATTCCTACAGTACGGTACTGTAAGGTTCATTTTCCTTTACATTTCCAGCGACGATATGGAATGAAAAATTCTACATTCGACTACCAAGTTTTACCTGATGGTGTATCAGATGGATCGATTGTGTTTTACATCCTATAAACAGAAGACGTTTTGTTTTGTTTTGACGAGCTGTTATAATTTCCTTAAGAGAATTGTGGGAGATCAGTACTGCCTGGGAATATTCACTGTACTATTTAAGGAACCAGTACACGATCCGAGTTTCGTTTGAAGTATTGAAAACCTCTCGATATTAAACGCGTGCCGGTTTGTAGCTTGTAATTATTTAAGGTCATTAGTGTGACTTATCGCTCACTTTGAGCAAGTAAATCAAAATTGCTTGATCTATACAGCTTTGAGCACATTTTTCAATCTTCAGGGGAAGCTCCTCCCCTCCTTATCAGTAGGCTTTCATGCTCCGGGCTTCTAAAGCACACGACCAATTCTCACTTTCAGCTCCATTCGCCCTCTACCTTACACGTCCCGCCGAGAATTATGGGGAAAATACAAAATCTCTAATTTATGACCGCTTGTCCTCTTCGTTGCAATGCTATCCCCCTCTCCTCGTGCCTCCCCCTCAATTCTCTATATAGCCATAAAGGTAATAATGCGCTCCATGCTCCTAAAACATCTCCCATAAGTTGTTAATGTGATAAAAATCACAGCTATAAAATCCAAGTGATGACAGGTGATGACATGAGTATTATATAGGCTATATAAAAAAAGAACAACTCGAGCGGTTCAGGTTGGTAGGACTGTGTTTGTGTGCCTGTCCATGTGTACAGTATGAGTGATGCTCGGTTAGTGTGCTGTTATATACCTCGGCTGGGAAATTATGTGTTAACCGAGTATACTAGACTGTATATGGGTTTTAAAACGATTAAAGCCGATACCGGATATTTAGAGATCATGCGTTCATAAAGAGTCGTAATTCTTCCGAAATCACACACCCTAACATCGGGACGGGTTTTGTTGTGTGGTATATATCAATTAGATTCAATTGTTGCTCGACTGCACTATCTGTTAATGATGACTTACACAGATCATGACCCTAGGGTGGAAAGGGGAAGGGGTACACTGTTATGACGCCATAAAGCATAGCACACTTCACTCTTTACTGCGGTCCGAATAAACATGACACTTAAAGAGAACACGCTGTAAATTAAACTGTAGTCTCTCGAAAGACAGAGTTCAGAAACATATACTATGACCGTCGTCTCAATCCAGAATAAAGAGCACTAAACTTGTATGATAATGTGGTCAATAAATCTACCGACACGAGGCTGGTGTATTTGAGCACTTCCAAATACCACCGGACTGAGCTGGGATTGAACTCATAAACTGAGTTCAAATGGCAAGCGATCTTCTGTCTCAGCTACTCATCCCAGCTATTATTATTATTATTATTATTATTATTATTATTATTATTATTATTATTATTATTATTATTATTATTATTATTATTATTATTAGAGCGGGGTGGCCGAGCGTTTTAACGCTCTGCGGCTATGGAGCCAAGCTCTGCATTTGGGAGACGCGCGGGTTGGAACACCACCGTTGGCTGTCCTGAGAATGGTTTCCTGCGGTTTGGTACCTTCACTTCCAGGCAAATACCTGAACGGTTCCTACTCACAGATCACAGTCGATTCCTTCCACCTACTTACCCAATTTCATTCACTGCCATTCATATCGTCCCCATGAGCTCCGGAGCTGAGACTGGCATCAGGAAAGGCATCCAGCCCTTAAAACGTGTTATATAAAACCATCACACCTCATCCCTGACTCCGTATCAAGAAAAAGGACCAACCGATAGACATACATACGTGCGAATAAACCAATTTGGACTACGCAAAGTACTTGGACGCGTCCATTTACCTTTCAATCTTTTACTGTGGGCTTGCCTTCAGTCTTCAGACCAGATTGTTCTAGTCTTCTTTGGTCTTTCCTCTTCATCAACTTTTCATTTGTGAATATTGTATCTGAAGATTACCCTGTTTGGACATCTGCTGGTGTAATTAATGCCTGTTTCAAATCGGTTTTGATTTCTCCATTACATTTTATTGTGTCTGCTTTTGTTTTACTCCTGCTTTCTTAGAATATGACTATTTGTTTGGCAAGTCTGTCTGGATACATTCTTTTATGTCCATAGAATCCTAGACTGCGTTTTCTAATATCAATAATAATAATGTTATTTGTTTTACGTCCCACTAACTTCTCTTTTACGGTTTTCGGAGACGCCGAGGTGCCGGAATTTAGTCCCGCAGGAGTTCGTTTACGTGCCAGTAAATCTACCGACACGAGGCTGACGTATTTGAGCACCTTCAAATACTACCGGACTGAGCCAGGATCGAACCTGCCAAGTTGGGGTCAGAAGGCCAGCGCCTTAACCGTCTGAGCCACTCAGCCCGGCTTTTCTAATATCACTGTGAATATTTGTCTGATGATCGATTTTCTGACCGTCTCTAGGTCGGTATTGACAGTCGGTGAGTTTTGGGCCTAGAATTTTTCTTACGATTTGTTATTATTAATTTCTCAATCATGTGTTGGTCTGTCAGTGATTTGTAAATTATTCTGTTATTATTTCAATTTCTTCGTGCTAGACACGTCCTGTCTCTTCAGACCTTTCTTCGTCATCTCTTGCTGAGGACCAATGCGGATTTCCCTAGAGGCTCTCAACCTGGCTGCGTGCAGTGATGAAGTCACAGTCTCTTAGATGATTCTGGCATTGTTTCCTCATCCTCATCTTCCTTCGGTCAATTCTTGTTTTCTATCCCTAACGTATTAGGTTTTACTCCTTTAAAATAACAATTACCACTGCGAGCAATCCGCAACAACAGGAGCTCATGACGCTATAGATTGCAGGAAGCTTAGGCCTATGGTCTAACAAATGGCACTTCGGACATTTAACATGGTCTTGTAAACCGGAGGGGCGCTACTTCTCAAGTGAAAAATCTTTCACTTGTCCTTTCAGTCTTATTCCATCTGTCTTACTTTGCAATTAAATCTTGAGCAGCGTCGCGAGTCGAACATTGGGACACCAATATAACAGTCGGCAACGCTAGTCCATGGTAGCCGACTCAGTAAAGAAATCGTTCCAAAAATATTTACGTATTTGATGTTAGCGACTTTTATGTTATATGAAAGAATTTAGACTTCCAGAATACTTGAAATACTTCAGAATATCTTCAAACCGGTTTCATTTCTGAACTGTTCTTCTGGAATGTCTGTTGACAAGGTATGAAATACAAGACAATGCAGCTTTTTACTCATCACTTGTTGAAAAATGTTAAATATGAGGGGGTGGACAAATATCGTGGATAACAGGAAGGAATACCAGCGAAAGAATTCAAGCGGTCGGATTTAAGTTTATTCAGCTGGAGAATGAGCAATGATTCTGGTCTCAGAACGCTCGACTGTGATTTCATCTGTAAAACTATGCACACGATTGTTTCAATTCACGACGACAGACGTGTTAATAGATGACGAAGCGCCTAATGTAATGGAGCTCACTTCAATGATGAAGGATTAGGTTTGGTAATGCTCCATGTGTTGAATCCATGTTGTCAATCGTGCTTGCATCTGGGTGGAGAAACGCGGAACAACCGTGGATCTCTGGATGCAAGTGCAGTATTTACAAGCAGAGATAGTCTATGATACAGCTACCTCATTTCAATAAAGTAAATCTCAACTTACTTGCATTAAGGCTAACTTAATCTTAAATATTTCCCTATTTTTAATGTATGCCTATGAGTCAAACACGTCTGAAAGGAACAAAATAGCTTGAGAAGTGGCAGGCTGATCATAATCCCAGTATTTCCCACTGGCATTGATAGATTTAGAAGACTAGTGGAGAAATGGTAGTTAATAATAATAATAATAATAATAATAATAATAATAATAATAATAATAATAATAATAATAATAATAATAGTCTAATAATAATAATAATAATAATAATAATAATAATAATATGCTTTATTCAGACGTCGTTAAAGGTACAATTGATATAATAATAAATAATTTCTAATTTATTTGCTTGAAACACGTTATTATATATATGAATCGGGAAAAATATTATCCCCGCTACTATTTGTACACATTTTGATTTGACACCATGTAGGATTCCTGCAGGTTAATTTCTGGGTTCGAATCCCACTGTCGGCAGGCCTGATATGTTTTTCCGTGGTTTCCCATTTCCACACCAGGAAAATGCTGGGGCTGAACCTCAATTAAAGTAACGGCCGCTTCCAACTCCCAGACCTTCCCCATCCCATCGTCGTCACAAGACCTATCTGTGTCGGTGCGACGTAAAGCCACTAGCAAAAAAAAAAAAAAAAAAAAATTTCTACGTTACGATATATTTCACCACATTGAGAGTAATCCGAAATCTATTGAGCTACATAATGCAGAATTTTAATTAACCTTGTCGGATAAATGTTTAAGTGTGAAATACTTTACAAGCCAACATCGTACCACATGGAGTATATAATAGACATTTTCCTGTCCTTCGATAATTTTACTACTTCTAGTGGGTTTAAACTCGTCATGTTGAGATTCGGAGGCTAACACTCAACCGCTGCTCCACTGCAGGTGTTTATGACAAAGTTTAAAAGTATATTTACTGTCCTACAAAACGAATTCACTGATTCTAAGAAGTTGATTTCCGGAGTCAAAATCCGGACAAAATGGTCATCATCAATGGAGGTAGGGGTTTTTCTGCCCGAAGGCAGGTCCGAACCTCCGCAGAGGTGTTCCTAAGCCGCAGTTTACGTGCGGTAAGGTGGCCAGTTCCTTTCCGCTCCCCCATTCCCTTACCCCCCACCAACAGCGAGTGGCAACCCATCCAACTCCTGACCACGCCCAATGTTGCTTAACTTCGGAGATCTCACGGGATCCGGTGTTTCAACACGGCTACGGCCGTTGGCTCATCAATAGAAATATCAGTTAAATTCTGTATGTAGCAAAATTATACTTGGATTGGTAGCAGTAACAGAAGTATGCGACTGGCATTTTGTCAGAGGAATTTACCCTAAGCTATTAACGGTATTCGTTCTACCATAGTTCTAGCACTATCTCATTCTTATCTTCTTCCATTGACAAACTATTTAATCGCAAGACAGTTACGGCATTCATAAACATTCTAAAGAAAAATTGAAACAATGGTGAACATTCATAGTGCTTTGGTGTATTGTGTAACATAACGGGTCCCACACTGTAGTAAATTGCCAATGAAAATTTTATAGGTATAAATTACAATGGCGTGTGGTATCCGTAGAGGCCTGATGCAGGTCCTTCGAGTTGACGCCCTACAGGTGACCTGCGCGCCTTTGAGGATAGGCCATACCTGGCCCCCAAGCAAGAAGATTTTCCCAATGAAAGTCAAAATCCCCGACACGGCTTGAAATCGAACCCGGTACTTCTAGGACCAGACGCCAGCATGCAAACCATTTAATCATGAAACCGGACATTTTATAGGAATTAACCCAATGGTATCATAAAAGTTTGTCATTACATCCATGATTACTTTAGACTTGTATACGTTTCAGATATCAGAGATTGTACTTTATTCAGTGAACCGGAGAATCCTAATGAGACTGATTAGAAGATATATAATTTTAACAGGCGATTACTAATGTGAGAATGGGCATTACCTTACATTCTGACATGAAAAATGTCGAGATCAGAGGTTTTACTGCTTCCAAATATCTGACCTCGTTGATTTGCCTGATATGATCTAGTAAGCGGACACGTATCAATATTATTTAACATTTGTTCTTATCATGTCTGTAAACCTTTGAAATGGATATCTTAAATCCATTCAAATTCCACTGTATAGCAACACATAATATTTCAAGATTGATCCATATAGGAATATGTCTTCAAATAACTAATCGTTCTTCTTTTTAGTAGATTTACATTGATTCATGATATCAGAATTGCTATACCTTGATTTGATTTTCTTCTGTACACTGCGAAGCAAATTAATCAATCTGAGATACTAGGAATAGTTTCCTCACAAGTTTATGGGGCTGTACCTTATTTAAGGCCACGGTGGATTCCTTCCCACTCCTAGACCTTTCTTATCCCATCGCCACCATAAGACCTATCTATGTCGGTGCAACGTAAAGCAAATTGTAAAAAAGGGGACTCAGGGAAATAAATGGCTGGATAAGTGTTGTGAGTCTATATTCATACTCATCTACCAAAAAATATTTCCCACACATTTTGACAACTACTAGACTGTAGCGCTGATCCCTCATGCTGGCAAAGTTTCTGTCTACTTCATCAATGAGGGAATGGAAGTTATATTACCAGAAACAGCTGAAGAGCATGGTGGGTTTCTGCCAAGCAAGGGGACAAGGGACAGATTTTTAAACGTTCGGCAGATCGGGGAGAAGGTCCGAAAGTACAACAGCTCTACATTCTTGTACCTTGTCGACTACAGAAATGCGTTCGTCTCCTTGACTGACAGCTTCTAATCACGCTAAGAACTTCCAGATATTAATATTATTTTCCGTGTCGAAAGATCCTTTTATTTTTTCTTGCTATCTGCTTAATTTCGTATTAATTCGTACAGGCATTCAGGTGCTTTGGAATACGAAGACGCTTGGAATGAAAATGTAGCTCCTCTGGCTATCATTAAAGTACAATCTTGGCATTTGCTTCCTGTGATAATTGGAAATCATGGAACAGCATCTTCAGGGCTGCCGATGGTGGTATTCAAACACATCATGCTACACGACCCATATCAAACACTCAGCTCACTAACTTATATGAACAATAGTCTTAAGATTATTTTATAATTACCCGAAAGCCTTGCATTCGATTCTCGATATGTGGAGGTATTTTAATCCTGAACCGAAGTCTGTAAGGAATATATTGAACATTCCAAGATCAAGTGTGGAGCAGTGTGAAATGAGAGACAGTGGGCGAGGACAAGCAATGAAAATGTCATCTCATTGGTTATGTGACAATTCAATATCTGCATGGCACGATAGTGGTTGTAAGTACCACAAGTTTGTCTTTTGCAGATTTATTATAACTCAGAAAGTGCTGTTTGTATTCAGAATATAAATGTTGACTAATGGAACTCTAACTTCATAAACTGCAAGAATAAATATGCATAAATATACATAGAAAACGTTTAGCCTAAAGCACGTCTAGAAAATTAGCCACAGAAGAACGATTCCACGCAATAATAATAGCTTTGCATAATATTTCATCTCAAGGCCGAACAACAAATAAAATGTTTTTCAAGTTGTCCTAGGTCTAACCTAAACGTCTGTATTTCTTAACTTGGTTGACTGAAATCTCATTCATTTCCTGTTGCGAAATTTTGTCAGAATGAAAATTAAGCAAATAATGATAATAATAATAATAATAATAATAATAATAATAATAATAATAATAATAATAATAATAATAATAATAAACTATATATTGTTTTCGATGTTCTTCAGCCATTTCTTTGCCGATATCTCATTTAGTTGGAATTAGAGGTAAACACACAAACGTTTAGGGTTTTCAAACCTCTTTTGACGTACAGAAAGTTCTCAGTCCGGATTTTCTTGTTTTGATAAGCTAAGACATATCGACGGCTTACTTCTAAAACCTCCTATCTCCTAATGCTGTTCCTATCCATTCTTTTCCTTATGACTGGTCACGCCTCCCAGGCACATATTGATACGCAGCCCATCAGAACTATTATTGTTGAGTTCATTTCCCTATGCTGACGTGTAAAGGAAAATGAACATTAAATGCATTGTACTGTAGGAGTGCGTAAACTACATCCCTACAAAACGGTATGGTAAGGTCCATTTTGCTTTACACACCAGCATATGAAAATGAACACAGCGAGATTTGTTCTGATAGACTGCATATCCACATTTGGCTGGGAGGCGTGATCAGCCTTAAGGTATATAATTGGTAGGAAGAGCGTTGGGACATACGAGGTTTTAGAAATAAGCCATCGATATACCTGATCCAGTAACGCACTTTCTATGGATTAAATCGGGGTAGTTTTATCTTAAAATTTTGAAAAACCAACGCAGTTGGTCACAGTGGAATCCCCCCTTTTTTTCTATTTGCTTTACGTCGCACTGACACAGATAGGTCTTATGGCAACGATGCGATAGGAAAGGCCTAGGAGTTGGAAGGAAGCGGCCGTTGCCTTAATTATGGTACAGCCCCGGCATTTGCCTTGTGTGAAAATGGGAAACCACGGAAAACCATCTTCAAGGCTGTCGACAGTGGGACTCGAACCCACTATCTCCCGATTACTGGATACTGGCCGCACTTAAGCGACTGCAGCTATCGAGCTCGGTCACAGTGGAATCAATAGAGGTGAACACCACCTTTGAAATTCTACCATACCAAACGACCATAAAAGACTTTAATAAACAAGTGAATGAGAAAATTTCAGATCGGATACCCGTTGACGTCTCTTTCCAGGGTTATTCAAAATAATTCGAGTTAGCCTATATATTATACTGCATCCATCATTGCGGATATACTCATCAGATGTTGTACCCCATGTTTAAATGGTGAAAATAATAGCAAATGTTATTCTGAAAGCACCAAGGCTTTTCAGATATTCACGGGTGCTAGCAGGTTGCTGTTCTTCGAGCACAGAACCTTATTATCTATAGCTGAAGATCGCTCTGAACAAGATTTGACAGCCAGGCTAGTTTATCCATTATTGAATCATCTGAATCAATTGTGTGATCAAATAAAAACGTCTGCGTCACCTTCTAATACATCAGGCTCAATTTATCCATAACGTCAAAGAAGCTTTCGAACTCCAATTTAGTCATCGTCCTTTTTTATACTGGCGTACAATTAGTGTTGGCCTTACAAGCTTCAGTTTACTAGGTGTGCATTAAAAATGGAATGACATACTAACAAGTTGAAAAATGTAATTTGTTTATCGACAGTCTCTTCCTAATCAGAATTTTGCGACAGGATATAACTTTGCACTGACGACAAAACAATGGCACATTCTCAAAATAGGTTGCCATTGCGTAAGGGTCTAAATATAAAAGGACGCGTTAGAGTGGCCTTCCCGTTTGAAGTCTATAATTAAAGCAATTTTGAACGCAGTGAGGTAGCCTTCATATAAAGGTGACAACACGAACTGAACACTAGGGGCGGTCTGTACTCTTACAAGCCATTATCAGGGAAGATTAACAATCACTCATGTTTCCTTTAACACCTGTATACCCAAGATATCTCCAAATAGAAATGATTATCCTATTTTAAATGACCCTTTGTAACACGCCTACTTAGTAGAAAGTGTTCTACGTTTAAAATACTTGCTCTGAATGTGCTTCAGATATTGATGGAAGTTGATATTATTATGACGCTGAAAAAATGAAATGTCGTATGGCTTTTAGTGCCGGGAGTGTCCGAGGACATGTTCGGCTTGCCAAGTGCAGGTCTTTTGATTTGACTCCCGTAGGCGACGTGCGCGTCGTGATGAGGATGAAATGATGATTAAGAAAACACATACACCCAGCCCCCGTGCCAGCGAAATTAACCAATGATGGTTCAAATTTCCGACTCTGCCGGGAATCGAACCCGGGGCTCCTTTGACCAAAGGCCAGCACGCTAACCATTTAGCCATGGAGCCGAACTTGTCCTTACTTGGCCATACGCCATTTTATTTCATTTGTTCCCTCGTCCATTGTTCCTGTGAATACCCGATGTATAGTGTGAGTGAATAGCTGAATTTCACGCCACTTATTATAATGGAAAATGGAAATCTTTCATTAGCGCACAGCAAAAATAGTAACGTATCGTATTATGTATTTCATATTTACTATCTGCAGCGAAATCGAAATTGGACAACAGGAATTAACTGACATTAGAATGGTATCATATAATAAAACTATAAACTAAAAGTTTTTCTTGGTTGTCTTCGGCCAGCTTCGTAATCAAATGTGACATTTTACATAACCTGACATGTGAATTCTTGCAAAAATTGTGCAACGTTCTCTACAATATTGCCATATAAATTAGGACATATTTATAATACATAGGTCTAGTCCATTCTATTAACCGTACATTTGGTAATGTTCTTTCAGGCCTCTTCTGGTGTATCTCACGCTCAAATGACCCGCCATCCTCAGCCTTGGCGTAAATGAAATTGCAAATTTGTAAGTCTTGAAACATTTTCTAATATTTTGTTACACTATGTGTAGTGTACGTTCGTGCATGATTGCGTGATCAATGACTAACGTGTTTCAAACTCTTGCTTATTCTCCCTGTAGCGTGAGGTCAGCCGCAAGTCAAACGATTTCTCCGGACGTACTTGAGGAAAGTACACACCTTGTAACAATATTCTTTTAATGTTTTTTTTGAATAATTATATGAACATTGATTTTTGTTTTATTTTACAATGTGTACCAACCATTGTATTTAGTCCTACTGTTGTATCTAAGCTGTCGCTGAGGTCAAGGCAGTTTAGTCTGAATGACTTGAGCCATGTTGTAACATTACTAATACTGGCTTGCATTTCTACACTACCTGATGGATAAAGCTGTATTTCAGATGGGGAGTTCCTCTTGTTATTAATATGCTGATTGAATAAAGTAAAATAATATTGATTATGCTACAAACGACGTTATTCTGGAGTCTATACAAATGAACTGAATTATTTTTCGAATAACATGGAATATATCTATGGCTTACTTCGAAAACCTCGTGTGTCCCAAAGCACTTCCTACCCATTATATTCATAAGAATGATCACGCCTCCTAGCTACAGATTTATATGCAGTCCACCAGAACAATTTTCGTTGTGTTCATTTTCCTGTGCTAATGTGTAAAGGGAAATGGGTTTTACTATATTATATTGTAGGGATGTTTTTGCATGGAGAATTACGCACTAAAACATATAATATATTTAAGGTTCATTTTTCTTTACACCTTGGCATAGAAAAATGAACACAACGAACATTGTTCTGATGGGCTGCATACCTATATATGGCTGGGAAGCGTGACAAGTCTTAAGGAAAATAAGGGATAGGAAGAGCATTGGGTGATACGAGGTTTTAGAAGAAAGCCATCAATATTTCCTAATACTACGAAGTGTTGGTGCTGATTATTGTTTTAAGAGAAGTTAGTGGTCCAAAAGTATATATCATCACCGAGGGGCACAGAGAGTTATGCAAGGAGACGCATCTATGATCAATTGTATGCATGTAGATTTTATGCCATACGCTAAATAAGTGATACGTTCATAAAAATGTCTCATCTCTTTAGTGAATAGGTATTGTTATTATCAAATTTTTTGTATGTGAACCAATGCAGGAAGATTTCTTCTGTGTGTCAGTCAGTGTTCAGACAGCGAACAGAACACAATGCAAGTGGATTATTGTGCGTACCTACTGAATAAAAGTGGTTAACCATTATTAGTGATGCATATCGATGGCTTACTTCTAAAACCTCGTATGTCCCAATGCTCTTCCTGCCCGTTATAGCCTATACCTTAAGAATTGTCATGCCTCCCAGGCACACATATATGTGCAGCCCAGCAGAACAATTTTCCTTGTGTTCATTTTCCTATAGTTGTGTGCAAAGGAAAATGAACCTTAAATGCATTGTACTGTAGGAATGTGTAAATTCGCTTGGAAACAACCATCCCTACAATGCTGTAAGGTAAGGTCTAGTTTCCTTCACATGCTAGCATAGGAAAATGAACACAACGAAAATTATTGTGGTGGACTGCATATGAATATGTGACTGGGAGGCGTGACCAGCCTTAAGGAAGATAGGAAGAGCATTGGGACTTACGAGGTTTTAGTAGTAAGCCATCGATATGTTGTCATAAATGGCCGATCCACAGTGGTAAATAGCGATCTCATAAAAGTGATTTGATGAGTGCCTATTCCCCCTCGAATCCCTTCAAAATACCTTATGAATAAAGAACAAGTTGAGAATTTATTCGAAGTACGTTCACCCACCACATCTGCTTCTGCTATCGCCCAGTAATGTTAGGTGTAAAACGAAAATCAAAGTGTGTGCATATCAAGATGATCATCTGAAAATAGGCTTTACTAACATTCTAACCTATAAGTAGGAACGACCTCATTACTTCGATATATTATTTAACGGCAGGTGGAAGCCTATGAAACTTACAGGCAGTGTACTGTTCATGCAAGTATTAATATTTGAGAGTAAGTTGTAACGTAATTTGGTAACTTTCAGTAATGCAAGATCAGGATTATGTTGCCTATGGCTGGTCAGATTTGGTATGTTTGAAGGATATTATAGCTTTAGTGCAAGTGAAAGTTCTGAATGTGCTCTTTTTATTGTATCGTTTTTATTTTATAATCATGTATAAATATAGGCCTACATTTGTTAACGCTTAGCTGACCGACGGTACTTGTAAGTACCAGCTATTAATTTGCCTCATTACTCGTAATGTTCGGCAGATATCGCGTCTGGAAGTTCTTAGATCATCAATGTATTTTCGTTCTATTAGGCAAATGTTGGGTAGCTTGTACGTCTTAATCTCCTTGGTAACAGAAACGGTTGTTTCCATGGTTATGGCCCTTGTTGAAAGTGTAATGTCTTTCATGTTTGAGAATGATTTTTCAGATTATTGTGAATATCGGACATTCTTTTCGTGTTTTAAATACTTTTCAACGAAATATTAACAGTTTTGCGCTTAAATAGTGACTTTTATATTAGTGTACTCCAGAGTACTGACGGTCTGTGAGAAGGCATAATGTTTATATGAACATAAACTCAGATAATCACTGTCCACCTTACGATAAAATGTAGAATGACTTAGAATTTTTAGTGCGTTATTGCTAAATATGGCTATTTTTAAGTGATAATGAGCAGTTAGAAAATTTAGGAGAAGATATTGAACTGCTAAATAATGCTATTTGCTTTACGTCCCACTAACTACTTTTTTACGGTTTTCGGAGACGCCGAGGTGCCGGAATTTAGTCCTGCAGGAGTTCTTTTACGTGCCAGTAAATCTACCGACACGAGGCTGACGTATTTGAGCACCTTCAAATACCACCGGACTGAGCCAGGATCGAACCTGCCAAGTTGGGGCCAGAAGGCCAGCGCCTTAACCATCTGAGCCACTCAGCCCGGCGATATTGAACTGGATAATAACTGTGACACTGATATGGAGCAAGGAGATGATGAAAGAGATTCGTTGCCACTTGCCGACACATGCGTGCACAATGTCTTTGATTACCTGTTTAGTGCTAAAATTGCTAAAATCAGACAAGTAACAGAAATCAACGAGTCAAAAGGTAATTCTGTTAGCAGATTATCTAAACCTGTTGAAAATGGAAGTGGTGTAGCAGTGATTGTCAATAAAACAGTTGATGGCCAGCAAAGAGGATAATGCCGATTTTCAGGCTAATGATACTGGTGGGAGTGGGAAAGACAATACTGGGGGAATAAATAGAAAATGGGAAGCCTCCGTGGCTCAGGCGGCAGCGCATCGGCTTCTCACCGCTGGGTTCCGTGGTTCAAATCCCGGTCACTCCATGTGAGATTTGTGCTGAACAAAGCCGAGGCGGGACATGTTTTTCGGCGGGACATGTTTTTCTCCGGGTACTCCGGTTTTCCCTGTCATATTTTATTCCAGGAAAACTCTCCAATATAATTTCATTTCATCTGTCAGTCATTAATTATTGCCCCACAGGAGTGCGACAGGCCTCGGCAGCCGGCACAATTCCCATCCTCGCCGCAAGATGGGGGCTTCATTCATTCCCTCCCTGACCCCGTCAATGACTGCAAAACAGGTTGTATGTTTTATTCTTCTTCAAGTAGAAAATTGAAGAAAGTAGAGAAGGACACTATTATTCCTGAATATAATTTGCCACCTAGTGTTAAACAGAAACGGTATTCCCAAAATATGGCAGACGAGAAGAAAATGTCTCGTGAGAGTGACTGCAGGAAGTGAAATACTCGCATAGGATATTTCAAGTGGAAAGATATCAAAGTTGTAACTCTTGCATCTAACTAACATGGTATGAACACCGTTTCCAGAAAAGAAAAGGATGGCACAAGGAAAGAAGTGACCTGCCCAACAGTTGTTGCAGATTATAACCATCATATGGGAGGGGTTGATTTCGCAGACAAACTTAGGACAGTGTATGGACTTGACCGAACATGCAAGAAATGGTGACACAGTCTCTTTTGGGGACTACTTGAAATAACATTCATTAATCCATATGTGTTTTTTTTTTTGTGAAAAGCATGATAAAATTCCACTTAGGCCTATTCAATTTCGGAGTGATATTGATCTTGGATTATTGACTTTCAATGACCCCAAGAAAACTTTTCAAAGAAAGTTTAGTGCTGAAAAACAACCTAGAAACAACAAAAGAAGATGGAAAAACGTATCCGTTACCAAAGATGTCAGATTAGGAAACAAGGGCGTTCATTGGCATATTTTCATAGAAATAATAATAATAATAATAATAATAATAATAATAATAATAATAATAATAATAATAATTATAATAATAATACGGCGCAGTATTATTTTCCACAATGGTGCGTGCCATACAATTTAGCTGTCCGCTGCTATAACGTAACATACCTGCAGCTTACTGGAGTTTACTGCATATACTGAACATTCTGGAAAAATGTATCCATTTGGATGCCACCACCTCTTAATGTTCTAGCCACTAAAAATATGTTTTCTCCGACAAGTAGGTCTACTTTTATATATCTATTACATTAGCTTTAATAGATACAAGAATTTTTTAATGTTCGTTATAAATACACTAAGATAAAATTTACAAATCTTGAAAGCCTTCGTTAGTGTTGCTGCGATAATAAACAGTTATTTAAGTAGATTTCCTAACAGTGCCCCAGAAGAATTAAAAGAAATGTAATTGAAAAATACGAATTTATTCTCCTTTAATGTAAGCTTCTTATCACCATAAACCTCCTCTTTCTCATCCACATATAACAATAATAATAATAATAATAATAATAATAATAATAATAATAATAATAATAATAATAACCCAACATACTCAGCCAACGTTAAAAAGTGTAATTAGAAATTACTTAGTTGCTTGAGACACGTTATTATATATCGATGGCTTTCTTTTAAAACCTCGTATGTCCAAATGTTCTTCCTACCCATTATATTCCTTAAGTCTGGTTACGCCTCCAGGTCATATATTTGTATGCAATCCATCAGAATAATTTTCGCTATGTTCATTTTCCTTTGCTAATGTCTAAAGGAAAATAGACCTTACCGCCCCGTATTGCAGGGTTGTTGATTGCATGGCAAATTTACACACTCCTACAGTATAATATATTTAAGGTTCATTTTCCTTTACAACTTGGCAGAGGAAAATGACCATAACGAAAATTATTATTTTGGACTGCATATAAATATGAGACCGGGAGGCGTGACCAGTCTTAAGGAATATAATGGATAGGAAGAGTATTCGGACTTACGAGGTTTTTAAACAAAGCCATCGATATATATGAACCGGAGTAACTTCATCGGCATGTACTCAACTGTACTCTAAGTTACCCAATAGTTGCAGTGGCCCGGACACGAGACCGTAAAGTTAAACTAACTACTAATCTATCCTTACGGATACCAGCAGCAGTTACTCTGCGCTAAGTAGAGGATAGATTTCAAATCTTCGTAACAGTTCTTGAGGTCACACTAACGAAAGGAACAAAAATCACTATTAGCTGTTCTCCACCTGAGGAAGTTTCTGCATGTTTTGTAATTCAAAGTTCCGTACCGTGACTGTGTTTTGATCAAAAATTCACACACTTTGAGAAGATGGGAAGGATATGTGAATCCCCAGGAAATTTATCATCTATGCCTTTTTTTGTGCAATTTGTTAATGACTGGTAAATTGTACGAAACTGATAATAGAAAAAATATTTTCCAATTTTTCCACCAGACCTTCTTAGATGGATGTAGCGATTACACAGTCCCAGCGACGTCTGGCACTACTTCAACTCTGCAGGTGCCAAGTGCCTCCTGCGATTTTCTTGATGATTGGTGATTCAATTTAAGAGATATAAACAGCCAGGTCGTCAGCCTTAGTCTTGTTCATCCCCGACCCCAACAGTATGAAAAAGTCCACAGCTGACGGTAGCTTTCATTTGCAGTTTTATCTTCCGAGCAACACAGCAAGGGAGCTTCATTTTGTGAGGAATCCAGGGCATTCCCTTCTCCACCTCCGGCCGGTTAGTAATGCAGTGTGATGGACTCTAGCCTCCTATGCTAAGTCTATAGGCATTTGAGAATTTTTCAATGCAATATCCCTTTGAAATAGGTTTTCCAGCAAGTAGAAGGGCTTTCTTCAGCGTGAAATTCCAGCTCTCTACATTTTTAAGGGGTGTAATGTTAAAATTGTCAGGTTTGTACTGTATCCCTATGTTTCTGAAATTGTTTGACCAAAATTATTTAAATTCTTAGAGCTGTTTTCAACATTTGCTTTAAGATTATTAAACTAGAATTTTAAGAAATCTATATTTTAAATTACATATCGAATTTATACTTAAAGATGGGAGAAGAAAGTCACGAAAGTACGCCTAATTCAAGACGGAAGAGAGTGTCATGTTTCCTAATTCAGTTGTTTCTATCATTTTCTAATAACTGACGTAAACATTTATTATCAGATTACCAGTTCATGAGATACAGGGACACCTTACACTGAAAGTAACAAGTACTATAAACTGAGATCAAAGAAATTTTAGATGAAAAGTAAAGCAACGAAACCTTGTCTTAGTTTAGGCATTCATATTTGTTTCAGACATGCAACAATCCTAAAGAATAAAATATACTGTGCATATCAAGTTAAGTCACAGTATTCTGTATGTTACTTGTTTATAGATGTATAGAAGGGTCCCTATAAGGACGTTAAATGGAACAAATCTGACTAAATAAAAATAAGAAATGAAATCAGAATTCGCGATTGAACTTCGTAACAAGTAATACTATATTTCCATCAGGAAATTAGTCATTTAATGGTATAGAAGTTCATATTCATTATTTCGATACTTTTGTATTTAGTCTTACAACTCCTCTTAAATTACGAATACTACTACGGCACGGATATTATTTGAGCATCACATGTAAAATTTCATGTCGTAATTAACCATTATTGAATTATAAACTAGTTTATGCCAGTGTAACACCAAATATGCGTATCTTATTTAGCATAAACAGTAGCTACATATTTTGGAGAGTTTATAACTTCAGGTCGTATTTTGTCATTTTGTCATATTTTGAGTAATTTGCTGGCGGTAACAATATTTTCTTCTAAGTGCATCAATATTACCATTGATTGGTGTTGTGTGTGTCCTCCGCACCTGAAGCTCCGCGCCTACAAGCTCCGCAATCCGCCGCATCACTGATGTTTCCAGAGCCAACGAGGTGACTGCACTGCGCCTGGCATGCTCGTCTGTGACGTCAGCCAGCGCTATATAAGGAGCAACGTTCCTTGCCTCTCCAGGACTACCCCATTGTCCAGCGACCAGAAAACACCGCAAGTCAGACACGGAGGCATCCTCTTTAAAATGTGTTTGAACAGGTGGACTGATTTCTGGCCGTGAGGTCTCACCTCTGGACATTGGCTCACTTTCCCTGATTTCCGTAGCCACGTCGAGCCCCGATTCAAGCATTCTGCTACTCCCTCAAGTCCTCACCAGTGCTACGACGTCAATTTTAGCATTCTGCTAATTAAGAATATTAATGCAAGTTCCTTGCAAGTCTAAGCCTAATACTAGCTTCCTGTTAATACGAACTCTCGCTACGAGTTACATTCGTTATTACTCAGCAGATAGTTTTCGACTATCCAAGGACATTCTCATTGGAACAGACTATCACATCAAGGTAGAGTTGTACGTGTATATAGGACTCTCACTTTGTATAAATGTATATACGCCACATACCTTCAGTCTACCTTTCAATATCAGCATTAAATGCGAGCAAATTAATCAAGCTTCAAGAAAAGTTTAGTTATATTTCTTGTAAATACTGTATAAAATTATTGAAGCAATAAACTTTATGTTGTGTTACTGTATACTAAGTTCCTTGTATACAACAATTGGTGCGTAGATTGCTCAAGAGACCAAAACTAGAACCTCAGGCTCTGGCGTAATGGTTGCACATCAAATTTACCAAAAGTTCTTTGTTGATGTACAGCCCTTTCAAGAGAGTAGCTGCGCGAATTTGGTCACGTAGCTGTCAGCCTGCATTCGGGAGATAGAGAGTTCAAACGCCCCAGCCCTGAATATTTTCAGTGGTTTCCCATTCTCACACCAGAGAAACGTTCGGGTGTACCTTAATTGAGGTCACGGCCGTTTTCTTCCCACTCCTAGATCTTCCCTATCCCATCATCGCCACAGTATCTATGTCGGTGCGACGTTAACAACCAAAAGGTGTGCTAGAGGCCGGCAGTTATTCCTTCTCTGATTTCTTCTTAACGATCTCCTTCGTCGGACTCTTGTATACATGAGTGTTATTCAAAATATTGTGAAATCTGTTGGACGATACGTTGACATACCGGCCTATCAAACGCTAGATCCTTCGATGTTAATTTGGAAATTCTTCGTGTTAGACTTTTAGTGTCCTTGTATAGATCTCACACTGTCCTTCCGGCTTTTCTGCCTATACTTCAATTGACAGTCCTACTTTTAGTTGATTTCCTCCGGAATACGAATTTACTAATTAACTTTTACTGCTACGCGACCACTTGAGTGCTCCTGATCTCGGCAGTAATGGTCCTGGAGAACCTTTTCCGGTCACGAGTGTCAAGCATGGATGCATGCATGCATACTTATATGATGTGTCTGGAAAGTTCGGTGAATGCTATCAGGAAATAAACAAAATAGGATATGCAGAACGAATTTACTTTATTGTATTTGAAGATAACCGCCATCCGTTACAACTCTCGTTTTGGGAACGTTCGTACAGCTTCTGGAAACTGTCAGAAAAGATCTCTTTAGGAATCGATAGCAGAACGGCAGTACACGATATTGGATGTATTTCACGTCGGCAGTCAAAAGTGTTTTGACCTTAGACTTCTGCAGGTGACCCTTTCGTGGTCACGAGACGATTGCAGAACGCCATTCCATCGATTGCCGCTCGCATTTCGGATCGAACTTTTAGCACCAGGTATGATTTGCCTTCAGGGTGATTTGCAGGATGAATGGATCCTCTTCACACATGGTAATGTCATCTTCACAAGTTTCTATACGACCAATAAATGAGTCATCAACAAAAGTTCAAGGTCAAAACACTGTTGATCACCGACGTGGTAGGTATCCAAGGTCTTATGGCAGCCGTTCTGCGATAAATTCCGAAAGAAGCCTTTGCTTACAGTATCCAGTAGCTGTACGAACGTTGATGAAACATGCTGTAGTGAATGACGATTATTTTGTAGAAAAAAGAGGATTTCTTCCGTATTTTCCTTTTTGTTTATTTTCTCATAGCATTCACCGAACGTTTTAGACACGACACGTACATTCTAACACAATACATGATATATCGTCGCTTCACCGGTAAAAGGTTGTAATCCACAAAGCTCTTCCTATCGATTATTCTCCTTAAGACTGGTCACGCCTTCCAGTCACATATGGTTATGCAGTCCATCAGAACAAATTTTGTTGTGTTCATTTTCCTATGCCCATGTGTAAAGGAAAATTAACCTTACTCTACCGTACTATACGAATGTATGCTTGCATTACGCATTTACGCACTCCTATTGTATAATGCATGTTAGGTTCTTTTTTGGTTACTCGTCGGCATAGGAAAACGAACACAACGGACATTGTTCTGATGGACTGCGTATCCATATGTGGCTGGGAGGCGTGACCAGTCTTAAGGAGAATAATGGATAGGAAGAGCTTTGTGGATTAAAACCTTTTACCGGTGAAGCGGCGATATGTTTCTTGGCGTAAACTGTCTGAAACGTATACCATCGCTACTAGTCCTTATCCTTCCTAGGAAAGGAATTTTTTCCCTGATATTCGAGTACCAACATCTATTGTTATGTTAATGCATCACTTTGAAATGAAACCATCCTTAGTTAAGTATGCCATCAATTAGGCGGGACGGACCATGACTGATGTTACTACTGATTGAAATTATCTTATTCAGGCGCCACACGAACTAAACCTGAGCCGATAAGTGTAGAGTGCGGTGTAATTTAGACAACTTAAGAACTTTTCTATAAAAGAGCAAAGTTTCGGGTTTAATTCCCGTGAGCACACACACTTTCTATTATTTACGTTTAAAATTAACAACGGTTTTGATTTTATTTGACAAATATGCCCACTAGAACGAACTTCAACATTATGTAGATTACGATTATTACGTAGTGTGCTTTTGGGTAAAGAACAACTGCTTTAAACGAACAAAAACTCCCTGGATGCAGTATAACGCTCGTCACCACCTCTAACCACCGGTAAGTGTCCGGCTCCATGGCTAAATGGTTAGCGTGCTGGCCTTTGGTCACAGGGGTCCCGGGTTCGATTCCCGGCAGGATCGGGAATTTTAACCATCATTGGTTAATTTCACTGGCACTGGGGCTGGGTGTATGTGTCGTCTTCATCATCATTTCATCCTCATCACGACGCGCAGGTCACCTAATTGTGTCAAATCGAAAGACCTGCACCTGGCGAGCCGAACATGTCCTCGGACACTCCCGGCACTAAAAGCCATACGCCATTTAATTTTTTTACCACCGGTAAGTGAAATAAAATTATTTTTCTGTGGTTACCACACAACGAGTTTATTGTGGAAACCCTGCAAATTTTCTACGTGAAACTGAAAGCTCAATACCACAAAGAAAGAAAAATATCCTGCAAATTTTCTACTGGAACTGAAAACACAATACTACAAACAAAAAGAAAAATATGACTGATAATCAAACTAGTGAAACGTACGCGTCGTTGACGGTCGTATTATTTACTGTCTCACTTGTTTACGTCTCAGTATTTACCCTGTTTCGTTTCGAGGCAACGATCGGTAGAGTCATTGTAATGTTTTCTTTGGCATGGAGAGAGATAAGGAACAATCAGCACTGCAACCAAATATCAATAGTCTAATTAAGAATTAGTCAATGCTGAATTCTTTATGATGTATGGAGATAATATAAATTACGGGAATAGACTTGTCACTACCAGTGCTGTTTTTTTGCTCTTTTTGCCACGGGTAACAAGAATTTCAAAAACTTCATCCTATCGAAATCATGCAATGAACGAAAATTATTTCTAGTTCTTGCTATTAATTTTTTTTTTCCACACCGAACAGACAGGTCTTATGGTGTCAATGGTGTAGGACAGGGCTAGGTCAGGGTAGGAAGCGACCGTGACTCTAATTCAGGTACAACCTGGCATGTAGAAGGGAAACGACGTCAAACTATTTCAGGGCTGCCGATAGTGAGTTTCGGATCAATTATCTCCCGAACACAAGTTCACAGCTATCTGACTCAAACCACGTGGTACGAAAATTACTTAGAATTACATGTAAACCATTTTGATTCCATAATATTTATTCGTAAATCCAACATCAGCTGACTTGTATTTATTTTTTTTCTTCATATTTTCCACCAAACCATAACAGGCTATATTAAATGATTTAAAAATATATACTAATTTACCTAAAATGTATCCCTAATTTGGTACATTCGAAGCTTGATTGCAATTCATTCAGTATTTTTTTTCTAATTATAAGCGTACAAACAGACAAAAATTCAATTTTACGCATATTAGTCCTCAAAATGTTTGATATTTGTAGAAACGTCAAGCACCGAGGGAATTCGCAAGAAAGAATACGTCAAATTATTGCAAATTTTAGATATGTAGATGAATTCTCTAAAGTTTAGAAGTATTTTGATTCCGGAGTATTAATTCACCATCAACACGTATAATATTACACCGACGTTGCTACGCTGTTGTTGGGATTCAGCACCTTAAATGAAGAACTTGGCACAATAGGTTACTTTTGTATTCACAATCGTGCCACTGTAGGATTCACGAGCTAGAGTGGAAACGCCTAGCCTACTGGGACTCTCTTATACACTTATTCATCCGCTGACACGAATCATACTGAACATGCGTTGTATACTCATTCACACCTCGCAATCTATACCAGATTTGATGAAACTCTGACCTAGAGATTAAGGGTGTAGAGTCAAGCTGATTGACTCATAATGTAAAGTTCTGTCCTTGCCTAAGTTGGCGGGTTCTAGCTCAGGGCAATTCTGAGGTACTTTAGGTGTTCAGGTATGTCAGCCTCCTCCAGGCTACGAACCCACAGGAAAAACTTCATATTTTCCAAAATTTAATGTCCCTAAGCATCACTGAAAAAAATAATTTGCTTTATACTTCGATTCAAAATTATTTGTTTCTAAATGTCGTCGTTTTCCTGATTTCGATAACACTTCATAACATAAAACACACCATGGTTTCGGTTCTCTTTCATCATCACACCAAGTAAACCCTAGTTCCAAATACGAACTATCATATTTCCTATTGAACTTTTTCTTTGAACAGCTTGCTTCAACTTTTGTAGTAGAGTTGCATTCACTCGACGTAACAACACTCATCTGACAGTTATAATTAACATCACTTTTTGTTTCATTATGCCTTTTCTAAGCCATTTTTCATTTTAAACATTTTTACGAAAATTTATAACAACTGGAGTTAACTCACGATACACTTTGTCCAACTAAAACTTAGGATTTCTGAATATCTACCAAGCTTTGTAGTAATAAATAACAATAAACAACAACCAGCTTGTTGAAATACGGCTATCTTATATTTAGTTCATTGCTATGGAAAGCAGAAGCAATAAAATCTTTGTTTACTTCACCGTCCGTATGTTTCCCTTCCTTCTGCAGTATCAGTTGTTATCGGCACGGACCACGGTCCATTTCAAGTTAGTGACAATGCAGTCGTATACTCATTTCACAAAAATGCCAGATTTTTGTCTGGACATTAAAATACACTTAAAAATGGAAATTGCAATACCATGTAGGCATTAGTCGTTCGTATTGATTTTCAAGATATGGAACGATGGATTGTTGCTTCAGGTCTCCCCACGTGATTGGTCGCGGAGGAATCAACTCCAGTATACGGACTCTGATATAGCGTAGTTGACTTGCAGTCTGTGCAGTGATGTGTTCCCCGTCAAACATGCCACGACGACAGAGAAGAGCACGCTATCAACAACTGTCGCCGTTTGAGAGGGCTCGGATAATTGGGCTGTGTGAGACTGGATTATCGCTAAGGACTGTCGCTGCACGTGTTGGCCGACAGGCATCTACGGTACGACGTGTATGGCAGCAGTGGTCAAATGAAGGTACCCACACTCGTAGACCTGGCACAGGCCCAGCGCGACAGACAACTGTGAGAGAGGATCGCCGCATCATTCGGATGGCCCGAATGGAACCCCATGCAACAGCAGCGCAAATTCGAGCAGCTGTGGCACCCCACGTTACACAACAAACAGTTGGTAATCGCCTGCGTTCAGCTGGCTTACGAGCCCGTGTACCTGCAGAAGGTGTTCCATTGACCCCACAACAGCGACGTGTAAGGCTGGCCTGGTGTCGAGAAAGATCGACTTGGGTCGACGAATGGCATAGGGTCGTCTTTAGTGATGAATCGCGCTTCTGTCTTGCCTGCAGTGATCACCGGAATCGTGTGCGTCGACGTACCGAGGAGACAAGCCGCCCAGATCTTATTGTCGAGAGGCACACAGGGCTAACACCAAGCATTATGGTCTGGGGAGCTATTGGCTTTAATGTGAAATCACAATTAGTGCTTGTTGAGGGCACTATGACTGCTCGACAGTACGTTGATAGGGTACTCAATCCGGTGGTTGTCTCTATGATGGCGAACATTGCTAATTGGATGTTTCAGCAGGATAATGCCCGGGTTTACACTGCACGCATCTCTAGCGAAGCTCTCCACAACATCACAACCTTAGAATGGCCCGCCAGATCCCCGGACCTCAGTCCTACTGGACATGTGTGGGACATGATGGGTCGACAACTGGCCAACCATCCTGAGCCACCCACAACTCTGGAACAACTGACCCGTGCAGTACAGCAAGCATGGGCCACAATTCCTCAGGAAGCGATCCAGGGCCTTATTGACTCCATGCTTCGACGAATTCATCAATGTACTGCAGCTCGTGGTGGGCACATCCTGTATTGATTGTTGTCCAAACTTGCGGTCAGAGGGACCTGAAAGTGTAATCATTGAATGACAACTGAACACTCGTCCTGCATGTTCAATTGCAGAAATGTAGCACCACTCCTTCTGGGTGTTGCAATTTCCATTTTCTTTAGTGTATGTTTAAAATGTTAAAATTTCCGAATGCTAGTCAGTGATATTCTAAAGTTGAGATAGCCTACGGCCAGTATAGGTACTGGCATGAAATATTGGCTTTTGGAGTATCATGTAAACCTTTTTTATTCCTTTATTATTAATTTGTTTTATTTTGATATATTTTAATTCTGTCTGTGGACTACCTGCTCCCTCTTCCGGAGCACGGGTGATCCGTGGAACATGGGTAGTGTGAAATTTTTAGCCAGTGGTATGTATGAATAGTGTACTTGATAACCTAATGCGTAGCCACTGCAGGTGGAAATAATGAAATGAAAAGTACGTTCTTGTGGACGTAAAGCTGAAGGTCTCTTGGCTAAGATCACGATATCAGCAGTCATCTAAAACTACAGGCTTGCTCGAGCGTTTAATTGAATGAATACCTCAAACTCTGTTCTAGATTCCTATCACCTTCAGTACATCAAAGGGCTTGGACAAGTCAACATTGTAAAATGCCTTTTCCAAACCTATTACTCCTGTAGGCTATACGTAAGCTTGTGCTCCTTTAGTTGATCTTCTTCAATCAAACGAAGGGTCAGTATTGTGCCAATTGTTCCAAATTTTTTGAAGAGAACGTTCAAACCGATTATCTCCTATTTCTTCTTCATTTTAACTTCCATTTTATGCGCATGATTTGTGTAAAAATGTAGAATAATAATAATAATAATAATAATAATAATAATAATAATAATAATAATAATAATAATAATAATAAAACAGAAGAAACAACCTGTTTCGGTCACATCCTAAGAAATGAGAAATCTAGCATTATATCGTCGCTCGACCGGTAAAAGGTTGTATCCCACAATACTCTTCCTATCCATTATTCTCCTTAAGACTGGTCACGCCTCCCAGCCACATATGGATACGCAGTCCATCAGAACAATGTCCGTTGTGTTCGTTTTAATATGCCGAAGATTAAACGAACATGAACCTTACATGCATTGTACACTAGGAGTGCGTAAATACGTAATGCAAACGTACATTCCTACAGTACGGTACTGTAAGGTTCATTTTCCTTTACACATGGGCATAGGAAAATGAACACAACAAAATTAGTTCTGATGGACTGCATATCCATACGTGGCTGGGAGGCGTGACCAGTCTTAAGGAGAATAATTGATAGGAAGAGCTTTGTGGAATACAACATTTTACCGGTCGAGCGACGATAAAAACAATTCCCGTAGGTAAAATAGAAGGAATGATTGAATTTATTTGGAGGAGTTTATTCTGGGGATGGAATCTCCAATAGCGGTTCGATTTTGATAGCTACGATAAGGCAACATTGATATGGAAAACAATTAACAGGAATAATTACCCCATGATGACCGCCAAGCTTCGGTAAACAGAAGACACAGGAATAATAATAATAATAATAATAATAATAATAATAATAATAATAATAATCATAATAATAATAATAATAATAATAATAATAATAATAATAATAATAATAATAATAATAATAATAATCCTCAGTCTGGAACCATGGAACCATATCTGAGACAGATTGAGTGACACATGAATCGGAATATCATGGTACTCGTGCTAAGAATCTTTAGTTTACCCATTACATAACACGGAATCTAGGACACAATGCACTCATTTCACAGTCATGAATATACTTTGTTAACTCACAATTGACTTATTGGATAAGAGCATTATGTTCTGAAGAACTGGAAACCGGCTGATCGTCTTCTCCTGAGCAACACTTTATGGAGTCACTCAGTGTCTTAATTGCCACCATTATTGGCACTAAAGGAAGCTTCCTTGGCTTCCGAGAGTAAGACCTAATAAATATATTCGCTCTAGAGCCTGCCTTGATAAAGAGAGCAACAAGACGAATAAAGAACTGACCGGCAAGTGGAGTGTGAGAATAGGACTGAAAAGGCAATCACGTGCTCTTGGGAACATTCCCAAGTTACACGCTATTACATGTTAATTTCTTCCGATTCACTGTGTTCCTAGTTTGAATAATAATAATAATAATAATAATAATAATAATAATAATAATAATAATAATAATAATAATAATCTCCAAAGGATACTAGTAACATCCATAGATTTTAAAATGGCTTTTGTCTCTGTCGATTGGGAAGCTTTAGATAAAATAATCCGAGAATTTGGAGTTAAAAGAAATTTGGCCAACCTAATCCATGAAAACCCCACTGACAGCAAATCAAAAGTAAAATCTACAGGTGAAATATCCAAAACCATTCAAAATAAATACAGGTGTCGTGCAAGATGGTGATTTATCTCAACTCCTCATCAACTGCGTCCTGGAGAAGACAGTAAGAATTTGGAATGAAAACTGAAAGAACACAAGATGTCACCAGTAACACTGGGAAGAAAGAACAGAGGTGTTGACATAAACTGTCACTCTTCCAGAAAACCTGTACATTGCAGAAATACAAGTCAATCTCTTGGAAGTGATAGCCAACAGAACAGGTTTAAGAATTACTGTAGAAAAAAAAAAGGCAAATATAAAAGTGCAACCAGCCCCCGTGGCTCAGAGGCAGCGCGCCGTCCTCTCATCGCTGGATACCGTGGTTCAAACCCCGGTCACTCCATGTGATAATTGTGCTGGACAAAGCGCAGGCGTGATAGGTTTTTCTCCCGGTACTCCGGTTTTCCCTGTCATATTTCATTCCAGCAACACTCTCCATTAACATTTCATTTAACCTGTCAGTCATTCATCATTGCCCCAGAGGAGTGCGACAGGCTTCGGCAGCCGGCACATTTCCTATCGTCGCCGCTAGCTGGGGGCTTCATTCATTTCATTCCTGACCCAATCGAATGACTGAAAACAGGCTGTGGATTTTCATTTCATTCATACAAATGTCCCAGAAAAAAAAATGGTCGAATAAGAAAGGTAAAGAAAATAAAATATTTAGAGAAACAATTCGATAGGGAACTGGGTGTTCGTGATTACCTCAAACATCTTACATCAAATATACTCCAATGTCAACCACCGCAGAAACACACACTAGCTGGATAAATCCCTTCAGATAGAGTTGGCAGAATGAAAGACAATGAACTGGGGAGCTATAAGAAGTCCACGTGTGATTAAAATCATACTCAGCCCCTTACTTGGGTGTGAGAAAAGTTGTTGAATAATAATAATAATAATAATAATAATAATAATAATAATAATAATAATAATAATGCTTTGAAGGAACTTTCTATGAGCACCTAATAACGGATTGGTCTTCTTTTGCTGGCGATCACGGCTTACAGACGTGCGGGTACAGATTGCACGAAGTGACACACGTTGTCAGTGTCCAATCCAAGCCATGTCTGCTGTAGCATCTCATGTATTTGCCGCACATTTTGTGGAGGCGTAGGAGCGGCCGAGACAGCGCATTGAAGCATCTCGTCGCTGCCGGGACAAAACCTCCTATGTGACAATATTTTTGGAGATATACTTACCCGCAGCACATGCATTATGAAGAGCGAGAATGCCTTGACAACGTTCACACAATATTGCACCTTAGATGACAGAACCTTACAGGCCAAAGTTCTAACCTAAAATATTTCACATAGGAGGTTTTGTCCCGGCAGCGACGATATTTAGGACGTATTCGATGGTGTTATAGTCCGGAAAATTATGGGATAATGGCAGATTGGAGACTTCATTTTCATGTTCTTCCTACCAGTCTGTAGAGACCTGAGACCGGCGACGCGGAGAATTGTCCTGTTGGAATATGGCATCGTTGTCGGAAAAGATTGCCTGGAGATACAGGTGAAGAGTGGTGATAAAAGGTTTCTATAGTCTCTATACCATTCAAAGTGTGTGGTATGATGACCAATGGCCCGAGAATATAACAAGGATAATGCTCCCCAGACCATAACACCGCCACCACCGGTCTATTGGACGCCCACAGTACAAGGGGGTGAGGCCCACTGAAGCTGTTTACACCAGTTGTGGACTCAGTCGTCTGTACTGTGCGGCACCTCAGACAATCCTCTCGCATATTTCCAAGGTCTACTGACGCCTTTTTTGGACCCGCGCGATGCTTTGTTTGCGGTGACTTGGGGTCTACCGGGGCACACTTGTTAGTATACGGCTCCTGAACCCGAGTCGACGGAAAGAACGACACACGGTCATTGTGGGAACTGAACGTACTTGCCTGTTGTATTAGTAGGTCAAATGGTCCACTGTAGAGCCTCCTTGTTGTGATATCAGCCGTGAACCCGACGCTCACTTCGCTGATATATCACTTGTGGCTGGCCGCAGTTTGATCTTTCGCTCCATGTTTGCCACCACTCCTCCACTCTTGGTACATCCGCAATACCGAGATTCTGATTAGACAGCCAATAGGAGCGGGTACTGTCGAGAAACTGGTACTACAACACTGGGCCCCAATTTCCTACTCACGGGCAAAATCGGTCAAGTCACCACGTCTATCCATTACCGTCGAATGTTATCTTCTGGCGTTCAGAAGAGAAGTCAGTACGTTATCTGTGGCTCGTTCGTGATATTGTCACGATGCAGTATCCCGTCATTGGCGACCGTACTCTCACATAAAAGGTGTATCTAATGAAGCAATCATTTCATAATAATAATAATAATAATAATAATAATAATAATAATAATAATAATAATAATAATAATAATAGAATCCTTGCCTGGAATCTCATGTGACGTGACATTAAGTTTAAATTTTCCAACATGCGTTCATCAGTCTGTGCGAATGTTTCCATTAAGTTAGTACGACACCCAAACAAGGCTGCATTTATGGGCAACATTTTCTGCTTTCAAGTGTAGCCTATATACTAAACACTACACATCTTCACCGACAAATCATCTTAAATATTACATGCATGTGGGTTGTGTTCAAAATATCCTGGCAAACTTCAAGAATCTGTGCATCAGAAAGGAATTAATTATTGACAGAATTCATAATTGTTATATGTGAGTTTGCATTTCTTATACGCTAGATGCAGCTGTATATTTCATTCTTCTCCGAAAACCGTAAAAATGTAGTTAGTGGGACGAAAAGCAAAATAACGTTATTATAAATTGCATTCTTGGTAGAAGACTTATTGATGAATTTAATGAACTTTGAAGACGAAAGTTTTTCTCACAAGGCCATGACTTCCAAATATTTCCCGAGACGCTGCATTTACTGCGAGGGATCTGTTATAATCGACAGTCAACTGAAGGGATGAGCTGAAATTCCGATCTTTTGAAGAATAATTTTGCAAAAACTGTGCCACCAGCAAAACATTGGTTGAAGTAAATAATATATTTATCCACGATGATGATAACATGATATTATTCTCTAATAATTCGTATCTTCAGGCATGAAAGTTGTCAGTTTATACTGAATAACTTGCTTGCAATTTAGATAGCAAACAACAGATCTAATCTCTATCAAACCAGACATGATTTCCATACATGTCTGGTGTATGAAAATAAGCTTTCATTATTTCATTATAAGGGTCAAATTGAGAAAATGAGGCATTGAATTCTTGTCAGTTCCTTCGATTCAACACATAAACTTTTAACTCCTCCACAGAGAGTCCTAATTTATAAGTCAAGACTATCTTTCCAGCTAGTTATGTTTGTACTGATTGACTAGCTATAAAGGATTACGTAGAGGCTCTGCAAACGTTTATATTAATTTCACTCCTTTTACGAGACACCCACGTATTGGACAATCATATGAACATTTTATATTGATCGCACATTATGCAAATTTAATCACCCAGCCAAAAAATTTGCTTCAGCATGTGGTGGATTTAAATAAAAGTTGCTGTGTTTTGTGATGTAGTTATCTGAGGTCGGTATTTTTAGATAGAAGAAATTACCCGAGTAGGTGAGAAACTATACTTTACTCACTCATTGGAAATGAGGTCTATAATCACTCTCAGAATTTCACACTCCGCATTATTTCTAAGCATCCCGAAATCTTGTAACTCCTATTCGTAAGTTCCTAATATATACTGTAATCAAGCTCACCTTTGTAGCTGGTAAGATAAATATGTTTTTTTTTTTTTTGCTAGTTGTTTTACGTCGCACCGACACAGATAGGTCTTACGGCGACGATGGGACAGGAAAGGGCTAGGAGTGGTTAGGAAGCGGCCGTGGCCTTAATTAAGGTACAGCCCCAACATTTGCCTGGTGTGAAAATGGGAAACCACGGAAAACCATTTTCAGGGCTGCCGACAGTGGGGTTCGAACCTACTATCTCCCGAATACTGGATACTGGCCGCACTTAAGCGACTGCAGCTATCGAGCTCGGTATATGTTTTGTTTGTAGTGGACGATTAGATCTGAAGAATTACATACAAGCTTGCGAAGTTGGAAAGAATGATGATATGACATATCTTCTGCGAAATACATTGCAAATCTGTGATAAAACTATGGGAAAGAATGACCTAAGAATACCAAGATAACAGATGCCAGTACTTAAAATACCTCTACATTTATCACAGTTATGGTGAAGTTGTTATAAACATTGACTCATGATATGTCGTGTGAAAAGTCAGACTAAAACATTCATGCAAATTCTTCAATTTTGACGTGCATTACATAGCAGTGATAAGCGTTGTAATGAATTATTGTATAATCACAACTATTTTTGACGATAATTTAATTATGCCGTTTGATTACTTACAAACGAATTTTATGGGCCTCCTTCAGCAGACGACTATCGGAAGAGGAACACTCGTTGTACATTATTAATATTGTGTATTAATCAGATTATTATATTTCAATATACACAAAGCAATAATTCTGATGATCAACAGCAACGACATAATAATTGAACATCTAGTGTTATCTACACACTCAAAATGTATTTCTTAGTTCCTCACATCAAATATTAAAATTCTCTGGTTTACTATACCCTACAAAGGCAAAATGAAATTATCATGTACATTACAAAATTTATGAAAAAGTACAGTATAGATCACAAAAATACATTTTCAAGATAATCTCCAGGTGAATAATAGAATACCAAGACCACTTAATTTGTTTCCAATACTATCACAAAATTATTAGAAATTACGATTGTCTGAAGTCAATCATCATCATCGTCATCATAACTACCATCGGAATCAACCGTTCTAAGTCGGTTCACTGTATTTCAAACCTATCGTCGAAAAGTGATTTGTACAATTTGCATGTTATTTAAGTGCACACAATATATAAACTAAACTAACCCTGCGAATTGATCGGTTTTTTCGAGAGCTACACAGGTCACGGGAATAACATTTACAGTTCTAAAGGCAAAGAAGTTAAATTTAAAAAATGTAATGTATAATTATTTGCCTGAGTTTATCGCACCATTTCTAAACCTACGAATTATAATAACCTCGCCACGCAAGTTTTGAAGTGATTTATTGCTTCGGCTTCTGGTCACTGGATCACGTGTTGATTATACACATCCATAAATAATAATAATACAGAACACTGTGGAACTCTTCATTACGTAAACGCCAAGTAGCTATTCAGAATTGAACTGTCTTCTCGTGGACGTGCGAGTTCATATAAATTAGTCGGAAGAACAAGACATTGTGATGGAAGTTACAGAAGTAAAAGCTTATATTCTTGACTCATTAATAAATTTTATTTACCACGTATCTGAGAGATAAATTTTATAAAAGTTATAAACATAATTCCATTATCCTTATATCTGAGACGACTTATCTTCGTTTACTCTTGGTTTCAAGAGTACGTTTACGCAGTAAGGGTGAAATTTAAACTTATTTTGCGAATACGAAGTGCCTCATAACACGCTCTGCTGTTATGCAGAGAGAAAGGTTTGATAATAGACTGTACTAATATTTATGCAAATTTCATTGCAGAACTGCCGTGTGGACTAGGAAATACTTCTTCCTCGCATTCTGGCCAGTTATCGCATCAAAATCGTGGATCTACAGTACTTATCCCAACCACCATTTAGTAAACTGTTATTTGGTCTCCAAAATGCACTCTCCTTTCAGAAATCGACCAGGAAATATTTTTGTCTACTTGCAGTTGTGTCCACTGTCATATAATATTCATTATTTTGTTTCCATTTACGTAAAATGCTGTTGGTCTAAGAGACCATGCATTTCCCAGTATTATTAATTAAATTATTTGTTTATTTATTTGCTTGTGTCTTCACGAAGTGAATAAGTTACGGCTCTTAAGACTCTCTTATATTTAACCTTGAATACTTTTAAAGATCTCCACTGAATTAATTGAAAATAACCAATTACGATTCATAAAAAACATCTAATTCAAATAAGTAATAAAGATCAATACAATTAATTACGATTAAAATCAATGATAAAGGTATATATCATACATACGTTCACAAGAAATAGGCATTAACAGAAAAAATATCAATGACTGAAGAATATCTAAGTTAATGCTACAGTATCTACTAACAACGTATACTAATATACAGTATAAAGATAGTCTGTGACTTGGTGGCTATGTAACGGGTAACCTCACGAAGGAGCCAGGCAATCGCAGTTTGTGCTGAAGTTTCGCACACATGTTGAGTGAGGCCAACTAGGCAGAACCGTGAAATGAAATATTTATGAAATTAATTCCTATCCTTACTAGACAGCAGTCACATTTTTGAACTGCGCGCGCTGGTCAAGCGTGTAGTCTGCCTCGCACTTGCTTGGCGGCTCGAGCGAAACGTTCCAAACGACTGTCCTTCTGTATTCGCTCTCACAGGTTGCGCTGGGGCAAGGGATATTTTATGTCGCATCCTTAATATGCATTGCAGGTAATGATTTATTTTTGAATGATGAAATGTAAGGTATCACAAATAAACATCATTACTACAATACAAAGTAAACCCGGTAGGCCCCTATGGGACATCGAAGACCACGTTTTAAAGTCCTAAAACTAACCGTTTGCGTAGTTATGGCATCACACTTCCCCACTGTAGGAATCGAATGAAGAAATGACCTGCTGTAACTATGGCAACGTCAGCTCAATGGTTCTAGAATAAAGGCCTGGTGTTCGACGTAGGCACGTGAAATACAGGGACATCATCCTCCGACACATAGTGACACCACATCTCCAGCAGTTGGGAGGAGAATTTGTGTTACTGGACGATAGTATGCACATCCATCGCGCGGTTCTCGTTAGTCACTTGCTTCCCAATCATGATATCGCTCGAATTGATTGACCTCCCTGTTAACTGGACATGAACCTTATCGAAAATGCCTGCGGAAAATTAAAGAACACTGTTTATGGACATCACGACCTACCGTCTGCTCTGCGAGATTTAACCTCGTACCACCATTGAGAAGGGGGCAATTTAACCAACATTTCCTTGATGAACTAGAAGACAGTACCAAGAGCAATTCAGGCATGCATCTATGCAAGAGGATGTGCTACCCGGTACTGAATGTACTGGTGTGAACTGTATCCAGTAACTGAAATTAAGAAAGAAAAGCAGCACTGTTGAATTCTCTCATTTTTGTTGTTTTCTTTCACAAAAAATAACAATGATATCGTCGCTCAACCGGTAAAACGTTGTATTTCACAAAGCTCTTCCTATCCATTATTCTCCTTAAGACTGGTCACGCCTCCCAGCCACATATGGATACGCAATCCATCAGAACAATGTCCGCTGTGTTCGTTCTCCTCTGCCAGCGAGTGAACGAAAATGAACCTTACATGCATTATACACTAGGAGTGCGTAAATACGAAATGCAAACATACATTCCTACAGTACGGTACTGTAGGTTTAATTTTCCTTTACACATGGGCATAGGAAAATGAACACAACATAATTTGTTCTGATGGACTGCATATCCATACTTGGCTGGGAGGCGTGACCAGTTTTAAGGAGAATAATCGATAGGAAGAGCTTTGTGGAATACAACGTTTTACCGGTGGAACAAGGTATATCTCCGATTGATTTCAGCCTCTTTGAAATAATTTAAAAGAGACCTGGTAAACAATTGATAGGGAATATGACACATAGAAAATGGACTTAAAACGCAGGTCAGTGGTGATTCATTGATATTGTATTAAATTAGCCCCCAGCGAGCGATAAACGCGCACTCTACATCTGTACTGACAGTCGTGCCAAAATGGTATTAAGATTCTTCCTGACAGAAAAAAATATAAACTAAGCCACCATAACTTAATCGGTATAATATTTAATGCTAAATTGGAAGGTTGTGGGTTCGGTTCCCACTGGTGTCCGGTTGACCAATTTTCGATAGTACAGTATTAAACGACTCCTCGGCATACAGGCATATTATATGCATTCAACACTACGTAAGTCCGGCTCCATATCTAAATGGTTAGCGTGCTGGCCTTTGGTCACAGGAGTCCCAGGTTCGATTACCGCCCGGGTCGGGGATTTTAACCTTCATTGGTTAATTCCAATGGCCCGGGGGCTGGGTGTTTGTGCTGTCCCCAACATCCCTGCAACTCACACACCATACATAACATCCTCCACCACAATAACACGCAGTTACCTACACATGGCAGATGTCGCCCACCCTCATCGGAGGGTCTGCCTTACAAGGGCTGCACTCGGCTAGGAATAGCCACACGAAATTATATTACCATAATTGGTTAATTCCGCTGGCATGGGGGCTGGGTTTATGTATTGTTTTCATAATCATTTTATCCTCATCACGTCGCCCAGCTCGCCTACGGACATCAAATCAAAAGACCTGCATCTGGCGAGCCGAAATTGTCCTCGGACACTCGCGGCACTAAAAGCCATACTCCATTTCATTTCAGCACTACCTAACAAGCTGAAAATGTATTTCAAGTGTTATAATAATATTAGCTTGGAATACGGAGTGGGAACTGCCTGCGTGAATATCTGACCTAGTAATATTCAGAGAATGGTTGCCAAGTCATACTTTCTCTTAAAACAATAATCACTACCACCACCTCCACCTGGTAATACACAGCTTAATGAAATTAGGGACATAATCGTTAACTTCAAGTATAATGTACTCTCAGAAGAGAATTGGTAATTTGTTACTTGGGGAAGGCATGACTATCTTTAGGAGAAGACTGAATTAACGCACACAATTTTCAAGGAAGCTCGCTGACGGAGTTACCTCTTATCCATGTCAGTAATATAAACTCGTATCCTCATCCCGAGGTGGTGCATCTATATTTTAGGCACACCCCTAATGGAAGTGATTTGCATGTACTATTTTAACCACATGCCAGCCCTCCTGCCATTCTTAAATTTCTGGCAGTACCGGGAATTGAACCCAGGCCTACAAGGCAGCTAATACTGCTAACTGTTACGCTTTGGAGGCGGACATGCATGTCAGTAGCCTAGGGTTATTGAGGTAACTTCCTTGAGACCCTTACCCTGCACGATGGCCTTTGTCAGTGCTGAGACTCAAACCTTGGTTCACCAAACTTGTGCAGTTGAAAGTGTTCATGTATATCTCGGTCAACTAGGTACAAATGGCTCTGCCACTAAGCTACAAAAAATATATCTGTTGAAGAAATATTTCTCGTAACAATTTCACTTCTGTATTACATATTATTTATTTGTACTTCCCACAATGTTAGGCTGCCTAAATCTGACAAAGTATACCATAACACTTGAAGATTGTATTTATGTTCAACCATGAAGAGTTTTCTGAATTTAGTCCTTGTCGTATGCAGTACTATAGAGGTGATTTCTAACCATTTAGACTGAGCCTTTAATAGCCAAGACGGCTACGTCAAAGTACAGATTGTTGGGAATGTCCACACTTTTGAAAAAATCTGCTATGAATTTTGATATGGTTCCTCTTGCTCCAATGAAAAGTCCTACAACATTTACACAGACGATGTATAATTCTTTGAATTAGCAGATGGTTGGTTCACAGATGGCTCGATTCTCCGCGGCTACCTTTGCTGGCTGACTTGAGTCGATCTCGCATCTAATGGTGGGGGTCCAATCGTCCAAAATATATACAAAGTTCTTTACCAGGTCAATTTTTATTATATCGTCGTTGCCGGGACAAAACCTCCTATGTGAAATATTTTAGCTTAGAACTTTGGCCGGTAAGGTTCTGTCACCTAAGGTCCAATATTGTGTGACAGTTGTCAAGGCATTCTCGCTCTTCATAATGTATGTGCTGCGGGTCAGTATATCTCCAAAATTATTAACACACAAGAGGTTTCGTCCCGGCAACGACGATATCTATTTTCTGGTTGCTTCCACTGTCAGGATGGCATCGTACATCTTCATGTACCTCGTAACATTTCTGGAAGAATGCTGCTGCAATTGCAGATCTTATTCTGTTGTGCCTAAAGTTCCTAAGCAAATCCCTCGGTGGACATGAACCAAGAACATGAGCTAGGGTTTCAGGCTCACTGCAGTGTCTGAATTGACTCCATCCCGGCTACGAACAGGGAGGGCCTGTACAGGAACCACGTTGCTAACAACTTAATGCATGAAGACAATTGTGAGAAAGATCATGGCATACGAACAAATGAACGAACGAACGAATGAATGAATGAATGAATGAATGAATGAATGAGGGTGAGCACATTAATTATTGTACTCCTTCAGGCTTTAGAACACTTATTAACTTTTTTTTATATGGTCTTTCTGACAGTTACATTATTATTATCATCATCAAGTTATTATTATCTGCTCTGAATATCTTTGTGCATGACCCATGTTGATGCTTGTCTGTTGGGCCTGTAATTAGATATTGTTAGGACTGGGGCAGAGTACAGAAATGCCAGAAGTTTTTCTTAGAAAGGGATTTGTTTAGGTGACGGTAAATTCAATCACGGATCCAGAAAAATGTTAGTGTCGAAGAACCTTTCTAGGACTCTACTTCGCAAGCATGTGCGCGCTGGGCAAGGGGTTAACCAACTGCCGTACGTGGCAAAGCTTCTCGAGGATTAACGAAGGTAAACCATCCATCTACTTCTTCTTGTCAACCAGAACTTGAAAGGAATCATCAGTGGTCTTAACTTACGGCATAATGCCAGCATGTCGATGACTTTCTTTAAAAACCTCGCATGTCCCATTGCTATTCCGACCCATAATATTCCTTAAGATTGGTCACGCCTCTCAGGCACATATTTATATGCAGTCCATCAGAATAATTTTCGTTGTGTTCATTTTCCTATGCTGTACCGTAAAGGAAACTGAACCATCAATACAGTATATTTAGGAGTGCATAAATTCGCCATCCAAACAACATCCCTACAATGCGGTATGATACGGTTTAGTGGCTTGGTGGCATGACCAGTCTTAAGGAATATAATGGACAGGAAGAGCATTGAGACATACGAGGTTTTAAAATAAAGCCAACGATATGTCTGGATGGATAACGAGAAACCATGGATAACCATCTTTAAGTGGAATCTGGACTCACCACCTCTTGAATGCACACTTACAGCTCCATGAATCATAGCAGCTCGTTCGCTAAACTACTGATATCTTCATAGAGGCTGACTTACTTGCCAATCACGTTGACAAGAATGATCTAAAAGCTAAATAAATCTTTATAACGTGCTGACGAATTGTATTAATCAATGTTTTGGAAGATAGCACCATGACCGTAAGGATAGGGGCATGTAGCCTATCATTCACGCTAATATACGCCGAAAGATATCATTAATCTTTCATGAAGCTTAAGAATAAAAATAATGCATGAATTGATAATGAATCCACCTCTGCTACGCCAAGTATAGGCTCAGGCTTTTACCTAGAATTCTTACTGTATATGTACGTGTTAATGGCGAAAGAACTTCAAATCAGTCATTACTCCCAGGTAATTTCATTGGTGGACGAGACGGCGATATTAAGAAAAGAAAAAAATAGCACAGTAATTGAGAATTCGCCTTCCCATCCACACGCTTCTCCTTAACAAGTATTATTTTATATCTCCTGAGTATGACGGCCATCTCTTCCTTGTCGTAAGAGGTGACTTGGGGCTCTCAAGTGTGGAGCTTACATTGGCTACCACGGGGCACCTGCCTAATTCCTTCTACTTGTACCAGTTTCCTCACTCACATCTTCATTACCTGACCTCTCTTGGTCAAGTACTGTTCTCTACCGACCCCGACGGTATTAGGTCCTTCGTGGCCCTTGCCTTTCTTTTGCCGCCACAACACTTCCATTTTTTTCCTGTCATTAGCGTAAAGGGAGGATTGTTGTCTTCCGCCTTAATACAATAATTAACACCTCAACATTATAGAGTGATTTTTCTGTATCTTGATATGGAAAAATGATATATTCGATCATGATTTTTCTCATTTTGTATTACGCTGATGATCATGATGATGATGATGCTCGTTGTTTAAAGGGGCCTAACATCTTGGTCACCAGCCCCATTTTGTATTAGTTCGCACTTAAGTATCATTCGCAGCCTTGAGGAAGAGATTCTTTCACTGCTGATGCATTCTGAGATATATCGAGATATTAAGACATTTCTCTTCATTTAAATTACAGTATGCTTAATATTTTTTAGCACCCGAAAGAGAAATATAAATGTACCAGTATACTTTCCAAGGTTCGATTTCCGCTTTATGGGCCTTAGTGTACAAAATTATTATTAACTATAGGCCTACGTTGAACTCGAGACTGTCAACACTGGGTGAACCATTCACTTGAATATTAATTGAGTAAATGTGAGTAGTTCGTACCTTAGCACTGAAATAAAATATTTTAAAAGTTGTTTTTTCTTTAAGCCGAGTCTAACCATTATTTTCACGGTCTCCCTCTACTTCTCCTTCCACCATGACGAGTCCATTACTCTCCTAGATAACTTACCTTCCTCCATTCGTCTCATTTTATCCCACCACCGAAGCCGGTTTTCGGATACATCTTCATCAGTCGAGTTCATTCCTAACTTAGCCTTTACCTCTCTCATTCCAAGTACCCTGCTGCCATTGTTCCCACCTGTTTGTACCAGTGATCATTCTCGCTGCTTTCATGTCTGTTAGTTATAACTAATGATAAGATATACTGACCCACCCAGCTTTCACTCCCGTAAACCAAAGCTGGTCTGACTGACTTCATTATTACGGAGTACTGCTGATCGCAACTGCGAATTGACTGCATTAGCATTGCTGCACCTGGACGCCGTACCACTGATTACACTGCCATCCTGCGAGAATACACATCCTAAATACTTGAAAATATTACCAGGCTGAGTGGTGAGGTGCTGGCCTTCTGACCCTAACTTGGCAGATTTGATCGTGGCTCAGTCCGGTAGTATTTGAAGTGCTCAAATACGTCAGCCTCGCGTCGGTAGACTTATAGCACGTAAAAGAACTCCTGCGGGACTAAATTCCGGCACCTCCGCGTCCCCGTAAACCGTAAAAGTATAAAATTTGTTAGTGGGCCGTAAAGCAAATAACATTTATGAAAAATTTACCTCTTTCAGCTTTGTATCCCCAAACTGACATTCATTTCTCTTTGTTTTCTTACCTACTGAGATCCCTTTAGGCTCGAAAAGGCTGCACCATGTTCAAGTTCCAAGATAGATTGCTGCTGTATTTCAGCACAATCTCCCATTGAGAATTCGTCGACATTTGCCAAACTCCTTAGAATATTTCCACCTAAATTCTTTCCTGCCACTTTATATCTTTCAGCAGATGATCTATGGAAACTCTGAACTACACGATTGAAAGATTACAGCCTTGTCTTACCCTTGTAAGTACCCAGAATCAGGAACTCATTCTACCATAATTAACCACTGGAGCCCAGGTGTCAGCATATATGCCTTCCATTGCTTTTAATAATTCTCTAGTCCCCCAGTATGGCTAAAATATATTACTTCGGTATTCTGTCATATGCCTTCTCTACATCTACGAAACATTAACATAACTGTCTATTCCTGTCCCAACAAAATGCCAGTGAACACTTTGCCTGGTGTACTGATTAATGAAATTCCTCGATAGTAGTTGCAATCCTTCCTGATCCCTTACATATAGATTGGTACAATTACTGCTTTCGTCCAATAAGAAGGTACCTTAATAACATCCTAGTAAAATTAAATTTGTTACTCTCTGAATCGAATTCATCTCTGTCTTACCACTATATTTCACTATTTCACATTATATTTTATAATTGTTTATTTTATAACATATTTTGACACCAATTATACATACATACATTATCATTATGGACTGTTATGCCTTTCAGCGTTCAGTCAGCAAGCCTCTGTGAATTTACTAAACGTCGCCACATTCCTCTGTTTGCAACTAGTGCTGTGGCCTCATTTAGTTCTATACCTCTTATCTTTAAATCGTTAGAAATCGAGTCTAACCATCATCGTCTTGGTCTACCTCTACTTCTCTTACCCTCCATAACAGAGTCCATTATTCTCCTAGGTAACCTATCCTCCTCCATCCGCCTCACATGACCCAACCGCCGAAGCCGGTTAATGCGTACAGCTTCATCCATAGAGTTCATTCCTAAATTAGCCTTTATCTCCTCATTCCGAGTACCCTCCTGCCATTGTTCCCACCTGTTTGTACCAGCAATCATTCTTGCTACTTTCATGTCTGTTTCTTTTAACTTATGAATAAGATATCCTGAGTCCACTCAGGTCTCGCTCCCATAAAGCAACGCTGGTCTGAAAACAGATCGATGTAGAGATAGTTTTGTCTGGGAACCGACTCCTTCTTACAGAATACTGCTGATCGCAACTGCGAGCTCACTGCATTAGCTTTACTATACCTTGATTCAATCTCACTTACGATATTACCATCCTGGGAGAACACACAACCTAAATACTTGAAATTATCGAACTCTTCTAGCTTTGTATCACCAATCTGACATTCAATTCTGTTGAATTTCTTACATATTGACATCAATTTAGTCTTCGAGAGGCTAAATTTCATACAATACTCGTTGCACCTATTTTCATGTTCCAAGATATTAGACTGCAGACTTTCGGCACAGTCTGCCATTAAGACCAATTCGCCAGCATAAGCCAAACTGCTTACTACATTTCCACCTAACCAATTATATATGGTTAAAATAATATTTTGACCGTCCCATACTGAACGCGGAAAATGTGCTATGTTTCTTTATTTTGGAAAATTCAAACATTTTCCCCCCTAAAAAACAGGGGCTGTCTGTAAGTTGCACATTCTTCAGCTCAAAATATTATTTTTACGTTCTTATTTACTTTCACCAAATTTTGAATAACTGACTATTATTCAATATAGACCCTTTTGCAAATGGGGTTTCAGTAGCCTCAGTGGTAAACTGTGACTAGACTACTATATTCAAATAAAATTTTATTCTATAGAAACATATCCTTTACTTCGATAATTCGGCATTTTATGGCATACATTTATAAATTAAAGTTCCACAAAACGACGCAGTTGAGAATAGTAACTAAAAATCCATATTCACGAATACCTCGTCAGCATTCGCCGTGCAAGAAAATAGTCCAATAGATGGCATTACAGGCAGTATATAACTTTTTCTAGCGCATTTTTAGGTATAATTTGTCAATAGTAGCATTAATAGAAATAAATGAAAATCTCTTAAGCCTATTGGTTTTTATACAGACTTCCACAGCAGCATCTACTAATCGTGTAACTCATAGTCTTTGTTACACATTCTACATCTCTCAAATAAAATATTCAGTTCTTAAGATGATGTTCAACCGTTCTCACGCATGTAATGAACAAAAATGAGACTTAATTTATTATCGACGTTCGTTTGGGTCATTTGAGATAAAACTAATGTATGCGACGACATTTTTTAAAACAGTAAGATAATGTTTAATGTAGAAGTGAAGTAGGATTCAAACATTCTTTGATCTGATAAACTACGAACATTCAGGTGCACCAACGGTGTCTGAAATCATCCTACCACTCCTCTTCATAATTTAGTGTCGTTTTTCCCGTAAACAGTGAAACAGCTGAGCGCACAAATGCGTCCTTTATTGTTAGTCGTGTTTGAGCCTTCGGTTCAAAGGGTTCCCGGTTGTATTCTCGGACATGAATCGAAATTTTGACCGCATCTGCGTAATTGCTGTATTTTAAGAACTGAGTGTTTGACCCAAAATACATCTCTTCGCATGCATACAACACAAAACACGACTAACCATGAAAGCAACACATCCCTCTATGTCAGATTGTTGCCAGGAAGGCATCCGGTCGCAAGATATGGCCAAGTCCACACGGCGGCAATGTACGGTGCTTATGAGACCGAAAGCGCTCGAGTGATATCCATGGTTTAAAGAGGGCTGAGAACTCATGACAGATAATGCAGATATCCACTCACAATAATTCATTCCTGAGGGCAAAAGTAGTAAGAAAATGAAGCTGCACCTCTATATGTTACATCGATCACGGGGGTCCATCAGTCGTGTGCTATGTGACCTGAGATTTGGGTAAGTACTTCATGATAACGGTGCCACCGTGTCGTCTCTACTGGTTTCAGAGTCTCCTGCCAAAAATGGAACTTCCGTGCTTTCACATCTCACATAATCATCCGGCTACTACACCTACGATTTTTAGTTCTATTAAAGCATCGAATGACTTTTGATAATACGTCGTTACAAATCCGAAAATGAGCATCGCATGAACCATTGCGAGAGGTTGCAAAAGTTGGATCACAGCAGTGCTTCCAGAGGCTTACCAATGCTGGCAGAGTTGCATAGGCATCCAGGGGAATTACTTTGAAAGTGGTTGTGCAACGGTCGTAGTAATCACGGAGTGTCCTTACCCTAGATCGCTGAATGTATGAACCTCTTGAATGATGAACTTGCGGGAGCATAAGTTTTCATGCATGTCTGGAAAATTTCGGAAATTCTGGATTCCGAAACGATGTAGCCTAATTATAAATGTGAACCTAGATATTAAATAGAGCACAGTAAGTTTTAATTTCTGATTATATTGAAAATGCGGAGTGTGTGGCTCATATTGTGTAGCACTAGACTTCTGAATCCACCGAGTCGAGCGTACTTCGAATGAAATTGTTTCTTATTTGATATGGATACATTTATCTGTATTTAGCTAAAGTCCAGGGTAGTAGACTTCGGTTCAAAGGGTTCCCGATTAGATTCTCGGACATGAATCGAAATTTTGACCGCATCTGCGTAATTGCTCTGTTTTAAGAACTGAGTTTGTCTCAAAATATATCTCTTCGCATTCATACAACACAAAACACTAATAACCATGAAAGTAACACATCCCTCTATGTCAGATTGTCGCCAGGAAGGCATCCGGTCGTAAGATATGGCCAAGTCCACACGGCGACACAGTTCTAATCCGCGACCCCCCACCCTCTTCCAAGGTATGAGAAAGTGACAAGACGAAGAAGACAAAAAAGAAGAAGAAGGCGATTGTTTTACCGTTTGTAGGTATTGATTTACTACGTCGTAATCTAATCAGATCCATTATACTCAATGAAGTAGGCCAGTGACGGACTCAATACTTCGGGACATAGGCATAGGTAGAACCCTATAATCGGCAGCCCGTTTTCACACCAAAGAAATACCAGGAATATGTCTTAATGAAGACCACGGTCACTAAATTCCCAGTCCTAGCTAGCCCTTTCCAGTCCAAGTGACATTGGAAACCTATATGTTCCGTTGAAATGAAATTTCGTACGGCTTTTAGTGCCGGGATATCCCAGGACGGGTTCGGCTCGCCAGGTGCAGGTCTTTCTATTTGACTGCCGTAGGCGACCTGCGCGTCGTGATGAGGATGAAATGATGATGAAGACAACACATACACCCAGCCCCCGTGCCATTGGAATTAGCCAATTAAGGTTAAAATCCCCGACCCAGCCTGGAATCGAACCCGAGACCCTCTGAACCGAAGGCCAGTACGCTGACCGTTCAGGCAACGAGTCGGACTATGTTCCGTTAATCAGATGTCAAAGAAAACTTATTATTTAAAAAGCAAATGTCTAAATTTCTCCCAAGATACTCCTTCACGAAGTTGTCAGAAATGTTTTCCCTTCACTTTTCCGTAACAGTGTGCCTTGTGACAATAGTTCTTATATATCTCACGCGAAATGCGACAGTGAAATATCATTATTTCATTTTATTTAATTAATTCTAATTAATAACAAAAATTATCAATATTTAAAAATGGTTACGTGGGCGTTTGAAGATACAATACTGTACTTCATATTATATTACTTGTCACAAATATATCGTGCATAGTAAACAGCTTTATTTATATACTAATAGAGATAATAATATATAATTAGTCAATATTAATAATACATCACTTTCATAATCATCTTGTATTAACTATGTTAACAAATTAGATCATAAGCATGAGGAAAAGAGATAGGGTAATTTTTCTTCACCTGAGAAATTTAGATTAGTAGAGCAGTGGTTTTGAAAATGTGCGACGCGCTTAAATTTTATTCTAAGTTCCTGAAGCCTTAGGGTCAGACAAGGTTAACGAACCCTATCCTAAAATGACCGACTGAAGATAATGTACGCCTCTAGCCCCTTCCCAGACGGGTCCCGACCACCCTGGCTTAATGCAAAGAAAAACCGCGATGACGAGCCCATAACTCATAGAGTTCATACAACGTTCCCTCACAGTTCTTCGAAGTCAAAAAGACGGTACAAACACACTCCAAAGTGGCAATTAACTGCAGCCAAATTCATTCAATCACCAAGCTCTCTAACTCTTGCATTGTGGGGTTAGAAAGAAAACCAATTAATTGTGATGTGAGTTGTATTTTCACCACCACCACCACCACCACAACAACAACAAAAGCAACAACAACAACAATAACAATTATAATAAATTATTTTGCAACGAAAATTTAACTAGGCATTTGAAAATATGGTAATTTTTATAATATTGATTATTATTATGAGTGATGTCATAATATGTATTTATTGTTTCATATTTTAATAATTTAATATTTAAAGAATAATAATAATAATAATAATAATAATAATAATAATAATAATAACAATAGGAAAATACATGAAGTTGGTTACTGTGTTTAAATTTGTTTCCTGTTACATCTTAAATAAAAATATTAGAGTCTATAATTATTAATTTCTATTTAATCCTGCGTTTTTGTTTTTCTCATTACACAATTAAGATAATAATAATAATAATAATAATAATAATAATAATAATAATAATAATAATAATAATAATAATATGTTTTATTTATTCTGGCGAAGTTAGGGATGTGCTACCTTTCTTACACTTAACCAGTCTTAACCTAGAACACTTAATAATAACTACTGATGATCATAATACGATAACGTTAACATTAGAAACAGTAATAGTATTTATAAGTGTAACCACACTTAATAAAAAGAAAAAATAGAAAAATCATGTCATGTATATAATACACATCGTACGTAGAGTACATTAAACATTATATGAATAATGAGTACTATTAGAAAATGTATACATTTCTACAATACACCGAAATATCGCCTTCAGTGAGAGGTGAAGAGAAGGATTAGTGAGAAGGAGAAGAAGAAGAAGAATAAGAAGAAGAAGAAGAAGAAGAAGAAGGAAAAGTCACCCTTTCACAATTAACAGAAGACGGCTATTTCAACTGTCTTTTATCGTTGCAAATCTATAGAGTGGAAACTCTCTATAATTAACTTTCTTTATAAGTCCTCGTAAAATGTATTCGTGCCGGCCCCGCGGTGTATGGGTAGAATGCCTGCCTCTCACACGGAGACCCTGAGTTCGATTCCCGGCTAGTTCAGCGAATTTTACGTGGATCTGAGGGCTGGTTCGTGGCCCAGTAAGCCTACGAGATCACAACATGATGATCTATCTGACGGCGAGACGGGGGCTCCTCACTAGAAAGCCAAGCATAATGGCCGAAAGAATTTGTCATGCCGACCACACGACACCTCGTAATCTGCAGGCCTTCCAGCTTAGCAGCGATTACTGGTAGGCCATGGCCTCTCGGGGCTGTTGCACCTTGCGGTAGTGGACAGTAGCAAATGTCTTTGTCCGATATTATTCCACGTTTTGCTAGATTCATTTTTATGAATTTACTCATGGCCTATCATGTAATAATATTGTTTAATGATTTATTATATTTCGTCGATCGGAGATTCTGAGAAACAATCAACTTTCTAATGACAATGTGTCCTAAATTATGGTCAAATATACTACTGTTAAAATGTACCACGCAGCAAACCCATTTCCGTGCAGGCCATAAAGTCCCATAGAGGACTGGAAGTTGGAGGCTTCTACTATCGGTTATCTCGGCACTGTGTGGGATAGTGTGGCTCTCCGTATCCCTGATCAGCCTTACTACAAGGATTTAACTCAGTACTCATTTTTGGTGTGGGCAGAATGAACCTCAGGGCTGTGCACCTCTTCAAAAGTGGAATTCTCTGTTCTAAAGGTTTCGACTTCCTGACAGGGAACTGTAGCTTTTCTGCTACCTTATAATACGAGGAATGTGTTTTATGTGTAAGTGGTGTTATAATGTCGTTATGTCATCTGACACTCTTGTTCTAGATACTATAATTGTAATCTATTATTAATATTTAGTTTCATGGACGCCGGAAATAATGAATAAGAAAATTTTTGCTTCTGGATGTACCCTATATACTTATAAACTCGGAAATTGCATTTGGGCTTGTCCTTTCCTGATTAATTTCCATTATATTATTAGGCCTATTCATATTATTATTATAATTATTACATTACTTTTATTATTACTCACGCATCATCATTGAGGGGGGAGTGTTTCATAACTTTAAGGTCAACTCTGTCAATATTAATGCTTTACAATAAGCGTTCATTCGAAATCCGCTCCAGGAACAGCTGCTCTGTCAGTCATTCATTTCATTCATACGTGGAATACAGTAGTTTCGAAAGTCTAGAACGAATTGCAAAAGTATTTATTACATTAGAGAAATCCCGCAAATCGTTCAATGGACGCATATTTTCAGGTACGTTAGCCAAAGCGGTAGCATGTAAGCTTCTTTTGAGTGACACGTCGATAGCAATAAATCGGAAATAATGACGAGGAAGGATACATTCAGTCTGGTGCTCAAAATAGAGTGTACTGTACGCACAACTACTGTGGACCCCTCCACCGATATGAAAGTGAATTCATCTAAAAGTTGAAGTAGATTTATAATACAGTATTGACCTATTCAAATTAAGGATAAAACTCCAGTTTAAATTTGTCAGGCAAATTGCCAAAACTGGACACAATAATCCTACTGCCTATTGTCAATTTTCAGACTCTCTAAAACTGAACTTACCAATTTACATAGAAATTATCGAATAAAATATGCTAAGTATATACTGAAAAGAAAAGAAAGAATATTAGAAAGGAGTAACGTATTAATTGTTTTGGGAAAATATGTACAATGCAATATTATTAAAATATGTACGACGCAATGATCTCATTCCTGAAAGATTTTTCAATGAAGGTTTTTCTTAAATTTTATTATTATCAGAGCTGAAATCTGAAAATTGATGATAAAGTACATTTTTCATTATATTTTGAAGTAGAAATGTACGTGAACATAATCTTTTCTTTAAAAAGAATTTCCAAGAATATTCTGGAACGGATATCAGTTCTGATGATACCAACAGACGGATAAAAATGTTAGTTTGCTCACCAGAATAAAACCTAATTCTTGTAAATAGTTTTGATGAAATTTTGAAATATTATCTCCATTTTATTTAGCATGAGAAACATGATTGAAGTATTTCGAACAAAACAGAAGTAAGTGTTTCAGTGGATGAAAACGGCAGTACGGAGACATATTTAAGTTTTGAATATATCAAAGAACATAAAACATAAAAGAAAAATATTAGTTTCCTCGGAATACAGGGAAATTTTTTTGTTGCAAACCCCTTTTCTAAGCTTGATTAAAATCATTATACTTTTCTTCTAATTAATTTTTCCTTCCGAAGTTCAAATTATTGAATTAAAAGTGTTGTGAGTCAGCTCTGATACTTATTCACAAAATTATAGGAATACAGTGATATTCATAAATCATATTGTCTAAGTAGAGCTTATTGTGCATAGTAGTAAACTAGTAAATAACATCATCCAGACGTCGGTACAGTAGCAAGTGACTATCCACAGTTAGGCAGCCTGTGAAAACTGTGCTCTTAGTCATGATTACATATATTACCTTCAATTTTCAGTGTTGTTCAAAATCGCTAGGTTTTCTAAAAACAGACAAACTTCTTAATTAACTCACTAACTATGACAACAATAACAACAAAATACATAAGAAGAATAAGTTGTAATATCAGATATCACGTAACAATGTATTCTGAGTTGCCTGTTTCATAAATACATCAAGTATGCATTAGTTTAGTTTGAAAACTAATGGGTAACTACACAACAGCGCTCTAGATTTTCGGTGAAGTTGAATGATTCGTTTGACTCTGAAATTATAATAGAAAATGTCAGGTAAAATATATGAGAAAATTTATAATTGGCAAATATACAAATTTGTGCAAACGCATACAAATAGTATACTATTGTATGTAGGTCAGTTCTTCAAAACAAATATGTAATAAATAGTTGATTCAGCTTTCTGCTTTGAATCCTCCGCGAGTCAACTTGATATTTTTAGTGAGAAAAAGGGTATATATGAGCCCACAACTGCTTTCTATAAGCAAGAATGCAACATAAATGTGATCGAAGTCACAGGCTTGCTGATCGGGGATATGGGCACAATAGCGAGAACATTACACTAAAATATTTGATGAGTGGTATTGCGCTTTCTGCCTCAAAATCGTCAATAAATATTTTAAGTTTCAGTGAGTTTCTTTATAATCCAATAGATTGTTTTTCTTCATTTTCTCATTTTGATCTTTGGCGACTATCTTGAAAATCCAGTAATAAGTAAACAAATTCGTATAGTCTGCATAAAATTAAGTACAGTATCTATAATATTTTGTCAGAAGCAACAACAAGTATCCGTTAAAAAAATGTGTTTACATATTTCCTAGATGTCCTTTCCATTCAATCAACACGTTCCGCTTTCATGGATATTTTAAGGACTCACTAACTTAATATAGACTGCTCCTACATTTCCTTTCTATCCACTCAGTTGATATTTCCGTTATATTTCAACGTTCTATGTTTCAGTAGAATCCTTTAAATGCGACATAATTTCAGCTGATTTCATAACTAAGCGTTGTTCATTAAAAATTACTTCTCCTCGGTGTCTGATTGGTTATGTCATTATTTTTTATCGGTCTTACGTGAATAAACACTGCAACTGAATATAGGCTATTGCGTGTTAAGAAATTGATATTAAGATATAAGAAATATTAAAAATGATACTTTAAAATCCGAGTTTGAAAGGGAGTAGTGGAGATTTTGAATAGTTTTTCGCCTTATTTACATCACCTTGTAAACCGTAAATAATATATTCAAGAAAATGTGAATAATACGGAGTCTCGCATCAAAACGACACCGTACTGTTCGACAGTTTTTTTGTCACTAGGCAATTTTTGGTGAATAGGCAATGGACGTTGATACTGAAATATTGATTTGAATCCTTTTGAATTATTATGAGCACCTCTATTGATCACGGTTCTATAACGTATTTCGCGATTTTGAGCATGATTCTCTGTGAATATTTTCACAGATATTGAGCAGTTTTTGGATATTAGTTAGATGCTAAATGGCGGGTATCATTTTCCATTCATCACAGTGGTCGTTGCTGAGCAAGTTACGTAATACGTGTTTCTGAATCTACTGTTAAAATATGATTTCTGTTGGCTAAGATATTTGGTGTGTATGTTGTCTAGATGGAGAAAATACGTGTTGGAAGTGATTCTGAACTAGGTAATAAAAGCAACTCCTTCACCAAATATTTTTATATGAACAGATGAAGTTTTCTAATTTTCAACAGAGCTTGTTGCAGGATACATGTAGATTAGTATGGCGGATAACAGGGCCTATTATGTTGCAGGACAACTTCAAATATTTATTAACTACAGTCTGAACTGGAAGGACATCGTAGCACTTGTTGGAGCCTTTATGCCATTTGCTAAGTTATTCTTCGGAACGCTACTCCTTCCTATCTTCTTACTAAGATGAAACACATTCACAAACGCGTTTCAGCACCAATAAAATCTTGCGATTAGTTTCCCTTAAGTGGACTGAAATAAGTTACTCGGATAAGTTAAATATAAAGTTCCCTTTTATTCAACCTAGTGGCACTAGTCAGAGAGGTCGTACATTACATAAATAATCAATATTGTATGAAGCCTGATTTAATTCAAGCCTGTGGCTAAAAAAATACGGGCAGGGACAGGACAGGGACTGTTCCGCTTGATTTTCGTGACGTCACCCAGCGCAAGTTTGACTTGGGTAAAATGAAAAACACATTAGATGGTCAGTTCAACACCATTTTAATTTCCAAATGACCTATGATAACTACTGTGAAAGACGAATGGTATCGTAGTGGTCAACTATCACGTCAATAAATAAATAAATAAATAAATAAATAAATAAATAAATAAATAAATAAATAATAAGGAAAATAAATAAAAACCAATTAACTGTGATTATCTTTAAAGTAATGTGATTGATATTGTTTTGCGAACTATCTGGCTGGTCGCCTTGCGATACGGAGTGCTATCTAGATATATAGCTTGACCACGTGCTTCAATACATTTGGTGGTTTTCAATATTTCTTACACCATATAACTTCCATAACTGACGTAAGTATCGTCGCCATAAGAGTTATCTCTGTCGGTGCGACGTAAAGCCACTTGTAAACCAAATGTCGTAAGTGTCCTGAAGTAGTATCTTTATGTAAGGCGTAAGATTTTCTATTAAAAATACACACATTATGGCTTGGAATTTACTTTTAGAATCGGCTATGTAACAATTTAAGAAATTCTAACATAACTTTGAACCCAACGTTTTGATACCCTCCCCTCGGTCTTAGAGAGAGGTTTCTGAAGGTGTGGCATATGGGGGGTCGTACTTCATATCTAGACCCTCAAATCGCTGTATTTTTAAAACGTTCCTTGCAAATTTTCTGTGTTCAGAGTCATTTATTCACGAAACATATTTCACACAGAATCATTTAATTCCTTGGACGCGTTCACTTGCTGCGCGAATCTGAAGGGTACTGAGTGCGCGCAATCGAGCGCTCAAAGCACGAGGACTCCGTTGGGAGATGTTGCATCATCGCATTATTTTTATTACTGTGACATGTAGCTGAGGTCTTAAATTACTTAATGTTATCCAAATATTGAATTACATATAGTTTGTCAAAAACAGCGTGTGATAAACCCGCTTTCTGTGCACGCAGGCCTGGGGAATTGGACTTCGCCACGTCACAACTATTGACCTAATATAATTAGACACCACCCACTTAAATTCTTAATTTTGATGTAATCAGTTGCCTGCGGTATTGATTATAAAGAGATCATTTGAGTCTCTTTCTTAGGCATGTTTCGCACACTCTCCCACGATATGCTGAATAGTTCGGCAATTAGCCTCGCCTTTAGGATATAGGGAAGGAATTATTTTAAATTTATGGAGAAAATTCCTAGGACATTTTGTAGCTTAGAGTTCAGCCGACTCTTCGAGACAGATCAAATTCAGGGACTGTTCCAGTTATACGTGTCACATTCGAAGCTATGAATGGGAGCTTCGTATCCGATAATGGACCCATTGGCTGTATATAGCTTATAGCAAACCTTCATTAAGACAGTTTCCAGAGTCCACGTAAAACGTATACGAAAAGAGATAACCTATTGAGCTTAAGATACCAAGCAAGAGAAGGACATAATACAACATTTTCGTTATTTGACATTTACTGCATTAGTATTCTATAAAAAAAAACTGTATTCATAATAATTATGCCCCGCATTTTAAATATTTATTCTAGATACATTATACAATATTATATTTAGCAATACTGTAAGTCATCATTGTTATAGGTAAGAAACAGTACCAAATGATTAGAAGATTGAAATATGATTATAGGGGCTTACTACATGTGCTAAGCTGTAAGATCTAGGTTAGAAAATAGTTCTGTTCAAGGTTTGTGACCACAATCACGATAAGAATATGGATTCTCCCATTTCTTCCAAACACTGGTCAAAGTACCTTAAGAATATTTCCAAGAGAAATATTCTATTAAAGAACTGTATTCATAATAATTGTGCCCCGCATTAATGCAAACTGAAAACTAAAATTTCAATTTGTTTTTTTAGAACTTTTATTCTACAAAACACTGAAAATTCACCGATTAAGTTGGTGGACCATCCCTTAAAAGAAACTCGTTCTAGGACATGCTTTTGATGATTACCAAGTTATGCAGAAATATTAATCATCTTATCACGTGCTTCTGTTGAAACATATGCGTTTCCGAAGACGACTGACACAGAAGGCTATACAGTAGTTTCCGCGAAATTGTTGAGTAATCATCGTTATTTTCGTTTGTAGCATTGTCACAACATTATAAACAATCAGAGTGCACTATCTGGTTTGTAAATAGATGTTTTGTCGTGTGAAAGTTCATGAAATGAGTTACTTTGAGATCAGTTTCTAGCATTTTTATATAACATCTAACCAGGCCTACATCTTAAGAAGTGATAAACGGATAATATTCGGGTTTACATAAATTCCTTTTGGCAATAAGGACGAGCCACTGGACCAAAACTGTAGCATAACTGAATTAGTAACAGTATTTGCTCCCCGTTGAAATTATTGCAATTAAAACAAATCATAAAGGCCACTTTATTCTAGTTCAGTGAAGTTATAATTGGTGTAACTAAAAGTCTACATATTCAAAATTCTATTTGCAGATAAATAAGCTAATTTAACATTAATGAGATAGGATTATTTATATATATTATATTCTAAATCTTTATAAATTTGGAGAGCACAAGATATTTTATAAAGCCTTCTTATGGATGGTATCCAGCGAAGGACGTGCTACACGGAATAGCGTAATAAGCGGGCAACATCTAATCAGGGTTTCACTATGTATACTGTGCTAGCATGTGTGATAATACTGCCAACATTTCTCAAAAGTGACAACTTACAGATATTTTATCCGGCCACCAAAACTAAAACATTGCAAAAATGTTGAAGATTTATCTGAGCATGACAATCAAATTATTTGGGTAATACGAATAGTATAACATTATGTGGCACGGACGTTAGCGTACCGTATTGACAGTTATGAACTAATAGACTTTTCCAGTGGTTTACTGCATGTCTGACAGAAAATAAAGCAATATCTGTTAGTGCATGTTGATTTTCTGGAATACAAACTAATTTCATACTGAAGAAAAAATTAATGTGAAACGTATTCATCCAGACTGATATAGGATACATCACTGCATTCGAGATTATGTTCATGCCTTTGAAGTAAACATTCAGTGTGTGTTTTAATCGCATAAAATATTACGTGCAAATTCTGGATTATGTAGCATCATTTATCGCAGGATCTCTGTGATATTCATGAAATATTTATGTTCTAAATTGAAACTTCGCAACAAGATGATACCAGCTAAGGGAAAAGTAAATTTATGATGTTTTAGTTGTGCATGCCAAGAAGTACTTCAAACCACGTCTGCAAGTTTGATTTGACTTGTGGTAGGTTATGGAACACACTGTTGAGTCTAGCGTCTTTCAACTCCGTTCTCAATAAAGGGCATAAATCATTGGAAATTAGTAGTATATTAAGCAAAAATATATTGTTGCACTCTGGAATAAAATGAGTGTTTTTGAAACTGCTATATTGCAGATCGTTGCTTGGAGACGTGCCCGACAACTGTTCCTTACAGTTGCATGTTCCCTCTTCCCTTAGTTTGCTATTCATTGTGGGTTGACTGAGTTCAAATAAAGAAACCAATTTATTCCTGTAATACTCCACAAAATTGTTTGGCAAATAACTACCATTATGATATATTGAGCTAGGTAACTTACTTCGGCATCTCCAAAATTCATTTGTATTTTATTGGTGGAATTTGTAAGTGGAATTCCCAATATTAAATCAGAGAATAATTTAATATTTATGAGCCATATTTGACATAACTTATCTACAAGACCATTTCAGATGAATTATATTTACAAAATTGTAAGAATTCATTTGCAAAATAAGATTGTGTTATTAAGAGTAGCCATCATTAATAAAACTCTCAACCGGTAGGACTTATCAGGTCACTGACAATCATACTCATCCAGAAAATTAAATTTTCCACTAAACATGATGACTTTCTAAATCAACGGTGCTATTATTTCGTGAACCGTCATTTACAGATTATAACACAAACAACCGAGGGACTGATGTATCATTTAGATGGTAGAAATGTATAACCAGAATTTGAGATAAAATCAGTTAAACTTAAGATTTGGCTGACGACCTTCATATTTGTTTGAGGCAAGTGCTCATTCAAAGAAGTGTCCGCTGATGTGAATCAAAAGTAAATTAGACAATATTGTACAATTTTACTTGGAATTATTTCGCAAATTACATTAGGAAAAGAAATGTGTAAAACGGACTTCAAGGTTATGGGAGGAGTATAGTCGCAGTATAAAACAAATGTTGAATACCAAATTAATAAATTCACCGCATTGGACAGGCAGCCTCTTTATATGCAATGGCACGCGGATTGTCTAGATAAGTAACATGCATTTGAAACCGAGGTAAAATGCGCAACAGACATTACATGTCTCATACTAGACGTGTCTGTCCTCCCAATTTTCAGGAAGAATCGAAGACTGAAGCAATTTTTGCTTCAGCAAGGGATAAAAAGTCACCATTTTTTGCAGTACTCTGCCCCAGTATAAAGACTTTTAAAATACAATAACTTCAAGTTTATTCTTTGACGAACAGTTTGGTTTTCAGATATACGCTATGAACATATCCCAGATCTCATGAATGAAATGTATTATTTAGTTGCAGTTCGTAAGGAAGAAAAACAAAATATTTTCCCCTATATTTATGAATGACTTTGCAACAAATACTAGTTTTTTCTTGTATTTGATTTGTTATAGCTACACTTAACAAGAATGACATAGAATTTTAAAATAACTGAATACATGCTCCACCAGAATAACTCCAGCTACAAGGCTCTAAAGCGCATGCCTTTATTTTTCCTTTCCGAGACAATCATGCATACTGTATATCTCTACATTTCTTTTTTAATTGTGATTGTGAATTAATGCCATGTATTCAAGTAGGCAGAGATTAAAATAATTTTCCTAACTGGAGGTTTAATGGCATTTTTAAAAGGTGATTTGTGATAACAGAAAATATTTTATATAAAATTGTTGGTGGAGTTCCCCGGAGTTACCAAAAATCTACTAACGTCGAACTAAATTTTTAATGGAAAAGCTAGATGTTGTGTGACAAATTGAATTATCCCTGTTGGACAAAAGCGATAATTACTTTTGTAACGGTTCCGAACCATTCTCTATAAAAATAACTGAATTTTTGGAGTACGATTTGAAGATTACAACTGACATTTTTACAATTCGAGTATTTTAAATTTGTCCATGAATGCAGTAATTAAAATTTATAAAACTTTCAAGCTTTTAAAAATAAAAGTAAAAGAAACCTTAAAAATCAAATGCTGGTTTGTAAATAACATTTCAGAGTTTTTGCAATTTTGACGCGAACATGCCAGTAAGCAACAGATACAAACGAAGATATAGCCTAAGCATGTCAGGACATCAATTGGTTTGGATTAATGTAATTTACAGTCTTACAATGCTACAATAATTCCACCTCATTTGATGAATACGGTATAGAGTGTAATATTAAAATATCCACAGTATTCGGAATCACTTCCGTTAACAGACAAAATTTTGCCTCGGTAGGCCCCATTTACTCCATTTCACGATACTTTTTTGTTTGTAACCGAAGCAAAATTAAACACTAAGCTTATAGGCGTAAAATGGAACTCATTCACAAACACAAACGGAATATGATAAATAAGGAGAATATGTAAAATTGATGCTTTACAAGCAGAATAGCAACCTAATTAGTTTAAAAGCACTGATAAAACACATGACATTCACTTCAAAGCACAGCAAAACTACAACAGAAAGTGATCAACACTATGCAGCAAAGGACAACACATAGTAACAAAACACACATGTACCACATCTAGCGCACACAAGCACTTGGTTTAACAGCTGAAATGTTCATAAACTGAAGTGACAGCTCAAACATGAAACGTCATATGGAATCCTGAACACAAAACACATCCGACCTACTTTGTGAAACAAAATGCAAAGTAGTGTAAGTAGTTTCGGGCAAATCGCATTCACAGTAGAGCACTACATATTTTGTCCTTGACTCTATGATACGTAACGGAAAGAAAATCATTTGTGAACTAGGAGGAATAATTTAAGAATGTGTATGCAGATGAGGAAAACACTTAGTTCGCCTGGAAACCACGTGTCTGGTAGTTACTCACCGTGATAGCAGAACCCAGCACAGTATTCACGTAGAGGCGATGTTCCCAGGAAGTCGTTCACGAAGACGTGAGTTGAACTTTGTTGTCATCGTTGAAAAGGTTAATAAAATTCTTTGCTGGAAGCCATAACTATAGATGGCGGTTGTTTTGTTATGACTCAAAGGAGAAAGGTGATTATTATGCTGACGATGATTTTTCCGTAGGTGGGGTCTGGTCAACCCCCACCTTAATTACTGTTTATTATTAGATTTGAGACGAATTAATTAAAACCTGTTTTTTATCGGCGTTTAGTAAAGAATTATACATGTATTTCTGCGCTTTTTTTTCCGAAAAATATTTTGATAATGGGTTATAGTATAATTTTTATAATAGCAGGACCACGGTACGGCTAGGTACAGTTGTCTTGATGGCAATACGTAAGTTAGAGTGCACACCAATGCTTTACGGCTGGTGTAGCTGGATACCTCCCCCTCCGCCTCTTCCCTCCCCTCTCACAATCCTGGCCCTCCCCTCCAATGCTGGCAGCAGTAGTAGCAGCAGAACAGCAGCAGAGGGGTTCGGGGGGATTTAACCCCTAACAGCAATGGACGGTAGGAGACGAAGAGGAAGCTATTCAAAAGAGGATGGTGAATAGGGCTAGGCCTACGCGAGTGACCGAGACAAACGCTACGATGGATGGCGGGAGTGGGCGGGAAAGGCGGAAAGGGACGTGTTTGGTGGGGGGGAAATGTTGCCGCCGCACGCGTGGAATGGCGCGAGTAGGGGGGACACAACGGAATGAGGGATCAGGGGGGGACAAGGGAGAAATTCATACAAACACACACACATACATGCTGCCATACATACTCACCATCTTCCTCATACATACGCTAAAACTTAACTCTAAAACAGTCTTCTCTCTTAAACGCGTGGATTATGTAGAGGAACAGCCGAAAAAATATCATCGAAATGACGTAACATCCACGTGACCTCAAAATCTCCCAATAGCTTTACCTTGCGCCAACTTGAATGTGGAATAACATACAATATGTCATTTATTCATGACAGATTCTCAAATTCTGATTTACCTATAGAACCTAATGTTTAATCATGATAATAACAATAATAATCGACCCAATTTAATTTATTCACTTAATTTATTTACATAATCTAAGTTGCCGTATCAAATTCGCTACAATTTACATCTGCTAAGCGCTAGTCAGCAGATTATAGTAACTATCAGGGTTCGGATGTTTATGTCCTAAAAACGCCCAAATTTTCAGGCGAATATGCTCTTCAAAAAAAACCAAATTTCACCCCAAAAATGGAAAATAACACCAAACATATCGTTGCTGCTGTGTCAAAACCAGGAATGTGACAATGCTCTTCCTATCAAGTTGCGGTGATTGCGGGGGGGGGGGGGGAAGACAGTCCCCCTCCCCAGTTTCTGGAGAAAATATTATTTCATTTAGGCCGGTTGAAATGAGGTATTATAGGAATTATTAAAAAATCAATTTGCACAAGCCCTGTTGTCTTATCAGCTAATTCTTTCAATCATTTTCCATTACAACATTATTAGCGGAAATACGCACAAAATATCGTTCGTCCCGGCTAACCGATTTGGATAGCACCACATCAAGTAGTGGAGACTGCGCATGTGCTGTGAGGAAGGGTAGCAGGGTTATCGCTATAGGTCTAGCCCACAAACCCTGGTAGGCCTACTGTTTGTTGTCTGTATTGACTATGTTTTTGCCCCCGCACTTTTAATTCCCAATCGCCATTACTGTTCCTATCAATTATTTTCCTTAAGAGTGATCACGCCTCCCAGCCACATATTGATATGCTCTCCATCAGAACCATTGAGTTATTATGTTCCTACGCGCGCGTGTAAAGGAAAAAAATGAATCTTAAATATTTTACATCATACTCTAGGAGTGGGTAAATGTGTCATGCAAACATAGATTCCTACAGTTCTTTTTCTTTCACAAACTCACGTAAGAATATGAACTGAACGAAAATTATTGTGATGGACTTCATGTCAATATGCGGCTGGCAGGCGTGACCAGTCTCAAGATAGAGCACTGTCACGTTTGTGGTCATGTCACAGCGGTGACCACATATGCTTCCACCTAATTATTTTTGCCAATTAAAGATGCCATTTATTATACAATCTTACAGCACTACTTCAGTTTTCCTACTAGTTCTTTTAAATGCACTAGTCTCTATGACAAATTCATTATCAATTAACTTAGGTTACTACCGACTAACTTATATTTTTAATTAACCAAACCAAACCAAAACCCATGGCACAACAGCCTCGAGGGGCCATGGCCTACCATGCGAACGCTGCTCAGCCCGAAGGCCTGTAGATTACGAGGTGTCGTGTGGTCAGCACGGCGGATCCTCTCGGCCGCTATTCTTGGATTTCTAGACCGGTATTTTTAATTAACATTATGGTCTTATACAATTATGACAGAGACCACGTTGCTGCGCGTACAAACCAATAAAAATCAGATTAGTTATCGGAATTAAAATTGAGCTCACAGTTGCCGTGGGAACGGAATATTTAACTGTTGTAAATTGTAGAGAAAAGGCATACGTCTTATTCAACATTCATTCCATTTATCTCAGCAATTTTGTGTATAGCATTGTCACTGTGCTCTTGGATATTACAAGCATTATATAACGTATCTTCTTCGTACACTTTGCAGAAGAGAATTTTTATTTTGGTGCATAAGTTAAGCATTCCTCCCCGAACTCTTTAACGCAATTTCTTAATTTAACACTTTCACTACACTTCCTTTAGGTATCAGTTCTATCAATGTAACTAAGGAGCCTTGAAAATTGTCTGTGTTGAAAGTTTTATGAATGGCAGGCGTTACCTGAAGTGGTCACGAGCCGCAGTTACTAAGACAGGTAGGAAGAAAAGCCCTTTTGGTATTTTCTTGTCTCTTAACAAGAGTGACTTACTCGCACTTCAAGGCTTACTCTAAAGAAAGTCGTTCTAAACTAGTGATGTAAACTCAGACGTGACACAATAAGCGTCAACTATTCAGCACAGAGGTCCGAGCTTCAAGTTTCGTCACAGTGCCACAAACACATTTTCACAAGCAACATCGAACATCGCTTTCAAATTACCGTGCACTTTTTCGTTGAAAATATAACCAAAATATGACACTAAACAACTGAAATGACCGGAATATGATCAAATAAATAAATAAATAAATAAATAAATAAATAAATAAATAAATAAATAAATAAATAAATAAATAAATAAATAAATAAATAAATAAATAAATATTCCTAATGGTAAAATTTATGCGTTAACACTAAATATCTTAAAGAACGTCCAAATTGTGCTTAATTCCAAGAAATAGCCAAAACGGAAGACAGGGAGAAATGTAGGCTATTTCCTGAACATGCAAACCCTGGAAATTACATTTTATCACAAACGACGACATATTCAGATACATTCAGATACCGCTATATTTTTCCTTACAGATTAAAATGTTTCAAATTAAGTCACTGAATATTCACTGTGTCCCCTACACATTTCCTGACTATCCGGTTATGAGCCCAGCGGCTGTTTGGGTCCTCATATAGCACTACCAGGGATTATGTGGTTATGGGAAACCGTAAAAACTGATTGCGGTGCTAAAATAAGATGTACCAGGCAATTTCATTAAGTCCCCGTGCATTGGTCGGTATTTGAACTACGGCCACCAAGTGATATTCTTTACATGGCTATCACACCTACAGTTGAACAATAATTAATGGAAGATTTCCAGCAGTAAGAGCTTTCTTTTCTATTGACGTATCTCAAGGTATATTACAAAGTTAAACAGGGGACCTTGCAGCGTTTGAATTTAACCAACTAATTTCTTTAGTTCATTCCATTCATATTTTGGGGACACCGGGGTCACCCAGGCCTTTTTTAGGTTTTAAGAATAGATGATCCGCATGAATTTTCAGGTGAAAATGTTGTCTTAGGTTCCGGCGGGTTCCAAACCTCGGCCGCCTAGGTGAATGGTGAGAACCTAAGTCAATGACTAACCACGCCCTCTATAAATTCCATCAAGGAAAAACTAGGAAAATTGCAGTTATACTGTGAGTAATTTGAAGCTATTATAAATACAAGAGCCCCGTGGGGCTTTGGCCTACAGAGCGACAGCTGCTCAGCCCGAAGGCCTGCGGATTACGAGGTGCCATGTGGTCAGCACGGCGAAATCTCTCGGCCGCTGTTCTTGGTTTTCTAGACCGGGGCCGCTATCTTACCGTCAAATTCAATCACGTAGGCTGAGTGCACCTCAAACCAACCCTGAGAACCAGGTAAAAATCCCTGACACGGCAAGGAATCGAACACAGAACCCTAGGTAAGAGGCAGGCACGCTACCCCTACACTGGGGGGCCAGCAATTAAGGAAATAGTTATGCAAAATTCCTGTTAGTGATCAAGAGGTAGGCCTATCGAAATCTATTACACCATCACTACCATCAGTGATCACCCTGTCTTTGATCAACTCTACACAACATGTGCTCGATGCGGCCACCATCCATTGCAATGCACCTCTCCACCCTACGTCGCTTGGAATCACCCATTCTGTGGAACAACTCTGGCTGTTGCCGGATTGAATCACAGGCATTGAACACACGTTCTCCTAGTGTATCCACATCATGTATGGGAACCGTATTCACCATGGACTTCGCATGTCCCAAAAGCCAACAATTCAGACGAACGGACTGGCCAAGGTATTGTCCCCACAGGACCAAACATTCGCTCATGGAATACCAGTGATACGTGTCGCCTAACACTACGGCGAAAATGTGCCGGTTCCCGATCAGTCATGTACCACATTTGCAGTCGTTTACAACCGATGTTGAATACGGCCCTCCATAAATTACTGGAACATTGTGATCATTGATAGTAATGGTAGCGGACCGTAACTCCGAAGATATTGGGTTTGTGACCAATGTTTACAGGATATTTTACCTGTGTTTGTTTCGTTCTGCCTCCAAATATTGGAACCTTTTTAAAGGAGACTCTGTATAAGATTTAAGCTGTGCCTATACGTTAAAGAGTATAAGTACATTTCTTGACAAATATCCATCCCTCCGTCCTATATTTGTTTAATCTTGAAAATCGCCGGTAAAATTTCTGTCCGTATAAACTTACTTGTTTTTTTGTTTTGTTTGTTTGTTTGTTTGTCGCATAAAAACGTCAGGGCACTTTAATCAAGCTTGAAAAATATTATACCTATGCGTTAATATAGATACCGGAGTAATTTAGTATAGGCCTACATTAAGATAGCCGAAATAGGGAGGTAGTATAAGAAACGTTCGTATTGATTCCTTTTGTTAACATTCTGAAACTTATCGGTTATTTAGAAATGCTTGAAACACAAGACGTTATAGGCCTACTTTACATGAAACGGTTTACCGTGCTGAATGACAAATAACCCATCCCATTTTGAGATCTGGAAAGCTCAATCTCCCACAATGCAGTCTGCCATTTTATTTTTACTTGACTTAATTATGCAAAATGACGTAATTTGAAATGATTTATTATCCCAAGAAACGTGATAGCCGAGAGACATCGTTGCTAGCTTACCAGCAAGGCGGACGTGGTTCGAATCCTGGTCAATGCAGGTAGGATATTCGAATTGAAATTTCAGGTCCACGTGGTTGGGAATCTCCATAAAACTGGAGGGTCCGTGGCTATGGTCACGACATCAACAATCACCAAAAACCACAAGCTAGCTTGCTTTTGCATCCTTAAGAGAATTTAAAAGGCACTGAAATCTGAATCAGGTGAAAGGGGGGGGATGGTGATGATTTTGTTTCGTTTGCATGAGACTCTGTATCAGTATTGGCCGATGTGTACACGTATTCTCATGGAGAGGATACAATTCATGCCGTTACAGTGCATAATTCTAATCAACGACGTGAAGTATCCGTACTTATAACTCCATGTTTACTGTAGGCCATCTGGAATTAATTCCGAATGGAATGGATAATTTCCTGAGAACCAACAAATCTCCAGTACGGCTTTCCCTTTGCTACTATTTTGTTGGATATTCTTGATATTGGGAATTCAAACGTACATTACTATTAGAATAGTGAAACTCGCCGAATTAACAACATTTAGAATACTATTTATACACTGTTCTTCTTCCCAGCACAAACACATGTAACAGTTAAAGGGTCTACGCGTGCCGCTGTTTTCATGTTCACAGGTGAAACCATTCCTTGGAGGAGGAGGATAGTAGAACGCATTTAGAGACGACATTACTTAAACTAGACTACACGCTAGGTACTATCTACTTCGTACAGTGCGGATTAATGTTTTCATTCAATGACAAATTATCCTTCAACTTTCTCAAGTTAGCTTCATGTAAGGTTCAGCTATATACAGATTTTATTCTGCACAGTTGGGCACATCATGAAGGAACTTGGCAGGTGTAGGCATATTCTAAAAAAAAAATCATTATCTCAGCGCTCCAGTTACATACTCGCCACGTCCATTGGATCCCCAGTCTGCAGCCCTTAAGTTGTAGCAGAGCCCTTGATCTTGTCCCTTAACACTCCTAAAAGCCATTAATACCGTGTACCTGGGATTCTAGCAGCGCGTTCTTGCCAAGGTGGTCCATGGCTGCTCACTTTCCGTGGAAAGGAATATGTTTATAGATTTAAAACACTGAACGCCTGTTTGGTCTAGAGAACACGTCCGGCTCCTAAAACTTCTAAGATATTTGGCAATAGCAATTGTTTTGAAGAAGCGCAACTATGTCACTGAGAGGGAGGACCTGTATGTTTGGAGCGTGGATATGACCTTGCTTCAAAAACCTAGCGCTCACTTTGATTCCAGGAGGGGATCCAAAGGACTATACTATTTTCCAAGGGAGCCTGCTTTCTGGACACCCTACGAGAATCACTTCAGCGCAAACAACGCCTTGCTTACTCTTACAAAAGTAGCAAAACTTAGCTTTATCGGAGATGCTCGAAGCGAGCCTTTAATTGCGGATGCACTCCCAAGATACACGACATGTGATAACCCAACGAATCTATTAGATGGTAGGTACAATGTACTTTATAGTATTTAACGTTCAACTGTACTGATTTATCTGGACCCTCATTAGCTACATCAGATGAGCCGTGCTTCAAAGTAGGTACGGCCTAGTTGCTGCTGTCTGGCATCTTATTAGTTGAATGAGTAGGAGAGCTTTACATACATGCTAATATTTTGATGTTCATGATTAGAAAAGAAACGAGACGCTACTGGAGAGCAGAAAAACTAACAAACATTGTTTACAGCTTGCAATAAATATCCTGAAAGTGAGTTCGATTTGTTGTGATGCAAACCAGAAACTATTGTTGCTGTTGTGGTTCACGTCATCCGTGCAAAAACTAGTTAAATGCATACCATTGATGCTTTCACGGCCCGTAGTTATGGACATGATACTGTAAAGGCATAGGCCTATACAGTATCATTTCCATAGTTATATGCAGCCTCTCATCCCACCCTATCCTGCGCTGACGTCTTCATTTCTACGTAACGAAAATAATCTTACGTCTGCTCTCATCTGGTTATCCTATTCATGGCTTGATCTACTTCTGTCCTACTTTTCCGCGAGCGATGCCCTCAAAAAGTGACTGAGTGTCTGAAGACAAAAAGGCACCTCCGTAAGGCCATGGAGGCCTTTGGAGGAGTGGAAGGTAAAGACTTCCACCGTTGTTAACCTCGGCACGTGATCGGGTAGAGTGGTTGGCTCTACGCCCGGCCGCCTTTGCCCCCAGGAATGAACCTGGAACTCATTTTGGTGGCCCCCAGGAATGAACCTGGCTGAGTGAACCTCAGGGCCATATGCACATCCGGAAGTGGAAATCTCGTTTCTTAAATTTTATGACTTCCTGACGGGGATTCGAACCCACGTCCTTCCGGGCGAACCGAGCACGCCTTTACCGCCTCGGCCAGGCAGCCCCTGAGAACATGGAAGCCTTTGGAGGAGTGGAAGGTAAAGTAGAGTGGTTGGCTCTACGCCCGGCCGCCTTTGCCCCCAGGAATGAACCTGGAACTCATTTTGGTGGCCCCCAGGAATGAACCTGGCTGAGTGAACCTCAGGGCCATATGCACATCCGGAAGTGGAAATCTCGTTTCTTAAATTTTATGACTTCCTGACGGGGATTCGAACCCACGTCCTTCCGGGCGAACCGCCTTTACCGCCTCGGCCAGGCAGCCCCTGAGTGTCTGAAGACGGCCAACTATGTTCAGTATCACACTGCCTGACACAAAATTTGAAGTGTCCAGGAGAAATGGTTGAATGTCAATGTAACTTCGTCTAGAGTTGCAGTTCTCTGTGACAGGTAGAACGGCCCCCGATGCGTATTAGTGTTGTTCGTGTTTAGTGTTGTTACCAGGCCTGGTAGGGTATATAAGGGGAGTGAACTGCGTCAGATGTTGAGTGACCACTGTGAAGGATACGTAGATGCCGCGTACTCGTTGTGAGGCAACGTTATCAGCAACTGACAGCCTTTGAAAAGGCTCTCATTTTCGGTCTTCATTTGGCCGACTGGCCGAATCGCGCAGTATCCAGATTTGTGGGGCATTCGGTTGTGACAGCGGGCCAATGTTTTGGAGTGCATGGGAGCTTGAAGGTAGGCATACTCATCGTCAAAGTTCCGCTCGACCACGTATGACCACCACGAGGAAGGATCGCCGTTTTATGCACCAACCACATCGTAATCCCTTCACACCTCCGCCTGCCATCCAAGAACAAGTAATGGACTCCCTGCAACATTCTGTATCATCCCGCACCATTGGTCAGAGACTAGCAGCAGCCGAACTGGGAAATTACCACACAAACCACCTGTGCTTGGAATTATACCACTACCGGGAAGCATGGACAGCTGATGAATGGGGTTGCATTATAGATATTCAGCGATGAATCGCGATTCTGCACTATTCCGGATGATCATCGTCTGTGATTATGGCGACGAACTGGGGAGAGGTCCCACAGCGGTGTTACTCCCGGCGTTATGATGTGGGCAGCTATCGGTATGACTTCAGGTCACGGATGGTAGTGATTGAGGAAACACAACGGTACGTCACGGACATCCTGCGCCCTGATGTGTTGCCTCTCATGCGACAGTATCTTGGCGCACGTTTTCAACAGGACAATGCTCGTCCACACATGGCATGTATCTCTACGAACTGTGCGAGATATTGACATACTCCCATGGCGAGCATGAACCCCAGATCTGTCCCCAATACAACATGTGCGAGACCACCTCGGACGTCAACTCCGTTCCAAAACCAGTATCCAGGATATCAAGGACCACTTACATCAGTTGTGGGTCAACTTGCCTCAGGAGTGGATACGGTTTCATGACACCCTTCCCAATCGAAGCAGTGCATGCATTCAGGCCAGAGGAGTCATACTGATAAATGGGCAAGTAATGCCAAGTTTTTCAGAAATTTGACTCGATATTGTAATCATTGCAATAACATACCATTTAACAAGTGAAATTTAATTTCGTTTCCTTCTCCCCTTCTGGGTGCTTCAAAATTTTTTGTCAGGCAGTAACTTTGTTTATGATCTGTTCTACCCATCTCACCTTCAGCATTTTCCTGTAACAACACATGTCGAAAGCTTACATTCTACGTTTTGTAATAGGAAGTTTCATATTTCATCATCGCACAGTGCCATGTTCCTCAACAATCTTCAGAAACATCTTTCTAATATACGTCGTTGCATTTCACGTTCTTTCTGGATAGCTTCTATAGATTGTAGATAATACTTCCTTTTTTGTTTGTTTTTGTATTTGATCAGGATTATTTTCAGAATCTCAAATAGCTTGGTCCTATCAACTTTATAGATTGCCATTTCTCGATCTGCAAATGCCAATAATACCCCTCTTAATGGTATTCTCACCGGGCGAGTTCGCCGTGCGGTTAGGAGCGCGCAGCTGTGAGCCCTGAAGATGGTTTTCCGTGGTTTCCCATTTTCACACCAGACAAATGCTGGGGCTGTACCTTAATTAAGGCCACGGCCACCTCCTTCCCATTCCTAGGCCTTTCCTATCCCATCGTCGCCATAAGACCTATCTGTGTCAGTGCGACGTAAAGTAACTAGCAAAAAAAGAAAGAGTATCATCTAACACAAGAAGAGGAGTTAGAATTGTTTCTGGTGTTCCTTCATGTATACGGAAGGCAAACCGACTTTTCCTCATCAGGGCTTCTACTTGTCTCTCCACTCCTTCTACACAATAATAATGTAAGTAATGATAATAATAATAATAATAATAATAATAATAATAATAATAATAATAATAATAATAATAATAATAATAATAATAGAATAATAATTATATGAAATGGCGTATGGCTTTTAATGCCAGGAGTGCCGAAGACAAGTTCGGCTCGCCAGGTGCAATTCTTTTGATTTGACACCCGTAGGCGACCTGCACGTCATGATGAGGATGAAATGATGATGAAGACGACACATACACCTAGCCCCCGTGCCGGCGAAATTAACCAATTAAGGTTAAAATTCCCGACCCTGCCGGGAATCGAACCCGGGACCCCTGTAACCAAAGGCCAGCACGCTAACCATTTAGCCATGGAACCGGACATAATAATAATAATAATACTAATAATAATAATAATAATAATAATAATAATAATAATAATAATAAAGGAAGTGAACAGTGTCTTGGGTGGTTCAGGTGAACTCATAATAGATCCCAGGGAATCACTGGACAGGTGGAGGTAATATTTTGAAAATCTTCTCAACGTGAAAGGAAATTTTCCTGGTGGTGTCGAGAACAACCAAGCTTATTGGGAGGAGATGAATGATGTTGGTATAATTACGCTTGAGGAAGTGGAAAGGATGGTATATAAACTCCATTGACATTAAGCTGCAGGAATATATGAAATTAAAGTTAGTGGGAAGGTAGGGATGAAATGGCTTCATGGGGGAGTAAGATTAGCAGGGAGTGTTGGTAAGGTACCTTCAGGCTGATTAAAAGCAGTAATCGTACCTATCTAGCCTATAAGCAAGGGAACAGGAAGGATTGCAACAATCATCGAGTTATCTCATTGATTAGTATATCAGGCAAAGTATTCACTGGCATCTTGGAAGGGAGGGGGCGATCAGAGGAAGTTGGCTGAAAACCAGTGTGGTTTCAGACCGCAGACGGGCTGTCAGGAGCAGATTTTCAGTATGCGTCTGGTAATTGAAAAGTATTACGAGAGGAATAATGAGCTGTGTTTATGTTTCGTAGATCTAGAAATTAAATGGCGTATGACTTTTAGTGCTGGGAGTGTCCGAGGACAAGTTCGGCTCACCATATGCAAGGTCTCTTTTGTTTTGACTCCCGTAGGCGACCTGCGCATCGTGATGAGTATGAAATGATGATGAAGACGTCACGTACACACAGACCCCATGTCAGCGAAATCAACCGATTATGGTTAAAATTCCCGACCCTGTCGGAAATCGAACCCGGGACCACTGGGACCAAAGGCCAGCACGCTTACCATTTCGCCGTGGAGCTTGACGTAGATCTAGAGAAAGCATATAACAGGGTACCGAGGGAAAAGATGTTCGCCATACTGGGGGACTATGGAATGAAAGGCAGATTATTAAAATCAATCAAAGGCATTTATGTTGTCAGTTGGGCTCCAGTGAGAATTGATGGTAGAATGAGTTCTTGGTTCAGGGTACATACATGGTTTAGAAAAGACTGTAATCCTTTCACCTTTGCTGTTCATAGTTTACATGGATCATCTGCTGAAAGGCATAAAGTGTCAGGGAGGGATTCGATTAGGTGAAATGTAGTAAGCTGTCTGGCTTATGCTGACGACTTGGTCTTCATTGAAGATTGTTCTGAAAGCCTGCAGTCTAATAGGTGCAGTGAGTATGGTATGAACATTAGCCTTTCGAAGACTAAATTGATGTCAGTAGGTAAGAAGTTCAACAGAATTGGATGTCGGATTGGTGATACAAAGCTGGAACAGGTAGATCATTTTGAGTATTTAGGTTGTGTGTTCTCCCAAGATGGTAATATAGTAAGTGAAATTAAATCAAGGTGTAGTAAAGCTAATGCAGTGAGCTCGCAGTTGCGATCAACAGTGTTCTGTAAGAAGGAATTCAGCTCCCGAACGAAACTATCATTACAACGGTCTGTTTCCAGACCAATTTTGATTTACGGGAGCGAAAGCTGGGTGGACTCAGGATATCTTATTTAAAAGTTAGAAGTAACAGACATGAAAGTAGCGAGAATGATATCTGGTACAATCAGGTAGGAACAGTGGCAGGAGGATACTCGGGATGAGGAGATAAAGGCTAAGTTAGGAATGAACTCGATAGATCAAGCTGTACTCATAAACCTGCTTCGGTGGTGGGGTCATGTGAGGCAAATGAAGGATGATAGCTTACCTAGGAGAATAATGGACTCTCTTATGGAGGGCAAGAGAAGTATAAGGAGACCAATACGATGATGGTTAGAACTAAATGAGGCCACAGCACTAGTTGCAAATAGAGGATTGTGGCAACGTATTGTAAATTTATAGAGGCTTGCAGACTGAACGCTGAAAGGTATAACGGTCTATAATGATAATGTATAATAATAATAATAATAATAATAATAATAATAATAATAATAATAATAATAATAATAATGTTTTTACGACCCATTAACTACTTTTCCGGTTTTCGGACACGCCGGGGTGCCGGAACTTTGTCCCGCGGATGTTTGTTTACGTGCCGGTAAAATAAATCCACCGACACAAAGCTAGCGTATTTGAGCACCTTAAAATATCGCCCTACTAAGCCACCACGATCGAACCTGCGAACTTAGAATCAAAATTTCAGCGCTCGACCATCTGAAATACTCAGCCCGATAGCTAATTTCTTATTGGACGCTAAAGGACATGGCAGTCTGTATTCTTCGTGTTGCCAGTTTCCATTTGCAAACACTTACAGAACCGTGGTGTAGGGGTAGCTTGCCTGCCTCTTACCTGGAGGGCCCGGGTTCGATTCCCGGCCAGATCAGGGATTTTTATCTGGACCTGAGGGCTGGTTCGAGGTCCACTCAGCCTACGTGATTAGAACTGAGGAGCCTTCTGACGGTGAGATAGCGGCCCCGGTCTAGAAAGCCAGGAATAACGGCCGAGAGGATTCGTCGTGCTAACCACACGACACCTCGTAATCTGCAGTCCTTCGGGCTGAGCAGCGGTCGCTTGGTAGGCCAAGGTCCTTCAAGGGCTGTAGTGCCATGGGGTTTGGTTTGGTTTTGGATATAGTCAAAACCGGCTTATTGAATCTGCAGACTGTAGTTGTTACTTAATAGGAATTCAAACCGAGACCTGCCGTGGTTAAAGTGAACCATTTCATTACCAGGTACATTTGTACCGAGCTATAAATTAGTGTACTTTACATATTAATTCATGCAGACCCATCATCGGTGGTATTTCAGGGAGACCAGAGTTCGTCCGCAGTCTGGGTGCATAACATTAACTCAACTACATGCAGTTATGAACATGAAAACGTTAAAATTGTTACCCTTTATTCATGTGTATGGTTGTGTTTGGTAGGCTTCGTCCAAGATGGAGGTATGTTCTCCGGGATAACGTCGCTGCTGCGCCAAACCCCAAATGTGACCGTCTCGGGGTTTCCGTGGTTCACAGAGGCATGAGAAGAACCTGGCTCGACAAGAAATTAATTAGAGCAGAACTTGACACAACAAATTTGGTAATTTTATTTCTTTCCTTTTGCTTTTTCTAGTTTAAAATTGAGAGATAGAAAATCTGAAAAGATAACAGACAATATAACAAATTGTTAACGAGCTCGTCAGATCTAACAGTATCGGGGATTTAGAAGTCCGACAATCTTGTACAAAAGCTAGTGATAATTAACAGGCAGTTAATTTACATAAAAAGAGACTTATTGCTCTTGATAGTTACAATATTTAACAGGAGCACGAGATGCTCCAAGATGGTACACTACTAAGGAGTCTGAGTTCCGAAATACCATAGTCTAGTCTCGCAGAGGCAGTCAGTTTCCTTTGATACCTAGAAATTTACTCTAGGAAACACATCGGGTGACCTCACTTAAGAGTTTTAAATAATTACTCCACAATTATAAAACAATATTAAGCACTGTTCCTAAATGGAACCAGACCGCAGAAATAGTTACCGAATTAACAGGGGACATAACTGCCAATACTACATGGCCTTAATGGCAGAAGAACAGGCTACACACAACCGGCCATCAACAAAAGGTAAGGAGGCGAAACGCCAGCACTCCTTATAGAAATTATTAAAACTCTAAGTGGGCTTACGGCCCGAAGATACAGAGGCTAATCATATACTACCCGGAAGTGACTAAAGGAGAGACATTAATGATAAGATAAGATTTTAGAAATTAATAATAATAATGCTATTTGCTTTACGTCTCACTAACTACTTTTACGGTCTATCGGAGACGCCGAGGTGCCGGAATTTAGTCCCGCAGGAGTTCTTTTACGTGCCAGTAAATCTACCGACACGAGACTGTCGTATTTAAGCACCTTCAAATATCACCGGACTGGGCCAAGATCGAACCTGCCAAGTTGGCGTCGGAAGGCCAGCGCCTCAACCGTCTGAGCCACCCAGCCCGGCATTTTAGAAATTTAGAGGTTGAAAGCTTTAGTCACCATGCAAGGTTGAGGTTCATCGCTCTTTGCTCCCTTAGATTGCATATTTCCCAGTAGGGAATAGAACCAGAGTCCTCAAACATTGAAACCACCAGGTTACAAAACTACATTAAAAGAAAAGTGGTTGAAACCTTCCCCTCAAACTAGCTGCAGGAGCTATCACATGTCTGCCATTACCTCGAACCACTGGATCTTCCTCACGCAGGCCTCGCCCTGCCTCCCTTAGGTCAAGTCGCACTCCCAAGTACTGGAGCAATTCAGACAAGACGCCATAAAGTACCCTGCGTTTACAATACCCTAGGAGGAAGCTTCCAGAACTCTTTACTGATAGGCTGGATTCATGTACACACCCCCGGTTTTAATTGGCTAGAGAACACACTTCCAAGTATCTGATAGGTTGATTGGAATAGAGGAGGAACCAGCTTAACTGTTGACAACTTCGGCACATAAACAAAACAATCCTTAGAAAAAAATGTTTGCCAACCCCAAAAATTAATATTACTCTATCCAGTAGTTAATCTTTAGTCCAGAAGAGGAGCAACTAAATCAGTGGTAGATATATCTAACTGTAGTAGTCGGTTCAGAGGGTCCCGGGTTCGATTCCCGGCCGGGTCGGGGATTTTAATCGCCTCTGATTAATTCGCCTGGTTCGGGGACTGGGTGTTTGTATTTTTCCCAACACTTTCCTCTTCATATTCACACAACACAACACACTACACTACCAACCACTACAGAAACACGCAATAGTGATCACATCTCTCCGTATAGGGTTGGCGTCAGAAAGAGCATCCCGTCGTAAAACAGGGCCAAATCCACATGTGCCACAGAGTTCGCACTCGCGACCCCACAGGTGTGGGAAAATCGGTAGAAAGAAGAATGATAATAAGAAGAAGGTCTTAGAGAAGGCGCGCAGTTTAAATAGCCAGGGAAGATGTATATCTGGTACGGTGACAATGTTATTCCTATCCATATTTCCCCCAGACTGGTAAAGGAAAATGAAGCTTAAATGCAGTATGCTGCAGGAGTGAGTAAATTCGTCACGCTAACAATTCCCACAGTACGGCAAGGTTCATTTTCCTTTACAATTCAGCATAGGAAAATGTACACAATGAACACTGTTCTGATGAACTGTAAACCCGTGTGTGGCTGGGAGGCGTGACCAAAAGGCAGACCATAGGTAGGAAGAGAATTGTGGGACACGAGGTATTGTTCGCACAGTGATGACATATTTTTTGTTTTAGGTGTATTACAGTACATAATTAGCTAGTGTTTTAACGTGCTACTAGCTCATCGAAAGATTTTCAGAGAAGCGATAATGGTAAAGGGCTAGAATTTGGAAGGTGGCGATAGTGGGCTTAAATAAGGTAGGCTACAGCCAGGTGTGAAAATCGAAAATCGGAGAAAACCATCTTCAGGGCTGCTGAACTTGGGATTCATACCCACCCACCGTCTTCCGACTGCAAGCTCACAGCAACGTAACCCTAACCTCACGACCAACTCGTTCGGTGAGTGTTTTAAATACCTGCAGGCAATACTCAGATACGTTCTTCTTTCTTTTAATTTGATATTAACTATAATATCATTTATAAACCAGATTGAACACCTATTCATTGATTTTCATTCCTGGATCGCAGTGAACCAATACAGAATACATTTTGTCATAAGAAATTTGCGTGGCTAAATTAATACATCTGCATTCTTTAATTTAATCCAATCGCTTTGCTTCAACAGAAAATTACTCAAAGACTGCATATGTGAAATTACTCCTCCTATGACGATACATTCCTTCTTTTCCTATTATGATTAACTGGATAAATTGGATCAATTTTTTCAACAATACAAAGTATGCCTTGTCAATTTTTAACACTACTGTAGATCAAGTGTCTTATTACTAACAGTCATTGTTAACAGAGTGAAGGTTCGATAAATGTAATACACTAGTTAATTCTTTAGCTCTACAGTATTAATCACTTTGTTCGACTCCCTGTCTGAATGGAATGGACAGCTTCGAAGCTTTTGTTTCAGAGGGACTCGGATTCGATTCCCGACCGAGTCGGGGATTTTAATCACGTCTGATTAATTCTTCTGGATCGGGAATTGGGTACTTATGTTTGTCCCAATCCTTTTTCTTCATATTCAGGCAACACGCCGCACTACCTACGATTACAGAAACGAGCAATAGCGTCTGGAAGGGTATCCGGCCGTAAATCAGGACAAAAACCACATGCGTAACACAGTTGAACCCATAATGTAAGTGTGGGAAAAGCGGTAGAAGAAGAAGAAGAAGAAGAAGAAGAAGAAGAAGAAGAAGAAGAAGAAGGTATTACACCCTCTGTTTAAATAATACGTGCGGTCGACTATTTCAGAGATATTAAATTCACCAAGTATAGACTAAATATGTTACTTTCATGACATATGCAGGTATCCTTAAAATGTATATTGACCACATACATTCCACAAGTTGTGCGCTACTTGGGAACAATACAAGTCACGCTTCGCGTTGTCGGCACAATTTTATCTGGTATTCCAGAGGATTGAGCACAGGGTTCAGAAGTGAAACGACAACGGCAAGCTGCGTAAGACAGATTTAGATTCAGACATATCGTGCCCACGTCGCTGCAATGAGCAGGGTCTATGTTTCTGAAACTGGAACATCCAGAGTGCAAATTTGACATTCGATTCGAAACATTTTGGCACGTCATTAAATTTCATTCGTTAGCTTCACTGCCTTACAATGTGTAAGGGTAGACACTAAAGGTTATTCAGTGAACAGACTGCAAGTCTTTGAAATGTGGGTGTGGAAGATCACGTAGGTACATTGTGTCACGTACGGAAGGACGTTTTGGGAGAAGACGAGATGTCGGAATTTTGTTGCACAGTAATTCTTTTATGAGCAGGTAAACCTACCTGCACGAGTGTGGCATATTTGAGCACCATCAATACCACCGGACTGTGCCGAAAATCCACCAGCTTGGGCTAGTAGACCTGCGATCTACCGTCTATGCCACTCAGCCAAGCGAATGTGGATCTGTAGACATGTATTATCTATAATTGTGATAGAAACCGCTAAACTCTCTAAAGACTGTCGGCCTTGAGACACTTATGAACTTACGGTATAATGTCATACTCTTTGCCAACGTATGTGAGTATTCTTGAATGTTACGTTGGCATGGAGTACTCGGTCATTCGCGAGCGCTTCAATACCAGGCATCACATCCATCATCATAAATCTCATACACAATAACATTACGCCAAATGTCGACAGCAGCTAACTTTCATTTAATCTGCGATTGTACGGGTAAGCCAGTAAATGAAGAGGAATGACTTGTTCATTGGCATGACATTTCAGTACCCAGTGTCTGATTTGTAAAGTGAAGAGACGCAATGTAACAGTTGCTATTAGCTGAAAAACGTGCGATCCTTTGGTGTGTGGAATACAATGAGTTTGGTTGTCGGACATCTTCACTCACAATGTTGCCTCAGCCCAATAACATACGATTATTTTAATCGAGAATGCACCTAGAAATGCATTTATTTTTAATTTTAGGTTAGAAAGGTTTAAATGACGTAGACAAGAGGATTTTTAAGTTACTTGAAGTCCCTCCCTTCTGTACGTCGAGGACGAGAATTTGTAATCGAGAATCATCACATTTGTTCAGCATCCTATCACATGACTCTAAGGACTCACCATTACTACTATCAAGAAGAAATTGGCAAATTATTTGACCTCTTTCCTGATTTCTAGTCATTTACCATTGGATTTATAGTGCTAGGAGTGTCAGAGGACATGTTCGGCTCGCCTGCTGCAGGTCTTTCTATTTGACGCCCATAAGTGACCTGCGTGTCTTGATGTAGGATGATGAAACGATAGGTAGGGAGAGCGTGAAACCAGTTGGTACATAGCCTAATCGTGTCAAAAAAACACATTGGGATCTACTCAAAGTTAACTTCCCCATCTGACAGACGAATTCCACCAACAGCGCTACATACCCTCACTCCATATCAACACTGGAATGAGGTTTGGAATTGAATCCAGGCTTTTGGCACACAATCTGGTGATTAGAACAAGATCACCACGTCTCCAATCCTGCCGCCAACATTCTGATTGTGACATATTTTTCCGGCACCGGGATTCGAAGCACCTAATCACGGTGTCATACCATACGATAAGACTTATTTCCTCCAGTGCTAAGTAGTAGCCTATATCGGACAACAGGTTTTCTCGAGCGAATCCGATCAGCTACATCCCAGTTCACGTAAACACATTCAAGATCATTTTCAAACATTTCATCCCTTGAAAAATAATACCGCGTATCTGAAAATACTTTAATACTTTTCCAATCCATTATTTCCCTTAAGCCTGGTCACGCCTCCTAGCCACATACGGATGTGCAGCCCATCACAACTATTTTCGTTGTGTTCATTTTCCTTTCCTTTGCTCGAACCTGGGGAACTCTGAATCGAAAATCAGAATGGCCGGCAAACAGCCGGTAAAGTTGAAATCTAGAATATGTTTACTGTCCGTGCAAAATGAATTTTCATTTCGAGAGCTGTTCTTTTGAAGATTCGATGTTAAGGATGAAAGGAACGTACACATTTGCTTTAAATTTGGATCTCATTTCTTGTTTGAACGCTCCGAATCCTCAGCAATAATCATCGTCGAAAATGATTGCTTATTACCAGCTACCTACTGCACAATGAACTTTAATTACATTCTTCGTAATTTCTTTCCTTTCTTAGTCATCTTACCGTTCAGGGTTGGTTTTTCCCTCGGACACAGCCAGGGATCCTTCTTACATCTACCGTTTCAAGGGCAATGTCCTGGAGCGTGAGACATTTGGTCGGGAATACTACTGGTGTGGAGGGCCAGTATCTCACCCAGGCGGCCTCATCTGATAATCTGCACAGGGGCTCTTCGAATTTAATTAAGAAAGATATTTTATGTCAATAATAGTTCGACTCCTTGACTCACTGGACAGCGTTGAGACCTTCGGTTCAGATGGTTCCGGTTTCGATTTCCGACCGCTTCGGGGATTTAAGTTGGGGTTGATTAATTCTTCTGGCTTGGGTACTGGGTGCTTGTGGTTATCCCATCACTTTCCTCTTCATTTTCAGACACTACAGAAAACGCAATATCCATTCCATGCCTCAATTTAGGATTGGCGTCAGGAAGGGCGTCCGGTCATAAAACAGGGCCAGATCCACATGTGCGAACAGTTCGGACGCGCGACCCCACATCCTATGTGAATATTCTTTGTCAATAAAAATCCCTCGGTATAATATACTGTATATGCCAGGCCAGTAGCGTAGGAACAGCGTATCATTCCCTCATTCATAGGTACCAGGATCTATTCACGATTGATCCAATGATTTAAATCATTGTCTGGGGCCTGAAGAGGGATATACTGAGTCCTGTGCGACCACATGTGAGGCAGCATATCTGGTCAACGAAGCTAAGCAATGCGGCTGAGGATGTCACACTGATCACGCAGTACTCGGGCTTCGATGTGGCAATAATGTCAAGAAGGTGGCAACGGATACATAACCTAGATAACTGTCCAATTCCATGGATGAGCTGACAGAATCTTGGCATTCAGTCCTGAGGATCCCTGGTTCGATTTCTGACCGGACTGGATGTTTGTATTGTTCCCAACATTTCTGCAGCTTTTACGCCAAATACAACACTATCCTCTTTAACAACAATACCACGCACTTGCCCGCACACGGCAGACATCAAGGACGCTAATCGGAGGGTCAGTCCTGCAAGGACTGCACCAGGCTAGACATATTCACATGAGATTTTTGTTATAATCCAGATAAATAATAAACTCGACCGTGGATGGTAAGAAAATTAGAGGTAAAAGTTAAAGATGGCGACCTGAAATAAGAAGAGGAGTAGAAACGGAAGAGGTCACAGTCCTAATTCTAAACTGGTATTTCATTCATTCGCGGAGGTTTATAGACCTGAGCCGGGCTGAGTAGCTCAGAGATAGAGTACTGGCCTTCTTAGCAACACTTGGCAGGTTCGATCCTGGCTCAGTCCGGTGGTATTTGAAGGTGCTCAAATAGGCCATACTCGTGACGGTATTTTTACTGGCACGTAAACGATCACCTGTGGGACACAATTCTGGCAATTTGGCGCCTCCGAAAACCATCAAAAGTAGTTAGTAGGACGTACAAAACAATATTATTATTATTATTATTATTATTATTATTATTATTATTATTATTGTTTCGTTTCGGCCAACTAAGGACCACGTCATTTTAACTGTTTCCCTTGAGCTTTAATGTTGGTCCAGTACTCCTTCATTCGTATACGGTGTTGCTCCTTTCGTTCTTCTGTCCATGCCTTTCCAGTTTTCATCTTCGGCTTTGGTAGGAAACTCTGATGTTCTTGGAGTTTTTTCTTAAGTGGGACACGCTCCTGGATATCTTCAAATGAGATCCCAATCTCCTGCAGATCTTTCTGTACCTCACTGAACCATGCCCCCTTTACCTTTCTCTTTTGGAGGAAAGTGAAATTGCGGTTGGTTAACCGTGTTGAATTCATTCGGGCCATGTGTCCATAAAAAGTAATCCTCCTTTTTCGCATCACATCAGTTATTTTCTCCACATGCGAGTACAACTCCTGGTTGTGCCGTCTCCTAAACTCGCCGTTGTCTTTGACTGGACCTAAGATTTTTCTCAAAATCTTTCTTTCCTTGGCCTCCAATTTCTCCATCATGCCTTTTTTGTTCATGGCGAGACATTCCGCAGCATATAGAGCCTCTGGCCGGATAACAGTGCAGTAGTGTTTGATTTTTGCATTCAAAGATATAGATATTTTGTTATAGACATTTTTAGTCAGATGGTAAGCCATTTCCATTTTATTCATGCGTGAAGAAAAGGCTTCTTTTTCGGACACGTTAGGTTCTATCCATTCACCAAGATACTTAAATTTTTCAACTCGCTTGACTTTTCTGTGAGTCCCTTCTAGCTCACTTGGCGCCAGTTTGATGTTTGTAATGAATTTCGTTTTCTCAAAGCAGATTTGGAGGCCCTCCTTTGCAGCTTGTGTTTGAAGCTGGTTGATCTGCTTCGTGGCCACGTCCAAGGAATCAGCGAAAACCGCGAGATCATCTGCAAATGCTAGACAGTCAATTGAAAGGTTCTTGTTCTTGTGGCCTAGTCTGACTCCGCTTTCGACTCCTTCATAACTCATTTCTCTGCGCCATTCACGGATCACTTTCTCAAGAATGCAGTTGAACAACAGAGGTGAGAGACCATCTCCTTGCCTAACTCCTGTCCGTATTTCAAAGGCCTCTGAAATCTCTCCTCTAAACTTCACTTTTGAGATGGTGAGAGTCTGTTGGATGATCACTCTTGTTTTACCGTCCAAGCCAAATTCCTTTAAGATCTGAAGTAGGGTAGTTCTATCAATTGAATCATAGGCCTTCTTATAGTCGATGAACGTTGCTACAAAAGGCTTGCTCCTTAGTTTAAGATATGAAAGGACAGATTTCAGATTCACAATCTGCTCCACACATGACCGTCCTTTCCTGAAACCTCCTTGGTAATCACCCAGCTCTGGATCTAGCTGTTCTTCTGCCCTGATGTGAAGAGCTTTCGAGAGAATTTTGTAGGTTATAAGTAGGAGGGAGATGCCGCGATAGTTGTTAACATCCGACTTGTCACCTTTCTTATGAAGTGGGTGGATTAGGGCAGATGTCCAGTCACATGGAAGTCTTTCAGTGTTCCAGATTTCATGTATGATATCCGTTAATTTTTCCACTGCATTGTCACTAGCAAACTTCCACAATTCAGCTATTATCGAATCTTCACCCGGCGCTTTATTATTCTTCAAGGATTGGATAATCTGTCCGATTTCCTCTTTCGTAGGTGGAGCTGAATCTCGGTGAACTGTTGTTTAATCTTCAAATGTGAATCTGAACAATGGGGCCTCGCAGTTAAGAAGGGATTCGAAGCATTTTGCAAGGATCCGGCAGTTTTCCTTGTCGTTATGGGCTAGGTTTCCATTAGAATCTCTGAACTGTAGGCTCGGTGGGTCATATTTCCTCAAGTTGCTTTTAAATGTTTTATAAAAGTCGCGTGTATTATTCTTCTTGAAATTCTGCTCAATTTGAGTCAGCTGGTGTTTATCAAAATATTATTATTATTATTATTATTATTATTATTATTATTATTATTATTATTATTATTATTATTATTATTATTATTATTACACACCTGATAGTCGAAATGACTTTTTTTAAGGTCACTCCTTCAACTTTCGATTTCGATTTGTATTGTTCTCAATTTGACATATTTGTTGTTGTTGAGCTGTTTAGTTTTGTCACCAAGATTATAATCTAATTTGATACTGCAAGTGTTGTTATAACATACTAGCAAATATACCCGAGCTTCGCTACGGTATTCTATATTGTATACGGATCTCGAAGTAAATTGCTGTACATACAGTGAATAAGATATTTTTTTAAATTGCATGTCTCTTTGCGTTATCCGAGAAACAGCATGGGGAGGTTGTTTTCAATGTAAAGTGTGAGTTGCGGAGTTGTGATGATAACGGCAGGCTCACTTGCCTACTGCCATTCACAATCGAGTTTGGACGTTTACATTATAATGGCAGGCCCCGTTGTCTAATGCGTTGGGAAGTTTCCTTTACAATGGCAGGCCCACTTTCATACTTCCAGACAAATGACAGTTGAGGGGTTTTGATTATAATGGCAGGCAACTTCCTTACTGCGAGTCAAAATTGAGTTGTACTATAATGACTGGCCCCTTGTTCTACTGCCAGCCACCTTAGTGCCAGTGACATCGAGTTGGTGAGTTTCCATTAAAATAGCAGGCCACTTTGCCTAATGCCATTCACATTTTAGATGGGTATATTTGTTTATAAAGGCGGGCAACCTTGCCCACAGCCAAACACAATCGGATAGGGAATTTTGATAAAAAATAGCATGCTCCCTTGTTTTCTGTAAGTGAAATCGAGAAGGGAATTATCCATTACAATAGTACGCCCTCCTTACTAATGCCAGTTACACAGGAGTTGGAGAAGGACCCCGTTCATACTGCCAGTCAGAGTTAATGTGGGGAGTACTGATCACAAAAGCAGATACACACTATCTCGAACGCTAAAAATCGATGTCACTGAATATATATAGATCCACCTACGAAAGTGTATGCATGTTTAAGATATTGCAGATCTTCATTTACAGAGTGATTGCTGCTAAACGATGCGTCATATCGGCAAACGGATTGTAACATAAGACGTCGTATTTAACGGTCTAAATGGTTTGTCCTATGATGTTTTCTCGTATCTCATCTATTCATGGGTCAGATTTAGTTAGAAACGTTGAATAGGGTGAAATTTGGGGAAGTTTGTCTCACTTTTCGGATAATTATGTGACAGCTACAAAGATAGCATTTGGGTCACTTAATGGCTACAGGATGGGCCAATGTTCCTGTAGAATTTGATGGTTTTCTCTTTCCTATAAGTGATTCAACGTATGAATTAAGCCTGCAAAAAGTAAAAAATGTACTTACAATTGAGAAATAGAGACAAATCTAACGTATAAGTGACAGAGGTACGACAAAAAGTCACAGGACCAAAGTTATTGATCACTCCAAATTGAACGGAGATTGTGCCATCCGTGTTGTGGTAGGACTTACCATTTAGCAATGGAATACCTCGAAACGAAGGTCTGCACTGTCATTAAAATTGCCTCCGTATTTCGAAATTCTTCGGGCATAAAAAGTGAAAAATTCAAAGATTTTGGAAATGTTTCGTCGGTTACAGGCTAAATAAAACATAATTTTTCCAAATTTCAATTTTCTAGCTCGTCTGGCAGATTGTGCCGCATACTTGATTTTTGAGAGGAGGGTAAAAATTAGGACTTTTAAGAAACTAAAGCTAAAAAATATGCATATGATCATTGTTATTCCTTAAACGGATAGCTGCACGCAACTTTCGCCAAAATAGTCAATGAACAAACACACGGTCGTTACGATTTTATTTATGTAGACGAGCCTCCGGCCGTAAAACAGGACCAAATCCACATGTGCGACACAGTTTGCACCCGCGACCCCACAGGTGTGGGAAATGCGGTAGAAAAATAAGAGTATAGGTAAGGAATCTTCTCCACTTGCAACATCTTCTGGGCTGCATAACCGATCGTTCATTGTATCTCCCTTATTAATCATCCTGTTGAAAAATGCACTTGAAAAATGTTTTTGAAATAGATTTCCATCAAGTTTTGTGGATTTCCAGTCAGATTGGTCTTGTATATATTATGGGAGAGTAAAATCACTGTTTCGGTTTCCTATAAACCCCCGGTCCATTCCGGGAATTTGAAATGGTATGGACCTTAAAATCTACCTTCGGACATGTGGATGCTAAATGTAAAGTTTGGTTCGAATATCTTCAATAGTTTTCAAGTTATAAGAAATAGGCTTTACACGCGCCCGTTTTTGTGGAAGTCCGTTGGAACTTAGGCTGAAAAAACGCCCGTTAATGATATCTCCCTTATTAACCCTCCTATCGAAATAATGCAAATGAGAAAAAGTTTTAGAAATTGGTTTCCATTAAGGATGATTTCCATTAATTTTGGATGTGCATATTTTGTGGGAGCGCAAAATCATAGATGCGGTTTCGGATAAACCCCAGTATATTCAGGTATTCAGAAATAATATTGACCACGAAACCTACCCAAGGACAAGTGTATTCTACATATCAAGTTTGGTAGAAATATGTCCAGTATTTTTCAAGTTATAAGAACTCAGACAAAAAGACAGACACCAAAGCTAAAAATTATGCAGATGGTCATTATTACACCTGTAATACACCTGTAATAACTGTACGGAAATTGCGCCAAAATATCCAATGTACAGACCCACGGTGGTTACGATTTTATTTGTATAGATTTGTGTTGAAAGTAGCATTTTTTTTTTGTTTTTATGTTAGTAACGCTGATTCGTCTGTTGGCTGTATGAGTGAAAAAGAGCTCAGAGTAACTGCCTCTAAACAGGTAGGTCTGCGTATAATTATTTCGCGGATTTTCATGCAAAGCACGTTCGATAATTTTTCTCTAGTTTTTGACAATTTCACTGACGTGATTTTTTCCAGTATCTTCACTGGTGGTATTCATCAAGTCTTACGAGGCCAATTTTCGGTTTCTTGTTTAAGTCTCAAGAGAGACATTTTATTAAGGGAAGATACATTGAGTGATTTCATGTGCTTAACAAGATTTAATTATGATCAGAGTAATAGCTTAGTTGGCTTTAGTGTGTTTGGCCTGTCAACGTGTATTGTTATTTGTGACTTACCCGCATTATTTATTACCTTATAAGTCCGCCATGGTCTTGATCGTTAAAGATGCCATGCCGTTACGATATGACACTGTGGATAGCTGGTCAGAATGCCGCTGGTAGAAAATTACTTACCATCAGAATCACTAGATTGCATGCCAAAAGGTATATGGCGTTGTTGATGACGATTCGTCGGTCGGATAGAGACATTGAGCCATGAGTAGACCCCTTGCTGTTGTTAGACAAGAATAGGATTTGTGCCAATATTGGGTTTCACCCTCTCTCCCTGTCCCATCATCATCATCATCATCATCATCACACCCCAAAGTGCAGGTCACCCACGGGAATCCACTAGACAGCATGCACCAGGCCTTCCCGTAGTCCGCACATCATGTCACATTACCTTATAGGCAGGAGAAAACTGATTCGTCATGATGCAGTGAGAAATATTTTTCTCTACTTGTTTAAACATTGTTGGTAACTATTGTTAACTGTTGGTGCCTTATCTTTTGATTGTTTGCTTTGTTGTGATACTGTAAATGTTATAAATGAGAAGAGCAGATAAAATTCTTCATATTCTTGTGCAGTCTGGGAAGTTGAAAGATTACCTTGCTAAATACTATAAGTTAACATGCTCTGAATATCGAGTAGAGTTTTAGTTCTTAACAGCGTTCAAACTGAAATGGGAACTCAGGGAATGTTCCCTTCTATTTTTATTTGAACTGAACCAATATGACATGTTAGGATTATGAAATATTCCTGTTTGCCAATTGTTCTTTTTACCCATGCCAAATGGAATTTGTAACTGAGCTGACTGTAATTCAGCATATTAGCCTGGAATTATAACATAGCGTATTTCTATAAAGCGTAAGACAATAATATCGTCGCTCGACCGGTAAAAGGTTGTATTCCACAATGCTCTTCCTATCAACTATTCTCCTTAAGACTGGTCACGCCTCCCAGCCACGTATGGATATGCAGTCCATCAGAACAAATTTTGTGTTCATTTTCCTATGCCCATGTGTAAAGGAAAATGAACCTTACAGTACCGTACTGTAGGAATGTACGTTTGCATTACGTATTATAATGAATATAAGGTTCATTTTTGTTTAATCACCGACATAGGAAAACGAACACAACGGACATTGTTCTGATAGACTGCATATCCATATGTGGCTGGGAGGCGTGACCAGTCTTAAGGAGAATAATGGATAGGAAGAGTTTTGTGGGATACAACGTTTTACCGGTGAAGCGACGATATATAAAATATTTCTTCACTGGATAATAAATGAAGAGATAATGGACCAAGCTGACGAGAGGAGAACTATTTAGAGAAATTTAAGTAGAAGAAAAGATAGATTATTAGGACGTATTAGGATACTTTTGGGACTTGATAGCTGGTCTTTGAGGAAAATCTTCGGGGCGAAAACGATAGGGAAATGCGAAGACGTGAATATGGCATACAGATTTCAGTAGATTTAAGATTTAAGTGTGACCATTCGTCCCGCAAGTCAGTATATTTGAAATCTTATATATGGGGCAACATTTGGCCCGCATTTTATTTCGAAAATTTATACTGTATTTCCTTTTCCTTTAGATGTCTACATTATTTTATAACGAGATTTTCGTGCTGCTCCTCGTGTGCAGTTGTGAAAATTACTCTTCCTTACGCATTGCCCGGCTCCTTGGCTGAACGGTCAACGTACTGACTCTACTTTCAATTTAGAAGGCCCCAGGTTCGATTCCCGGCTGGTCCGAGGAATTTAACCACCTGTGGTTGTTTTCTGTAGCTAGGGGCCGGGTATTAGTGTTCGTCTTAACACTCGTCTTCATTTTAATACAACGAATCGCACTACAATCCACCACAGAAACATCATTAGTGAATACGAAGTACAGTACATCTCTCCACATAGGCTTGACGTCTGGAAAGGCATCCGGCATTAAAAGTGCGCTAAATCCATATAAAATGCCGACTGCATGTAATTAGACTTGACAAAACAGTAATCAGCATTAGCAGCAATATTCAATTGAAATGTGATTGGTTGTTTTTAATTTATTTATAAACTTTCCGGATCGGTTATATCATATTTGTATTTTATAAGAAAGTGTTGTCACAGATAATATTACGCAATATTTCCAACAATTATGATGTATTTTGTTTGACTAGAAAACCGTCCAATATTGCCACGATTTTTTTTAACGTGCAGAAAATGGTGGTGAAAATGTATCAACGACAATTACATTTCTCACAAGAGTTTGAAGACGTTTCGTGCTAAATTTGAACAGAAAAGAAAGACTTGCCAGGTAGAAGTTTCAGAATGTGCTTGGAGAAGCAATAAGTACAAATGTATTGAAAATTAAAACCTACAACCTGTTTTCCAGTCATTGACCGGGTCAGGGATGTAATGAATGAAACATATATAGGCTGTTATTACAATGGGGTCGCCACTCCCAAGGTGATTTATTAATGAGTGATAAATGCTATGAAATGATAATGGAGAGTGTTGCTGGAATGAAAGATGACAGGGAAAACCGGAGTACCCGGAGAAAAACCTGTCCCGCCTCCGCTTTGTCCAGCACAAATCTCACATTGAGTCACCGGGATTTGAACCACGGTATCCAGCGGTGAGAGGCCGACGCGCTGCCGTCTGAGCCACGGAGGCTTTTACAAATGTATTAAAAGGTAATAATTTTGTAAAGAATAACTAAAATATGAAGTTCTGTAGAAAGAAGAACGAAAAAGAAATACAAGTAATAACTCCAATTAAGTTGCAGTAATTTCCCTAATATTTTACAGATAAATGAATTCCTTAAAATAGTTAAATGTCGCCCTTTTCTAATTTTTATATCACTGTAATTTTTATATTTAAAGTTGGTTACTTTAGACGAATAAGTTAGCACAAGGGAAGGTGGCATGGAGATGTATACCTCACCAGTCAGTGGACTGATGATCCCAATGATAATACATCATGAAAATACCATCCAAGTTTCGGTTATCATCACCTAAATTATAAAAAACACAGGATCCTTGTGGTCATTCACGGTTTGGGAACTGATATCTTTTGAAAAATATATACAACGGATTAAACTCCAATATTCCAAAATCCTTTTATTCTTCTGACTTGAATTTTATTCTGGACTGCAAGTCGATACAGTTTCAACTCTCTCTGCAGTTTATCATTCAGAAGTTCAATAGGAAAGCATTTCAACTCTTTCTTTTCTACTTTTTTGAAACATTGCAGACAGTGGAAAATGAGGTAGCGTATTTATTACGAGGCCATAGGCTAGTCATGCATTAAATGAAGAGTGAAGGCGGGAATTGAATGCCAGGCGGATGAATGCATGAGTGTGCGCGCGGGGGAGATACAGAGATACCAAATCAACAGAGCCAGAAATTGCGAGGAGAATAAATCGTGGTAGCCACGCTGTCACCCAGAAACCTGTTCATGCCCCAGGGGAGATGAGGTGCCAGATTAACAGGAAGTCCCTAATGGAAGATTTCACTTAGCTATAGCGCGATAACTCTTACTCTAATTAACAGACGTTAAAAACACTTCAGCTCTAATTCCAGGCTTCTTTTTATGTTAAAAAGTAAGCCATAACTGTCTCATAATAACGAAATAGATATGTAAATTATGTTAAGATCGCAGTATTATTTTGTATAACAAGACCATTGTCGTTAGTGAACATGAATAATCATACGCTTCGCCTAACAGACTTCCTCAGCATCCGTACATACAAAGAATTTCGCTTAAGATATCTCCTGCATTTAGATTGATAGTCAAACCGTTTATCACGTACATACACCCTTGACAATGTACTTCTTCCCAAACTAGTTTTCCACATTAGCAAAATCATTGTAATAAATTATTTTTCTTTGTTTCATTCTATCTGTTTCAAACGGGGTATAATGAACATCTTCTTGGACCCCCAACACTCGCGGAGGGAATGGAAATTTGAAGATCCCTATCATATTGTCTAATGTTTCAATAATAATAATAATAATAATAATAATAATAATAATAATAATAATAATAATAATAATAATAATAATAATAATAATAATAATAATAATGTTATCGAGACTAGAACTGGGAATGTAGATACGGAGGTACCAACAGTTAACCGTCTAACACACGAAGCTATCTATTTCAATGCTAATTATTTTTTGAAGAATTGTTACAGGAAATATTGTAGTCATTTTCCACAATGCACTGGTCTCATCTGTAATTATGATGCAGAGTGGAATGTTTATGATTTATCGTTTAAATACAGTCTAGAAACTTTTATTACTACTGGTACGTGTCAGTGGTTTCTCCTTGGAAAACCAATTTGTCGTATTATCATCACTGTTCAATCGATATTAAATTACTTATTCCAGATTTATCTTCCTTTTTGTATGCTGAATATTTTTCTTCAGGCTGATATGTGTGTGGATTGAGAATAAAATATAAATTATTATTATTATTATTATTATTATTATTATTATTATTATTATTATTATTATTATTATTATTATTATTCGTTTCTAAGTATTGGACATTCCTTGAGAGTTACATTCTTGCCAATGAGGTCTGTTTCATTCATGTACTACGTCGCACGGTGTTAGACCTTCTACAGGCGAGATAAAGACATACATTGTAATTACAGGTTGTTAAAGAGATTGTTTCACGATTGTCTTCTGCTTTGTGAGTTACTGCAAGTCTTCGTTCCTCTTCCACTTGCCCGCACCATTAGCTTAAAGGCCTACCTTAAGTTATCGTTGTAGTTCTAAATTTTCTTCTGACCTCAAAGGTAGTTGTTGCTGCTTACAGTTTACAATATCATAAAAAAGGAAGATAGAAAAGAAATAAAGACAACAAAACAGCTAGGACGTCCACTATACAAAGATGTAACAGACACTGAATACTTCCCATCTCATAAACTTAAAACTTAAAAGGAGTATTATACTGGCCATTGTGAAAACATCGAGTACATTAGGAACAGGTTTTCAGTGGATGTTCGGAGGGCAGCATTACTCAGGTTGAGGTGAAAAATGCTGGGAGCGAGGTCATAAAGAAGGAGTGGTGACCGCTAGAGTGGCCGGTTCTCAATTAGAGTTGTGTCCACACGGAGAGGATTCATCGACTCACATTTACTTCTACACCGTGAGCGGAATAGCATTAAGACAAGCATAATCTGATGAATATACCACCCACTACATCACATATTAGTTCGGAACAGGCGGTAACCAGCTTTACATCTGCCATGTCACTTCCTAAGATGCCTGAATTGGGTGGCATTTTCTTATTAATGTTATTTACTTCTGATCACAGCGCGACGTATCAGACAATGGGGAATTACAGCGGAAATAAATCATTAATCAACAGGGCACAAGAGAAAGAAGCAGTGTTAATATAAGATTGACTTTAACATTTAAAATACTTTTTAGCACTTGTTCTATTGAGCGAGTTGGCTGGATAGTATGGTCTGTGTACCCGTAATCTTACACTCGAAATTGGTGGGTTAGAATCTCCCCCATAGGCACCTTGTTTACAGTGGATTCTCATTTTTAACGGCCGAAAACCTTCATGAATTAACCTGATGTTACAGCACTTGCAAAAATAAAAAATTTCGTGGGCCGCCCCGTGGTATGGTAGTTGCATATTTACTCTTACCTGGAGGCCCCAGTTGTGACACCCTGTCAGTCCAGGACTGAGGGCTTGAACTGGGTTCCCTTGGAATCTGAGACCATACGAGGATCTGTCCGATATGGGACGGTCACAAAATCCGAGCAACAAGACTTATGATGTTGTCAACCTAACCACTTGGTTCTTCAATACCTGTGGATGTTACGGATGGGTAACAGTCCTTTAGGTAAGCCAAGGCAGGTTCAAAATGGGCTTTATATGCCACGGGTTACAAGTTATTTTACAGTTCTCACTAATGATGCAGGAAGATTCCTAATTAGAGCTTCTGAATCGAACAAATTGTTAACAACGTCATATATTAAATTCAATTTAATTCTTGGCATTTTGAGATGGTGGAGGTGATAATTCCCGGTTAAAAAGCCAAGAATAACGGCCGATAGGATTTGTCGTGCTGATCAGATACCTCATAATCTTCAGGCCTTCGGGATGAGCAGCGGTCGCTTAGGCCAGGGCCCTTCGGGGCTGTTGTGCCATGGGATTTGGTTCGGTTTTTGTGGTGATTATTATTATTATTATTATTATTATTATTATTATTATTATTATTATTATTATTATTATTATTATTTGTTTTACTTCGCACCGACCCATATAGGTCTTATGGCGACGATGGGATAGGAAATGCATAGGAATGGAAAGGAAGCGGCCGTGGCCTTAATTAAGGTACAGCCCCAGCATTTGCCTGGTGTGAAAATAGGAAAACGCGGAAAAACCATCTTCAGGGCTGCCGACAGTGAGGTTCGAACCCACTATCTCCCGGATTATTATTTTAAGAGGAAGAACAACTGGCCAACCGTCTTCTGTTATCACTGACCAGGGGTGATATTAAAGGAGATACGACTCTTTGAAAAATGAAGCTATCGGCAAAAGAAAGGCAAGGGCCACGAAGGGCATGAAAATGAAAAATTCCTAGACCTTGGAGACCTAATGACATTGGGGTCCAAACGGAACAAGAGTTGGCCAGGGAAGGTCACTATGTGATTGGCAGGGGATACCGTAGATGTGTTCCACCGCCTCCCGCCCCCACCACCAAACACACACACTCACAGAGGGAAGAATTTTGAAAATGTCCAATAAGAGTTTACAAATTGTTTCCCTAGCACCCATTATCAACCGTTAACCTCGATACTCCCATTGCTACTGTATACTCCTTTTGAGGTAAGACGCTCTGGGTTCATAAAGGTTCTTCTTCTAAACATTTACGAATAATGTTAATGGATTTACATTCCGCTCACAACTTGTATTGTTTTCAGGGAAACCGAAGTGCTGGAAATGTTATCTCGCAGGAGTTCTGGCATATTTGAACACTTTCAAATAACATCGGACTAAGCCATAGTCTTGGGATGCTCGTAAGTCGATCTGAGCTTCTCAGCTGTAACACGTACAGGGATTCGGGATCTGTGGAGCGGGGAAGATGTAGGACTTAGAAGGAAGCGGCCGAAGTCCCACTATGATAGAAAAATGTGAATCCAAAGAAAACTGTATTCAAAACTGCTGACAGTGGATTTCGAACCCATCACTTTTGCATATAAGTCCGTAGCTAAGGCTATAGACAACTCGTTCCGTACCCAAAATGCAGAATAGAGGAAAGCCAATAATTTTATGGGTTTTTACGTCACACTAACTACTTTCAAGGTTTTGGGAGACGCCGAGGTTCCGGAATTTAGTCCCGCAGGAGAGGAGTTCTTTTACATGCCAGGAAATGTACCAACACGAGGCTGACGTATTTGTTCACCTTCAATACCACCAGACTGAGCCAGGATCGAACCTTCCAAGTTGGATTCAGAAGACCAGCGTTTCAACCGTCTGAGCCACTCAGCCCGACGGAGGAAAAATATTACTACTATGAGACTATATTCAATAATCGCTCAAAATATTAATTCATTTACTGTAAAGATAGTATTGGCTTGCAGCTGATCTATACTGATAGATGGAAGGCGCATTGTAGCGATATTTGAAGGTATTGTTTGTCAACGCTGAGATAGTGTACCTCCCGATGCGCCAGGGTGGTGCAGGACTCCCACCGTTTGCCGACGTCTTCGATTTGGCAGCCATCAATCATGGATTCAGGCTGCTAACATTACCCGAGTATCGAGCAGTAAAAACGAAAAGGTTACCACAGGATAGGGTGGCGTGGAGAACGGCATCAAACCAGTCTATGGACTGACGACTCAAACAACAACATAAAAATGATAATAGGCATGAATTAATGAGGTACTATGGAAACATAAAACATTGTGACAGAGAATATAATACTCCCCAAGATCTCCAGAAGAATCGAACATTTTCAAAACTCCGTGAAGTGGCCGAGACTGGGAGAAAGATTCGAAACTGGGACTCAAAATTTAAACGCGAAAGTAGTCTATGTAACCGTTCGCACTGCTTCATCCAGAGGACTCACTTTTTCCAAAGGGATGAAATGGCGTATGGCTTTTAGTGCCGGGAGTGTCCAAGGACAAGTTTGGCTCGCCAGATGCAGGTCTTTCGATTTGACACCCGTAGGTGACCTGCGCGTCGTGATGAGGGTGAAACGATGATGAAGACGACACATACACCCAGCCCCCGTGACAGCGAAATTAACCAATTAAGGTTAAAATTCCCGACCCTGCCGGGAATCGAACCCCTGTGACCAAAGGCCAGCAGCTAACAATTTAGCCATAGAGCCGGACATTCCAAAGGGATGACCTATAATTTTCGTGAGCTTGAAGGTCCATATTAAGTTTTAACATGGACCATCCAGAAGGATTAGGGAAATGTTTCCAATATCAAGTAGGTAAGGCAATATACTGGAGTTTAGCGATATTCAGTGGTGAGTAAAAATTTGAAAATGGACACAAACTAATGCTGCTCTTACTGGTACCCTAGAAATCCACAGAAACTTTCGCGAAGTGTCTCAGAGAAATGGAAGATCCCTAAACTCGGCGAGGTGATCGAGTTGGAAGGAGGGGTTCCAAATTGGGAATATGAAGCAAAAGAGCGTAAGTACGCAAGCTGAAAGGTGTTTTTCCTTGGAGATGTCCTGTAACTGTCGTGAATACCCTAGCAAATTTTTAACACCATACCCTGTGATAGTGTTGAGGGAAATTTTCGAAATATTGAAGATATAAGAATCCATAAGTGATCAGTAAGGGAAGCTCCTTTGAAATAATAATAATAATAATAATCATAATAATAATAATAATAATAATAATAATAATAATAATAATAATAATAATAATAATAATAATAATAATAATAATAATAATAATAAACCAAATTTATGACAACTGCAAAAATACTCCAGAATTTCTAGTAACAGAAATGGTCGGATAAAGAAGGTAAAGTTTTTAAAATAATTGGGAGAAATAATTCAAGGAAGGGGTTTGGAAAAATCCTCTGTAGATGGAAGGATACAAAAAAATGTAAAGAGCATAGTACGGTGTGAGTAGGAATATCAACGACAAAAAGTGTTTATCTAAAAACCTCATAATACAACGCTACAACACAGTAGTCAAACCGGAATGCCTATATGCGAGTGAATGTCTAGTACTTAATTACAAGATGAATAAATTAGAAGTACTGGAAAGAAAAATTGTACGGAAAATACTCGGTCCGCTAAGAACTACAGAGCTCTCGAAAACAAAAAGTAATGAGAAACATACCGGAACATAGAAAACATAACAGATACAATGAGGAAGGGGCGATTGGTATTTTTTAGACATTTATACAGAATGGATGACAGCAGGTTAAACAAACAGATCTTCAAATATCTTTGGAACAAGAAGTCGACAACAACCTGGATTCATGAAGTCAAGAAAGATTTGGCAAGAAACAACATTAGGGAAGAAGAAGCAACAGAGAGAGATATTTCAAGAAAGAAAGGATATGGTAGGATTCCAAGGTCGCGAGGAAAAGAAAACAGGCTCGAAATGGTCTGAGGTGAGGAAAAGGAGGCATAGAAAGCAGATGAAGGTGTATTGGAGGAGGAAGAAGGAACAAGAAAGGATGAAGCATTGACATTGTCTCGTGATACCTAGAAGACCTTAAAAGAGAAATAATAATAATAATAATAATAATAATAATAATAATAATAATAATAATAATAATAATAATAATAATAATAATGAGGGCGGGAGGCGTCTTCCGTGTATAATAAACTGCGTGTTGAGGAGATGGAGGGAGGGGATTGTTATAGGTGATGTGTGAGTTGCAATAATGTTGGCAACAGCAACAAACAGTCAGTCCCCCAGCCAAGGGAATTAACCATATACGATTAAAATCCCACGATCTTACCGGGAATCGCGCCCGGGACTCCGAGGCGCGCAGGCCAAGACGCAAATTGGCCGTATAATACAAGCGATCGTGTTGGTGGACAGAAGGTATGAGTGCCTGCTGCAAATACAATATGAATTAATATTGCATTACTCTGGATCAAATTTGGACCGTTACCGTCCAGATATAAAAACATGAATTTATTTAAATAACCAAAGTACATGCTATCATGTACGTTAAAATAGTGTATCTAAGAACACTTCACATGTATTCATACAGTAATATTAAGCTAATACACAGGGGAAAATTTTTTACAACTAAAAACATTTTTCCCACTTAATTTGATGCTTGTGCTTGATGAAGCTCGTTGTTTATACGGACCTAGCATCTAGGTCATCGGCCCACTTAATTTAAAAAAACGCTATGAACTTGCCTCGCTCGTTTATTAATATTAAATAACGCGATCCATTACGTTGGTAACATGCATTTTCGCTGTTATTTTTTCTTAAAATGATTGCGATTTGTACGTGTTACGCACCGAGCTGAGTGGCTCAGACGGTTAAGGCGCTGCCTTTCTGAGCCCAAATCAGCAGTAGATTTGTCTATCAGGTCATCAGCGCAGAGGCTGATTTTTCTTCAATTTATTGGCACGTAAATGAAATCCCTCGGGACAAAATTTCGGCACCTCGGCGTCTCCCAAAACCGTAAAAGTAGGTAGTGGGACATAAAAACATTAACATTAAAAAATAACAGTGATTTTAGCCTACGTGTAGTGAAGGGCGCAGGTGCTAAATTAGTATATAAAGTAGAATCCAGACCTTCCTGAATGTCCGTTCTAGTCTGACTACATAAGACAATTTGTACGACGTCCCGTCAGGTAATCAAGTGGTTATACTTTCGTCTCCTGAGACACAAAAAAGAGAGAATGAATGTGTAAATTAAAACGTCTATTAACCATTGTACACTTGTACATATATCAACACAACAATATCAATACGTTATGTCGTTTCCCCACATAGTGGTCTCACTAATTTCCCTACGGCCTGCTTAAAATTCACGGTATTTTAAAACAAAAATATTATTATTTTATATTAAAAACAAACACACACATAATACATCGTGTTGGCTTTATCTCTAAAGGATTGTGGTTTTGCTCGTTGCCCTACGATACATATTTTGGACATACCCATTATTCAATTGTTACATTCCGCAAGACATCCATAAAGCATGGCTTCTGCTCTGGCCGAAATGCAGCGAACATATTTCACCAACGCTGTGAGTGAGAGAGAGATAAAAAAATCTAATGCAAGGTTACCACAAAATCCTATAAAACATGAATTTATACATTGCAAACAACTCAACACTCCATCATTTGAAATTAATATTTATCATGTTCCATCGCTTACTGGAATCTGAATTCTGCTTGTAAACAATTCTGCTGGATACTGGAAAATTAACGGGAACATGGGGCAATGGATATAGAGTGCAGTACCTCATAAATAAATATCTAGTGCAAACACATCACGGAACTGGTCAGCCGCGAAAGCTCTGGGTTCGTATTCAGAAATGCGCTAACGTGGTCTACAGAAGTACTCATCATTAATGTATCATGCTCCGCTACGAGCAGAGTTGAAACAAGGACTTCGTAATATCTCAGGAATGAAGACGGATTAAGAATGGCTCTGGCTTTCAGGAGTTCAATCTTTGGATAAAATAATTATTTACCGATCTGGATCAATCTACTTCTATACTAGGCTAAATGATAATAAAAACGATTTTAATGAGCAAAATGTGTAAAACACGGCCGTTACCAGTACAAACTGCACTGGGGCATAAGAATTAGTTGCTCACTGCGGGGTTGGAACCGCAGTGGCTGGCAACAAGAACACCGGCACCACGACAACTGCATTTTTTCATCTCTTAAAGGACAGTGACCCCTAGCGAAAAGTTTTCCTTTACGTGTCGCAGGAATATTAAGTGAGACAACACGAGAAGTGTCAAATTTATCTTTTAATGTTATGCCTATCAAAAACTATTACAAAATTTTTGAAAAATATTGTAATTTCCGATCCCTTGTGTTTCATACGTTTCTACCGTGAAAGGTAATAACGAAGTTATATTTTTTCACAAAATTGCAAATATCTCTGGACATGTTAGTTTTATCTAAGAGCGCCTGGTGGTCATGAACGTTAAGCGTCAATCATGTATTTCCGTTGGTCGAAATACTTTTACCATCAAATTGTTGGCCATCAGGTTAAGAGAGATGGTGATATACAACTTGTAATATATAGGCTACACTGCATACCAAAAGCCTGGATCCAATGCCAAACTTCTCCGCAGTGTTCATATGGATTGAGGGCATAGGATGCTGTTGATGGCGATTCGATCGTCGGATGACTACATTAAGTCTTGAGCGGACCCCTTAGTGCTATCAAACAGGAGTCGGCTATGTGCCTGCATTGGGTTTCTTCCTCCCTCTTCCTGCTACTACTTATCACGTCATTCATGTTATCTCACTAACTCCTCTGCTGAGGATGACGTCGGGAAGGGCAATCAGTCTTAAAAATAGAAACTGCCACTTTTGAACTTTTACGTTTCATACCTATTTACAGCACGGGATGGAGGTATTCACGAATGTAAACGTTTGTTGCTATTCATGTATTAATGTAGCGCGTTACACGTGATGCCCTAAGAATTCTAAAGAAAAATATTTACTTATTCTATCCTGATCAATACAATAACATGTGTATTATTACATAACAGACACATGTGAATTTATTGGTGTCACTAGTGGGTTAGCGGGTGTGAAGTTGTCAGGACCTCCCAATATATAAGGTTCTAAAAGGTTAATAGTAGTATAATGGCTCAAACCAAGATGAAGGGGAGCTCAAGAGGGTATATCATTCTCTATCCCCGAATTACGGTTATAGATTTTATGAAGTTTTTACATAAGCCGGCAGAAAATTACATTTTTAGAAAAGTAGGTTACATGGTAAAAGTTTCGGACCTTTCCCGCGTGTTAAACTGCTGAGCTAGCAAGAAATAAAGACGTTAAACGGCCATTACCTTGCTGAAGGACTGCTGCCTGATGAAAGAGGCACCTCCCGCCTCCTGATTCACATACACACACTTAGTTAGATATTGATCAAGTGGCCAAGAGCCGTGAAAATCCGCAGTTTATAAACCCTCGGAGAAATTTCGAGACTTTTCATGAATAATCAAGCCACACCCTCTTACTTTTATTGGCTAGCGTAAGTTTACACACCAAATCGAAGAAGAAACCTATGATAGGCCGAAAATTAATTACAGAAATTAGGGATTGGCTGAATTCAAAACTGGCGGAAAGAAAAGATCAATATTGCCAACCCAAAAATGAATGAACATAATTTAGTAAAGAATAAACTAATGAATACAAAATTTCTTCAAATAAAGTTCCTTCACTTCGCACCAGGATGCATGATCATAGCTTTTGTGGTGTCATATGTTGCAGAAAGTCCAAACTTCTTGATAAATGGTAAACAAAACACGTAGAATTTCATACAGTACTGAAAACTTCATAATCACGAAATTAAAGAGGTGACACCTGAGTAAAAGTTTAAGTAGGTCTAGCCTCAAGTTCAGTGCTTCTCCTGTAGTGGAGGTTTTAATTGGCGCAAGATTTAAATGTGCGGCGTAGAGGTGTACCTCCCGGTACAATATCGTCGCTTCACCCGTAAAACGTTGTATCCCACAATACTCTTCCTATCCATTATTCTCCTTAAGACTGGTCACGCCTCCCAGCCACATATGGATACGCAGTCCATCAGAACAATGTCCGTTGTGTTCGTTTTCCTATGTCGACGATTAAACGAAAATGAAACTTACATGCATTGTACACTAGGAGTGCGTATATACGTAATGCAAACGTACATTCCTACAGTACGGTACTGTAAGGGTCATTTTCCTTTACACACGGGCATAGGAAAATGAACACAACAAAATTTGTTCCGAAGAACTGCATATCCATACGTGGCTGGGAGGCGTGACCAGTCTTAAGGAGAATAACTGATAGGAAGAGCTTTGTGGAATACAACCTTTTACCGGTCGAGCGTCGATATTAATAAAACCGAAGATGTCCTTGAAAGAGAAGTAAGGGTGGATGAGAATTTATCTAATTTCTATTATGACCTAAAGGGTTATTTGATCCTGTTTAATGAAATAGGAGATGAATTATAACTATTATAGCTACAATGAATGGTAAGACAAAATGAAAAGTAAAGAATCGGATAATTGTAGCGTTATCAACAGTGAATCCCCGCAAACTCATTGTACTAGATCATTTCCCAAGTAAGGAACAGATGATAGAAGGTTTGTAATAACTGTGTATCCTCAGAAAGATAACCTATAAAAGCTGTTCCTATTAATAGGAACAGGATTACTACACCTGTTGGTCAAGTATGCACATAGTTATATGTACCGTAATATATACCACGACCTACAAGGAGGTAGAGACACATAAAAAAGAAAGATGCTCCATTTGCATCATAAGTTCGTAGTAACCACACTAATTGACATCCCGACAGATGTGAGCTACACAGGGGAAGTAAATTCACATGTGAATTTACTAAAAGTTACCTTCAAGACACATTTTATTGTATAAACCAAGGTGAAATAATTATATCTTGACGGTGCCAATGCATTATCTCTTATCTGACATTGCAGTTTCTATCCATTATTCTCGTTAAGACTGGTCACGCCTCGCAGCCACATATGAATGTGTAGTCCATCAGCACCATTTTCGTTGTGTTCATTTTCCTATGGTTGCCCGTAAATCACACTAACCACTGCACCACGTAGGCGGACTTCTACCACTGCTTACAACGTGTAAATAATTATTACTATTACAGTACAACCATAACAAATAGAGTAACAAGTTTGACTAATCCGTGTCGAGAATGCATTATCCCAAAATTGTGTAACGCCCCTTGATTTCGATAACGGAGATTTTACTGTATTACCACTTTATCCTATTAGATAATTATTATTTGTCCTGTCCGACTCCTTGGCTGAATGGTCAGCGTTGAGGCCTTCGGTTCAGAGGGTCACGGGGATTTTAATCACCTTTGATTAATTCTTCTGGATCGGGAACTGGGTGTTTGTGTTTGTTCCAACACTCTCCTCTTCATATTCGGACAATACCACACCACATTACCAACCACAACAGGAAAAAGCAACAGCGATTACATACCTCTACATAGAGTTGACGTCAGGAAGGTCATCCCGCAATAAAACAGGGCAAATTCACACAGTTCGAACCCGCGACCCCACAGATGTGGGAAAAGCGGAAGAAGAAGTATTATGTGTCCCACCAGCGTTTAAAATTCGTAAATAGAATAAGTGAAAGGTAAGGTGAGGGTGTATTCTGCCCGAAGCCAGGTCCGAACCTCCGCAGAGTTGTGCCTGAGCCGGAGTTTACGTGCGGTAGCGTGGCCAGTTCCTTTCCGCTCCTCCATTCCCTTACCCCACCAATAGCGCGTGGCAACCCATCCCAATCTTGACCACGCCCAATGTTGCTTAACTTCGGAGATCTCACAGGATCCCGTGTTTCAACATGGCTACCGCCGTTGGCGTAGAAGAAGTGAAGCATGTAATATAACACGAGTAAGCTTATTTTTCAGATTATGAAGTTAAAAATGTTTTATTCTAACTATTATCACGGCAGAGTACGCGCATGCGCTATGCAGCTGTTCGTGTGAAGCTTTTAAATAATGGGGTCGTCCGGTGAACATATTGTACGTTAACCCTTTCAGACCGAGTACGCACAATTGTGCGGGTTCGTATTTTGTTTATCCCTGACCGTATTTGATGTTTTTTCGGCGCTAGACCGGACTGCAGTGATTGTGCGGGACACGTGGCGTCTATTTCAATTGTTTTTAGTATGCGCTTGACCACCAGGGCGAAGGAAGAAGAGTTTAAAAAGCACAGTTGATCGGCGAGATGACGAGAAGCAGTAGTGCCAAAAGTAAGTATTTATTTATTGCGTTTATATTAATCTAGAAGCTTTACTGAATACCGGAATATATTCAATGAAGTGTGTACATTGGTTAGTGAACGTAAATTTTGAAGATACATCATCGTATGTGATACAACGAGGTTTTGAATTTTGATACGCACCATTGTGTGGGTCCTTTTTTTCGGATGTTAGTTTTTATTTTGTAAAATAAACTATCAATATGTGTATTGAGGAGCATTTTAGTCAGTTTTTGACAAACAAACAAACAAAAATTCACGCCTCCAGTTTTCTTTCAGGTCTGAAAGGGTTAAAACAAACAGAAGTTGAACAAAATCATAGACTTGGAACCTATTTGACATTAAGAGGATTTGAGGTTATTTAACAGGACGTCAATGCGCGACCACTTGTGAACACAACTAGCCTTCACCTGGCCGGAGCGCCGGTTTAGCACTGTCTACGGCAGTAAATCACTCCGAGATAGGACTGTGATACCCGTATCGCACCCAGGGTCATACATCATCGCCAACAGCAGCTCGGCAGAATCTCTCTAATTATTAAGAGAAGAAAGTCAATGTCATCGGAGATTACTTACGCCCATGGTCATATTACGCAACTTTGTTCACACACAGATATACCCAGAGCAGTAGAGTGGAAAACATGATTAATAATGAGTTAAAGGAGACACAAGACGGTATTTATACCTGGGTTAATTGCTGTAATGCTTACATGTAGAATTAATAAACCAGAGTTAACGATCGTAAAATGATGTTTGCCTCCCAACTTCTAACACCCGACAACTGAGAAACACAAAGGATTTTGTTTTTCTTTACACAGTCGGATTTAGAATGTACGAACCGATATGTGGCTGGGAGGCATGATTAGTCTTAAGGATTAAATGGATAGGAAGAGCATTGTCACATACGTGGACACGCGATATATCCCATTCTCTTTGACACAGAATACGTCAATATTTTCGGAACCCTAGGCCTACTTTGGCCAGTGAGGGATACGAGATCATGAAAGTTTTCAAATCGTTTCTTGACAATCAGGTGCGACGACAGTGTTCGATATCTTATTTTAAAGAAAAAGAACCAGTGTGTCCAGAAACAACAGTCTGTCCTCGGTATGACGTCATCGCGCCGTGCAATAATGCAGTAGTGCTGCAACCTTGGGATACTAAAATCACAGTGCCGTAGTGTGGTAGCATGTCGTCTGATGTGTCATATAATTATTCTTAGTGGATTCTACAGATGCACAGTTAAAACAATTCATTGCATCCGGGAGATAGAGGGTTCGAATCACACTGTCGGCAACCCTGAATATAGTTTTCTGTGGTTCCCCAATTTCACACCAGGCAAATGCTGGGACTATAGGCCTACATGAATTAAGACTATGGCCGCATCCTTCCAACTCCTAGGCCTTTCATATCCCATCGTCGCCATAAGACCTATCTGTGTCGGTGCAACGTAATGCCACTAGCAAAAAAAAAAAAAAAAAAATTCAAAGACAGATCATTGGAGGAAACTGTGGAGCGAAGACAAAAACAAAAATGATTTGTCTCACAAAATATTGAAATATATGGATTCTGTTTTTAAATTTCGTGTGGCTATTTCTAGCCGAGTGCAGCCCTTGTAAGGCAGACCCTCCGTTGAGGGTGGGCGGCATCTGCCATGTGTAGGTAACTGAGTGTTGTTGTGGTGGAGGATAGTGTTGTGTGCGGTGTGTGGGTCGCAGGGACGTTGGGGACAGTAAAAACACCCAGCCCGCGAGCCATTGGAATTAACCAATGAAGGTCAACATTCTCGACCCGCCCGGAAATCGAACCCGGGACCCTCTGAACTGAAGGCCAGTACGCTGACCATTCAGCCAACGAGTCGGACAATATATGGATACTGAATAGCTTCAAAATGATTGAATAATAATGTTATTGGCTTTTCGTCCCACTAACTATTTTTACGGTTTTTGGAGACACCGAGGTGCCATAATTTATTCCCGCAGGCGTTCTTATACCTGCCATTAAATCTATCGACAAGAGGCTGGCGTATTTGAGCACCTTCAAATAACACCGGACTCAGCCAGGATCGAGCTTGCAAAGTTGGGTCAGAAGGCCAGCGCCTCAACCGTATGAGCCAGATTTCCCGGCCAAAATGATTGAAAAGCAGTCTAGAGAATAGAGCGGCTCATCAGAATTCCAAAGGTAAAACCATCAATATCGAACGTCAAAAGGCTTCTTGGGAGTGTCACGAAGTTAAGGAGACCGAGCGTCATCAGGAGAGCCCCAGCCGAAAACATGTAACCTACACTCACGATCATTAGAATTTCGGGTGAGAAGAGAATCAGATAGGTCTTCGTGGCTCTGGCGGCAGCGTACCGGCCTCTCAGTATTGGGTTTCGTTGTTCAAATTCCGGTCACTCCATGTAAGATTTATGCTGAACAAAGCGGAGGCAGGACAGGTTTTCTGCGGGTACTCCGGTTACCCCTGTCATGGTTAATTCCAGCAGTACTCTCTGAAATCATTTCATTTCATCTGTCCGTCATTAATCATTGCCCCAGAAGTGTGCCACAAGCTTCGGCAGCTGGTACAGTTCCTATCCTCGCCACTAACTGGGGGCTGCATTAATTTCATCTCTGAACCTGCCGAATGACTGAAAACAAGCTGTGAATTTTCAAGGGAATCGGGTAACGTTCGGGCGTAGATTATGGCCAACCCTGAACATGAAGAAGAGACAATCAGGGCAACGTCACATGCGTTTGTCTTCCAGGAGGTGTGACTTGTGACGTCACGTACTAATAAGATAATCACAAGTCACCTACTCGATTGTCCGACTCGTTAGCTGAACGGTCAGCGTACTGGCCTTCGGTTCAGAGGGTTCCAGGTTCGATTCCCGGCCGGGTCAGGGATTTTAACCTTAATTGGTTAATTCCAACGGCACGGTGGCTGGGTGTACGTGTTGTCTTCATCATCATTTCATCCTCATCATGACGCGCAGGTCGCCTACGGGAGGTAAATAGAAAGACCTGCACCTGGCGAGCCGAACCCGTCCTGGATTATCCCGGCACTAAAAGCCATACGATATTTCATTACCTACTCGATTGTTATTTTCTCGGGAGCTTATTAAGAGTTTGTATGATTTAATATTCTGCTTATAGGCTTATTGGTTTTCCTTGATCATTCGGGTTTGATCAACACTGATAATAACTCCATAGGAACGGGTTTTCGAACACCACAGCCAGGTTACTTTTACTTTTGTTAATAATAATAATAATAATAATAATAATAATAATAATAATAATAATTAAAATTCATCGCCGTATTTTACGTATGTTGAGTAGTGTGTTAGTAATCTCCGCCTTCTTTGGGTATTTTTATAAGGGACTCTGTCACAGTCAATGTTGAAATCTCAGTCTGACAACGCTATTGTATCTTTCAGAGCGTGGGGAAAATAATTTATTATTTCACTACCCTTCTTATATTACATAGACGGATAGCGTCAGTGAAACCATGGCCTTTAAGAGTGGCCAAGGCTGGGATAAAGGTGGGAAACAGTCGATACTTTAAGATCCGTTCGATTGCATCCTTCAGAAGCGTCGAAGTTATATCATATTCCACGGACTATGCTTCGTAAACAATAGACTGTGTCCTCTGCCTTCTATACCAAGGAAAGAAAAAAACTAGCAGATAGATCTTATGGCGACGACGAGATAGGAAAGGGCCAAGAGTGGAAAGGAAGAGGTTGTGGCCTTAATTAAGGCACAATATTTGCGCGGTGTGGAAATGGAGATGCCATGGAAATCCAGCTTCAGGGCTGCCGACGGTGGTGTACGAATCCACTATCTCCCGAATACAAGCTCACTGCTGCACGCCCCTAACCACAAGGCCAACTCGCTCGGTGAACAAAGGTGAATAACGTGAGATGTATTATTTGCATTATCGTTTGTTTTCACAACACGTTCGACTCCTCAGCTGAGTGATTGGCGTTGAGGCCTTCAGTTCAGAGGGTCCCGGATTGGATTCCCGACAGGACCGGGGATTTGAATCGCATCTGATTAATTCTTCATGCTTGGGAACTGGGTGTTTGAGTTTGTTCCAATATTCTCCTCTTCTCATTTAGACAAAGCACCACACTACCTACCACCACAAAAACACGCATAGTATTCGTAATATTATATCTACCCATACGGTTGGCGTCAGAAAGGGTATCCGGAAGCAAAACAGGACAGATACACATGTGCGACGCAGTTCACACCCGTGGCCAAAAGGTTTGGGAAAAAGCGGTAGAAGAAGAAGAAGAAGAATATTGTTTCATATCAGGCACTGCAGGCACAAGAATGCTACACTCCCGCAGTCGTCTCAATCAGATGTCTATGGCTGAGATTTAATGAATTTTGTCGGGTAAACACCAAATGTGTCACCAGACATCTTTTACATGCCGACATCGTACGACATGGAGTATCGAATGGACTTTTTCTTCCGCCCTTCAAAAATACGACTACCTCTGCCGGGTTTGAACCCGCTATCTTGGGATACGAAAGCCGTTACTCTACCACGGATCGACAGAGGCAGCTATAAACTTAAAAACTAACTTTCGACCTCAAAAACATAACTAGGTGGCCATCTTCTGAATTCGTCATGTTTATTACGTCATCTATTGCGGCCAGGTCTTGGCCATTCAATTTTCTACTTTAAAATACATAAACTGTTCATATAATACAATATATATCCTCCGTGGCTCAGGCGGCAGCGCGCCGGCCTCTCACCGCTGGATACCGTGATTCAAATTCCGGTCACACCATGTGAGATTTGTGCTGGACAAAGTGGTGGCAGGACAGCGTTTCCTCCGGGTACTCCGGTTTTCCCTGTCATCCTTCATTCCAGCAACACTCTTCATTAACATTTCATTTCATCTGTCAGTCATTTATAATTGCCCGAGAGGAGTGGGACAGGCTTCGGCAGCCGGCACATTTCCTATCCTCGCCGCTAGATAGGGGCTTCATTCATTCCATTCCTGACCCGGTCGAATGACGGGAAACAGGCTGTGGATTTTCATTTCATAATACAGAATGTAAATTGTTTTGAGCTAGGACCAATTTCTGCGTTACATGAAAAACACATCTGTCTTCCGCCGGGAAACCCTGACCTCAGTTTGAACCGGTTTTTACGTCAATATTTCACCCACACTTTCTCTTCACTCCTGGACAACCAAAGTTCTTATCCAGTCCAAAATCATATTAAATTTCCGAGAACGTTTCTGCTCATTTCAAGCTTATTTATTTATTTATTTATTTATTTATTTATTTATTTATTTATTTATTTATTTATTTATTTATGACGTTCTGTACATGGCTCAGGCTATGAAGCCTGCTATTATGCCAAACCATATAACCATATAACCATATGCATAAACGTAATATGGAGTCTCCGTGGCTCAGACGGCAGCGCGGCAGCATCTCACAGCAGGGTTCCGAGGTTCAAATCCCGGTCACTCCATGTGAGATTTGTGCTGGACAAAGCGGAGGCAGGGCAGGTTTTTCTCCGGGTACTCTGGTTTTCCCTGTCATATTTCATTCCAGCAACACACTCCATTATCATTTGATTATCTGGCGAGCCGAACTTGTCCTCGGACACACCCGGCACTAAAAGCCATTCGCCATTTGATTTCATATCGTCGCTTCGCCGGTAAAACGTTGTATCCCACAATACTCTTCTTATCCATTATTCTCCTTAAGACTGGTCACGCCTCCCAGCCACATATGGATACGCAGTCCATCAGAACAATGTCCGTTGTGTTCGTTTTCCTATGTCGACGATTAAACGAAAGTGAACCTTACATGCATTGTACACTAGGAGTGCGTAAATACGTAATGCAAACGTACATTCCTACAGTACGGTACTGTAAGGTTCATTTTCCTTTACACATGGGCATAGGAAAATGAACACAACGAAATTTGTTCTAATGGACTGCATATCCATACGTTGCTGGGAGGCGTGACCAGTCTTAAGGAGAATAATTGATAGGAAGAGCTTTGTGGAATACAAACTTTTACCGGTCGAGCGACGATATCATTCATTAATCATCGCCCCGGAGGAGTGCGACAGGCTTCGGCAGCCGGCACAATTCCTATCCTCGCTGCTTATGGGGGCTTCATTCATTCCATTCCTGACCCGGTCGAATGACTGGAAACAGGCTGTGGATTTTCATTTTCATGAACATAATATATTGAGCACTAGAACTACAATACTTAAAATTAAAAATAAATTTAATATAATTTAAAGTTAACGTAAAATATAATTTAACTGAAATCAAAGTATCATAAAATATTTTTAACATTTTAAAATGAAGTTATAGTATTTAGTATTATTAAAACTATATCTCGAAAAATTAAAACTACATTTACATTTTATATATTTATCTTCATAATCTAACTTGAGGCTGCTTCTTGGAGCATATTAATCTCAATGAAGGTAAAATTTTCAGCACATTCTTCTTTCGGTTACTTACGTTTCTAATTTCAGCCGAGAGAGAGTTCCAAGAACGTGTGGTCTCCGAAACAAAATAAGTTGTTATATTATAATTTTTTTTTTTTTTTTTTTTTGCTAGTTGCTTTACGTCGCACCGACACAGATAGGTCTTATGGCGACGATGGGACAAGGAAGGACTAGGAGTGGGAAGGAGGCGGTCGTGGCCTTGAATAAAGTACAGCCCCAGCATTTGCCTGGTGTGAAAATGGGAAACCACGGAAAACCATTTTCAGGGCTGCCAACAGTGGGGTTCGAACCTACTATCTCCCGAATACTGGATACTGGCCGCACTTAAGCGACTGCAGCTATCGAGCTCAGTGAAGATGTTATACGCACTACTGTGGTGAGTGGTGATGGGCTGCAGGGATCGTACTGATGACCTTGAGGGTGCTCTACCTGAAGGAGAGAGGTAGTTGTAATCTATTCTGAGGTAATCTGGTTTACCTGTTCGCAGTAATTTGTGCAGAAGTGAAACAGCATGGTACTTACGTCTATGACATAATCTTAACCAGGACGTCTGATGGAGGAATGAGCTGATGTGGGAATGGAGCGGAATATTTTGAATGAATCGAATGCAGGCATGATGCGCCCGTTGAAGTTTAGAACGAAGTGAACAACTTATGTTATTTTAGACCACATCACCATAATCAAATAGTTCTTGAACGAGCAGTTTCCGGGTTTTGACAGATACTCTTTTATCATCCTGACGTTTTCAATCATCATGGGTTTGAGTATTACCTTCAAAACAATGTGATCATCTATGCAACTAAATTGGCACTTACCACTTGAGCTTAAGGTTACAGAATCAAATTCTGGCTCAGTTGTTTCATTTCAGATTGGTTAAATACGAGGGGATCCATGCCAGTAGTTTCTTCTTCCGGTTCTCAGGCCTCTAAATGCAGATAACAATGAAAATTATATTAATCTTCTTATTCTTACTATTATTATTGTGGGGGCCGTTATTGGTACGCCTTCGCTGCTGGACTTTTTGTTTGGATGACAGTGGTTCGAGTCCCAGTTGATCCCGGGTTGGAGCTTTCACATTAAAATTCGCGTAGCGTCAGAAAGATATTCTGCCTTAAGCCATCAGTAAAAACTCGAAATGAGCCAGGGTGGCTTCAGAAACGTTAGAAACACTTATGATCAGCTGTAGAAAATTATTATTATTATTATTATTATTATTATTATTATTATTATTATTATTATTATTATTATTATTATAACCTTCATAAACGTCAGAGACGAAGGAATAATTTCATCACCAACATCATCATCATCTGTTTACCCTCCACGTTCGGTTTTTCCCTCAGAGTTAGCGAGGGATACCACCTCTACCGCCTCAAGGGCAGTGTCCTGGAGCTTCAGACTCTTGGTCGGGGAATACAACAGGGGAGTATGACCAATACCCCGCCCAGGCGGCCTCACCTGTTATGCTGAACAAGGGCCTTGTGGAGGGATGGGAAGATTGGAAGGGATAGGCAAGGAAGAGGGAAGGAAGCGGCCGTGGCCTTAAGTTAGGTACCATCCCGGCATTCGCCTGGAGGGGAAGTGGGAAACCACGGAAAACCACTTCCAGGATGGCTGAGGTGGGAATCAAACCCACCTCTACTCAGTTGACCTCCCGAGGCTGAGTGGACCCCTTCCAGCCCTCGTACCACTTTTTCAAATTTCGTTGCAGAGCCGGGAATCGGACCCGGGCCTCCGGGGGTGGCAGCTAATCACGCTAACCACTACTCCACAGACGCGGACTAGGAATAATTTACCTTGGTTATTACAACTTTTGGGATTATACTTACAATTTATCACTGTGAATTCAACTTCTTCATTAACTGTCAATCTCACTGAAAATGCCTCATTATAGTGTGAAGGGAACGATTCATAGTTAAGATATTATAAACAAATCTAGGTGGTGCATACAGTATGAAGAATTAGGCTGTATGAAATAACAACAACTGTGTAAACCTACCCATGTGGAAACCTGATTTTTGGATTTATTGGTTTACTAGAGACATTACATTCTACTATTTTTCTATTCTTCTATTTAAACTTTGTCGCTGCATTTTACATATATTGGATACCGTCAAATCAATCACTGAACTACAGCAGCACCAAAACCAACACTGACCTAACAAATGTATGTGCGTTCACGTAGAAACAATTTACCTTTCATAAACTCAGACAGTTAATTTTGTCAGTAGTAAATTCACAAGTGCGGGTCACACGTTTATCAACCTGTTGAGCATATATGTTGAAAATGTAAATCATGGCAAAATTATACCCGTATTTTCATTGGTTCGAGCAGTTAATATGACGGAAAGGTGTTGAAACTTATAGCTTACTCTATCTCTGTCGCTCTCATTCACACGGTGCCTTATCACACGCGATAAATCACATGTACACATATGAAATGTAATGCATACAACGGACACACGTCATTATAACGTATAAAACATAGACGCACGCTTCAACCTCCATTCATATATTATTTCCCTCATCCTGCTTTGGCCGGCTTACTTTTGTAATACGGTACGAGCAATCTAATAGCCTGGCCCTGTTGTTGCGATAGCTCATGCTTCTTTCCCAAACAAATAACTTCGATTTCAGCTGCGTATACTATGATATTTGATTAATCTGCCTCGATAAAATACTGATACATTATATACTGTATGTTTTTAATTCTTTAACTGATTTAGTACTGGTAAGTATTGTTTTATAAGGGAATTATATCTGTTGCTGTTTCTTGTTGGGTGCAGTATTTTGATATCAGTCTTTTGGCTCAGGCCAGAGCAAAGCAGAGTTTCCACCGAAGTCGGATTTTTTGTGTGTTTTTTTACATCGCGCCGACACAGATAGGTCTTATGGCGACGATGGGATTGGAAAGGCCTAGGAGTGGGAAGAAAGCGGCCCTGGCCTTTATTAAGGTACAGCCCCAGCATTTGCCTGGTGTGAAAATGGGAAACCACGGAAAATCATCTTCAGGGCTGCCGACAGTGGGGCTCGAACCCAGTATCTTCCGATTACTAGATATTGGCCGCACTTAAGCGACTACAGTTATCGAGCTCGATCACCGAAGTTGCAGTATCATTCATTTATGCTGAAGTAATTCTTTTGAGCTAATATTTTAGGTTCAAAATCGGCAATATTAACCTCTTCTGCGTTAAGCCTACGTTATTTCCGACCTTTTTCACAATTAATTGTGGTCAGCGCTTAACATGAATTTGTCCCAGTGTTATGCCCAGATGCCCTTCCAGATGTCAGCCATATGTGGAGAGAGATTGCTTGTTTCTGTGGCGGTTGTTGGTGTAGTGTATTGTATGTAAATAAATAAAAGTGTATGAAGATTATCAAAAACACCCAATCCCCGAACAATAGGAATTAACCATATCGATGGCCTAATTAGAAAACCTCGTACCTCCCACTTCTTTTCCCAACCATTATTTTCCTTGAGACCGGTCACGCCTCCCAGCCGCATGTGGATATGTAGTCTATCAGAACAATTTCCATTGTGTTCAATTCCCTATGCTATGTTGTAAAGGAAAATGAACCTTAAATACATTATACTGTAGGAATGTGTAAATACGTCACGAAAACATATTCTATAATACGGTACGGTAAGGTTTATTTTTCCTGTGCCGATGTGTAAAGGAAAATGAACCCAGCGAACATTGCTCTGATGGATTGCATATCGTCGCTTCACCGGTAAAACGTTGTATCCCATAATACTCTTCCTATTCATTATTCTCCTTAAGAGTGGTCAGGTCACGCCTCCCAGCCACATATGGATACGCAGTCCATCAGAACAATGTCCGTTGTGTTCGTTTTCCTATGTCGAGGATTAAACCAAAATGAACCTTACATGCATTGTACACTTGGAGTGCGTAAATACGTAATGCAAACGTACATTCCTACAGTACGGTACTGTAAGGTTCATTTTCCTTTACACATGGGCATAGGAAAATGAACACAACAAAATTTGTTCTGATGGACTGCATAACCATACGTGGCTGGGAGGCGTGACCAGTCTTAAGGAGAATAACTGATAGAAAGAGCTTTGTGGAAAACAACCTTTTACCGGTCGAGCGATTGTATCCATATGTGGCCAGGAGGCGTGACGAGTCTTAAGGGAAATAAAAATTAAATGGCGTATGGCTTTTAGTGCCAGGAGTGTCCGAGGGCAAGTTCGGCTCGCCAGATGTGCAGGTCTTTTTATTTGAAACCCGTAGGCGACCTGCGCGTCGTGATGAGGATGATGTGATGATGAATACCGCACATACACCCAGCCCCCGTGCCAGCGAAATTAACCAATTATGGTCAAAACTCCCGATCCTGCCGGGAATCGAACACGGGATCCATGTGACCAAAGGCCAGCACGCTAACCATTTAGCCGTGGAGACGGACTTAAGGGAAATAATGGATAGGAAGAGCATTGAGAGGTACAAGCTTTCCTAATTAGGCCATCGATATGTAGTTAAAACCTGGTCGGGAATCGAGCCTCGGCCCCTCCGAATTGAAGGCAATCTTTGGTGCTCTGATAGAATTTTACTTGAGTACACGTAAAGCCGGGTTACCATGGAGTCGAATAATCGACCAACGTAAGGCTTCAGTCGAATATATGATCTTGCGGGAAGTCTTGGCAAGTGTTTCTGATCGTGCACGACCTCCGCCAATGGTGTCAAGTACAGTCCGTATTTTAAATGATAGGACTTCCGTAATTAGTATTTCTTCACGATATAGTACATTTCGGTTACAGACATCTTCCCACACATTTCTACCATTCTCTGCCAGTAGGCTATATGAGCATCCCATGAATAGTGTGCTTATTTACACTGTATTATTCGACAACTTGCATCAGTTGATCGCTCTTCATTTTGTATACCGTCATGACAATCCTTCCACAAATTAATAATCAGAAATGCAAAATATGCACTTAAATTCAATAAAGCCGGGCTGAGTGGCTCAGACGGTTGAGGCGCTGGCCTTCTGACCCCAACTTGGCAGGTTCAATCCTGGCTCAGTCCCGTGGTATTTGAAGGTGATCAAATACGTCAGCCTCGTGAATATTCGTCTCCATGGTAACCCGGATTTTCCTATTGTAGTGAAGCACATTATTTTACAGCACACAAGTTTGTACATTGTATTTCCAAATCCGGTTTGCCATTCGCTGTCCTTGCCAAGATTCGATCCTGCAGACTTGAGCACAAGCCTATTGCCTTTCGGCAAAAACTGCACTAAGTAGAAACTCTATCTTAGCAACACTCGAAGAAATGATTTTAACCTCTTCTTGCATGGTGGTGTCAAATGACACCACCTTGTTGTGTAAGCTTTTAGATCAATTACTTGAAGTTTAGAGGGCATTATTCTGTAATTTAATAATGATATGTTGAATCAGTCATGGTTTCCCTCCATTCTTGCGAACTGAAATATATTCCTTGATGGTGACTGTTGTCAAGGTAGTTTGCAGCTGCTTCGCAACACAAACAATTCTTTATACTAAAATACTAAAAATACTAAAAATAGTGTATGTCTATCAATGTACGTGGTGGCATATGACACGTTCATGCAATTATGGTAAACAGAGCTTCCCGCCTAATCTTTAAGGTTGTGTGACCAAACCCATTTTATTTGTATATTTTAAGTGGCTTTAACTTCAAAATGTTGTCTCCAGAGGAAACTGAGACATATTTACATCAAATGAGGAGCGAAGATGACATCTGCTTAGAATCTGAAGCTGATGAATGTAGCCTTTCAGATGATGGTTTCTAATGATGATTTGGAGCCCATTATAGAAGAATGTCAGTGTAACAATAGTGAAAGTGTTGAAGCTACCAGCATAGAATCAAATGGAACTGATGATGGACCTGTGATGTCACATGAATCATCCACATATTGCACAAAGTTGTGTGAAAAAGGGAAACCACAGAAAACCATCTTCAGGGCTGTCGACAGTGGGGTTCGAACCAAGTATCTCCTGGATGCAAACTCACAGCTGCGTGTCCCTAACTGCACGGCCAACTCGTCCAGTATTATGGAAATTAGCAGTATCTGAAGAACGATGCTTTTGGAACTCGAAAGGAAGGATTTACAGCTGCAGAAGTAGAAGAAGAAGGAAAAGAACTTAAATGAAAACTGTTTTATTATTTACGATTGGTAAATGTTATCAGGATTGTTTAACTGTTTTATTTGGAATAAAATACATGTTTCCTATGTAAGTGTCTTCTTTTATACATAACCCCTTATTGCATGGAGATGTATTTACTGAATTTAGGCATGGGAAAATAAAATTCATATTTTTGTGTTCCGAAAGGCCAAAGATAATTATAAAACTGAAAAAATGTATTGTTTAAGATATTGTTTAAATAATTCATGCATGAAGAGGCTAAAGAAATTCATTGCATTTTGTGCGTTTACAGGAATGAAACACTCTTAATATGCTGCGCCTGTTAATAGGCTACTACACAGCACAGACTTTCTGATATAGCGTACGCTCTCGATAGTTAAGAGAGTAATCATTCAACGTCTGGCTGTATAAATTAACTCGGTTCGTATTTCCCTTAAGAACTCTCCGCTCCCTATAACAGGGTCAATGAACGCTAGTATACACAGCAGAGGTTGGGGCAAAGAGGACTTCATCTGATAATATTGGGTAGAAGAAAATCTAACGACTAACAGTTCGAACATAAGAAAGTTAATGCTTTTCAAATGTAGGCTTATCGTAGGCTGTAGCACATTCTATGAACTGAAACTCAAGGTGGGTATTACCGGAGGCAAACAGAAATAGGAATTATAACAGCACTACGTCTTTGGAATGACATGGCTTTGGTGATTCCTATTTCACCATTATACAGTACACGTGTGTACTGTATGAAAATAGTTCCCTCTGTGGGTCGATGGTAGAGTGCCGGCCTTGGAATTCCAGGACTGTGGGTTCAAACTTAGTAGAAGAAATCGGGTATTGGAAGGGCGGAAACAATTCGGTTCGGTGCTTGATGTCATAACATAACAGCAAGTAAAAGATCCTTGGTGACACATTTGGTGTTTACCCAACAAAATTAAAATGTAGCCACGGATCGCCCAACGGAGGTCCGTTTTCTGTCATTTGATAGAGTAGAACGGTTGTGAAATTGACACGTAGACAGCCTAGTTGACGTCAAAACAAAATTACTGCACACAGTAGCTGAGGTCATACGATTATTTATTATTATTATTACTACTATTATTATTACAATTATTTATTATTATTATTACGATTATTTATTATTGTTTATCTCCATCGGCATCTGTGGTGTGCTGGTTAGTGTGACTGGCCGCCACTCTCGGAAGCCCGGGTTCGATTCCGCGAACAGCCACGAAATTTGAAGAGTGGTACTAGGGTTGGAACGTGGTCCACTCAGTCTAGGGAGGTCAACTGAGTAGAGGTGAGTTCGATTCCCAACTCAACCATCCACGAAGTTGTTTTCTGTGGTTTCCCACTTCTCCTCCAGACAAATGCTGGGATGTTACCTAACTTAAAGCCATGGCCGCTTCCTTCCATCTAACTTTTCTATCCCTTCCAATATTCCCATGCCCCTGCATGGATCCTGTTAAGCATAGCAGGGCTGCCTGGGCGAGGTACTGGTCTTCCTCCTCCAAAGTCTCATGCTTCAGGACACTGCTCTCGAGGAGATGAAGGTGGGATCCTTCGGCGATTCCGAGGGAAAAACTAACCCCGGAAAGTAAACATTACAAATGAAAGAAGAATTATTTATCACCTCAAGCATGCAGTATATAAATACTGTATGGTGTAACTCAATATATAAAATATGGCTCATACAATACAATTTCGTAGATTATAAATCATTTTTGTGACAAAAAGAGTCTGACTGTATGGCATGTGTCGAACAACTGCACTCTGTACTCTTACAATTCGATGCTTCATACCTATTTCTTTTAGACTTGTTACCAGCGCGTTTCGGATGATACTTGCCGCTTACGGTACGACGGGTATAACTCATATGCGGTTTAGTCTCCATATCATTTTTTATTTCCTCTCCCAGTGCTGTGCACTTATTAATTTTCTCCGCCTGGCTGGTTTGAATATTGAGGTACAGTGGAACAGCAATGTCTACGAAATAGGCCATTTTGGCACCCTTATTTTGAAGGGCAGTATCAGGACTATTTCCCAACATTATCTGGTCAGTTAAAACAGATCTGTCCCAGAACATGTTGTGCTCCTTGTTTCCAAGCACGTTTAATGGCTGATAGTTATTGTACGCCACATTTGATCTGAGTAGTCCACATGCCATCGCAAGTTCATGATGCAGGATTTTGGCTACATCGTTGTGCATCTTAGTGTATTGCACACTAGCCATTAGAGAACAGCCACCAATTACACGTTCGATGGTTTCTAGCGCCCAGGTGCACCTGCGGCATCGTTCATCTGACACATTCTTGTTTAAAATATGTCTTTTGTGATTACTGCCAACGGCCGTAGCCGTGTTGAAACACCGGATTGCGTGAGATCTCCGAAGTTAAGCAACATTGGGCGTGGTCAAGATATGGATGGGTTGCCACGCGCTGTTGGTGGTAAGGGTATGGAGGAGCGGAAGAGAATTGGCCACTCTACCATACGTAAACTCCGGCTCAGGCACACCTCTGCGGAGTTTCGGACCTGCCTTTGGGCAGAATACACCCTTACCTTACCTTAGTAACTACTTGTAACTATGAGCCGGTCTTGGATTATAATGACGAACCCCTCGGCTTCACTGAAGAATAAGCCAAGCTTCAGCCATAACTTTGATAATACACGGTCGATGTAGTGTTGATTTAGCATATACTATGGGGGCGTGCACCATGAAGTTATTTTTGCTTCAACATCTTACTACGTTGTTCGATTGGAAAACAATTCTCTCAGCGAGTCATGTTTCTTGTCATTCTTAACAATCGCCTCGTGTACACTTCTAATGACAAAAATGTACCACCGTACATATTCCAGCTGCTTGACATGGGCATTTACAAGATTAATATTATTAAGATGATGCTGAATGTGATTATTATTATTATTATTATTATTATTATTATTATTATTATTATTAATATTATTATTATTATAATTACTGTCCGACTCCTTGGCTGAATGGTCAGCATTGAGTCCTTCGGCTTAGAGGGTTCCGGCTTCGATTCCCGGCCGGGCCCGGGATTTTAATAGCATCTGATTAATCCTTGTGGCTCTGGGACTGGGTATTTGTGGTTGTCGCAACACTTTCCTCTTCATATTTAGACAACACACTACACTACCAAGCACTACAGAAGCACGCAATAGTGATTACATCTCTCCGTATAGGATTAACGTCGGGAAGGCCATCCGGCTGTAAAATAGGGCCAAATCCACATGTGCGGCACAGTTCGCACTCGAGACCGCATAGTTGTGGGAAAGGCGGAATAAATTATTATTATTATTATGATTATTATTATTATTATTATTATTAATATTTTTATTATTATTATTATTATTATTATTATTATTATTATTATTATTATTTATATGGAAATTGGTGCATACTGACAGCACTCAGCATGAACAACAACTCGCGTAGGTGGTTCTCAGAAACACGCATGATATTTGTATCTCTCTCTCACCGAATCTCGCTGGCACGACTTAGCTTTTTGGTGACGGGATAATGCGTTTGCTCATGTGACAGCTGATTTTCCTTAGGCTGTGTCTCAGTCTTAACCTTGGTTTTGACAATATGAAGGTGACTGCGGTATGAGGGATGCTAGTAATGCCATTCCTTATGCAGCCAGTCCCTGCTATGGATGGTGTGGAAAATATTGCTCATAGGGTCGGTTGGTGCATGCATTTGAGTGGGCGTGGTAGACATATATAATAGCAACTTCTGGCTCAGTGAGGAAAGCAACAGGCAATTACGTCACTCCTAATACGCCTTTACAGTGATGCCAAGGCCAACTACGACAGCTAATCTTGGAGCTGTTGTGGAGCCAACCGGCCTTCGGACTGAGGACTAAACGTAGGCCTACATAGCCCACATATACAGTATATTCCACCGTTACTAGCCGAGATGATAAAAGCATGCTAGTTACCCCTCGAAGGTTGTGGATTCGATTGCCCGTCAGGAAGTTGAAATTTTTGAAATTAGTTTTTATTTCATTTCAGGAGGTGTACATGACCCTAAGGTTTACTCAGCCTTATCCAAAAATGAGTACTGTACCTGGTAAAGGTAGACGGGCATACAGCTAATCACTCAGTGATGAGGTTAGGGATAAGGCAGCCTTTACTTTCTGCACCTTTGCTTTGCCCTGATTTACATGACGAGTTACATTAAGCTCGAAACGAAGTTTATAGATGCGGTTAACTGGTAGACTGTTAGAAAACGATTCTATTCATATTACTATACATTTGGTAACTTAACTGGCTTGGCGCTCGTCAGGCTTGCGGCTACATGGAGCTGGCATAGGACAGTAATTCGTGCCGAGCTGAGTGACTCAGAAGGTTAAGGCGATGGCCTTTCGACCCTACCTTGGCAGGTTGGATCCTGGCTCAGTCCGGTGATATTTGAAGGTGCTCAGGTATTGTACTTCACCCTCATGTCGGTAAATTTACTGGCACGTAAAATAACTCCTGTGGGACTAAATTCCGGCACCATGGAGTCTCCGAAAACCGTAAAGATAGTTGGTGGGACGTAAATACAATCAGATCATTATTAGAGTGAATATGTCATGTAAACATCCATTCCTACAGTACTGTACAGTAAGGTTCATGTTCCTTTACACCCATGCATAGGAAAATGAACACAAACGAAAATTGTTCTAATGGACAGCACGTGCCCGGGAGGTGTGATGAGTCTTAAGGGATAGGAAAAGCATTCACGGTTTTGGCACAGCAGCAAAGGCATGTGAAGGACTTGATGCGTCTGGTTGACATTTCACAAACAATTAAAGTATGAATTAGAAATAATGTTCATTTTGGGCCCTTGAAAGAGAATTCACTTCCTATTCAAAAATAGTAACACCGAGCTCGATAGCTGCAGTCGCTTAAGTGCGGGCAGTATCCAGTATTCGGGATATAGTAGGTTCGAACCCCACTGTCGGCAGCCCTGAAAATGGTTTTCCGTGGTTTGCCATTTTCACACCAGGCAAATGCTGGGGCTGTACCTTAATTTAGGCCACGGCCGCTTCCTTCCCACTCCTAGCCCTTCCCTGTCCCATCGTCGCCATAAGACCTATCTGTGTCGTTGCGATGTAAAGCAATAAAAAAATGTAACCATGAGATGTAGGCTACTTAGAAAAGTTCATATGCAATTTGTTTCTAACTATAAAAAATATGCTTCTATATTTCGGCGTATGTTTTACTCGATATAAAAAAAAATTCTGAAGAAATATTCACGTGCATTTTCTTCGGAATTGGGAGAATTCAGTATGACCAGGCGAGAATACGCCGGGGAAATGTACCAGATACTTACAATCGTGCTGTCTGCTAGGGGGCCAGTCAGTGAATATGCGATTCAAGTCGGAAGAAAATGTATGTCTGGGATCCTGAAAAGTGAATACGCTGTCTAAACCGTGGTCCTAAACAAGCATAGAGCCCAACAACTGCAGCCTACTTAGAATCCAACTTATTAGAAAAGAATTCTGATGTATTTTCTGTCTAACTCGTACAGATTTTGAAGAGAATTATTTTTACATTTTTGGTGTATAATTTACCTGAGAAATCTTATCAGAAATAAGGGAAATAGGGAAGAAGTTCAGAGTTTTGTATTCAAACTGCCACAATAATGATTGTGTGCAGTTTTTTTGTAATTATAAAGTTTTGCCAGATAACTGCGCTTTTTGTCATGTACAGCTGTATTAACGAAAGCTGAAGCCGGATGTGCAGCTTGTATTTGTGGATGTCTTCATGTGTTCTATATGTTGTACCTGCAATTCCTGAGGAATGCTATCACATTTCAGGAAGATGAACATTTAAAAGGCCAATCATGGGATGCTGCTATACCGGGCGATCCGAAAGTTTGTACAGAAGCTGAAGTAGCCCATTCAGAGGTGGAAGTACAACAACTTACGAGTAGGAACGTATAGTCTAGAAAAAAAACCTGTGTCAGTGGAAGCAAGCATTGACATGTCAGGACCGACATAATGGACAATTTATTTTATTTTTCCAAAATGCTCTAAATTCATAGATAATGCAGAGATTACAGTCAAAGAAGTAAATTAATCATTTTGGCACACACAGTATTGACATTTCAGGACCGACATAATGGATAATTTAATTTATTTTTTCAAAGGATTTAAATTCTTAGACAGTGCAGAGATGACAATCAGCGAAGTTAGTCATTTTGGCATACACTGAAATTAGGCGATATAGTTACATATACGCCAAGAGTAATTATCGTTAAGCTATTGCTGTAGGACATAAGATTGTATGGCGCATGCTCCGTGTTGTGTACCAGTGCTGTGTTGAAGAGGTGAATTGTTATTTCCCATTTCTTTCGCACTATTTATACGTTTTAGTGTGAGCGTGCTTAAGGTTTTCTAAATCAAAATGATTCGAACTTATCCTTAATTGGATACTTGATATTTAGTGTTTAAAGCACAAATACTGAAGAAAGTATGTAGTAGTCTATGCAGGGTACACAGTCCTGGAAGAGGAAGAAGAAAGAATTTGAATGGACGCCCCTAAAGGACGCTGCGGTATTTGAACACACACATTATTTTACAGCATTCAAAATACGTTCTTCCATTTCTCTTGCACAGTGCAAAGGCTCCCATAAGTATCGTCACTACGCCTATCCAAGTCTAACGTCCTCAATATTGCCATTCTGTCTGAAGTAGTTCATACGTTATCTGCAAAAAATCTACCACATATTTACCACACGCTGGATGTTTAACCTATCCAGCATGCTTGAATATGCTTGAATATTTTTTTCATGTTGGAAACCATGACTGCGCAGGCAAAATCGAGAGTAGAAGCTAGTATAAAATTAAATAATACAACCTAGCTATTAGTGTTAGGTAACTGTTAATATTGTGAACACAGTCATGGGACCTCCTGATCACGTGGATTCGGAACAATGAATACGAAATTTTAGAATTACAAAATTCATAAAATGACCGGGATTTGAACCGCGGCCACTGTGTTGATAAACCTGTGATTATAGCACTCAGCTATCATGTCCCAAATAATAACAATAATAACAATAGTGATATTTCCCAATTGCGATGTTTTTGTTAATTAATAATAATAATAATAATAATAATAATAATAATAATAATAATAATAATAATAATAATAATCATCATCATCATCATCATCATCATGATAGGCCTTTGCTGGCGGGAATTAGCGCTTACAGTGCACCGTGTCCTCTGGTATAGGCTAGAGCAATTTTGTTACGTTCAATGACCTGTCTCACTCTTATGTTTACCTCGCGAGTTGGCCGTGAGGTTAGAGGCGCTTGGCTGTGAGCTTGCATCCGGGAGATAGTGGTTTCGAATCCGATTGTCGGCATCCCTGAAAATGGTTTTCCGTTGTTATCCATTTTCACACCCGGCAAGGCCTGTACCTTAATTAAGGCCACGGCCGCTTCCTTCCAACTCCTAGGCCTTTCGTATCCTATGGTCGCCATATGACCTATCTGTGTCGGTGCGACGTAAAGCCACTAGCAAAAAAATCTTATGCTTGGCATTGACAGTATGAAAGTGACGGAGGTATGAGCGAAGCTAGTAATGCCATTCCTTATGCAGGCAGTCCTGCTATGAATGATGTGAAAATGTTGCTCATGGAGTCGATTGATGCATGCATTTCAGTGGGTTCAGCAGACTGGTGTGTAATCGCAACTTCTGGCTTGGTGAGGAATGCAACGGGAAACTAACTCACTTCTCATTTCCCTAGTACGCCTCCTCAGTGATCCCTAGGCAATCTATGACTGCTGATGGCGGGACTGTTGAGGATACAACCATCCTTTGGGCTGAGGACTGAACATACATACACAATAATAATAATAATAATAATAATAATAATAATAATAATAATAATAATAATCGTCATTGTAGTCGTTAAAATGCCTTATTATATATTTTGCGCAGCAAATTCAGAGAAAGTGGGGGTCACTGGACCTGCCAATCAGATAGCTCGTTATCTGTCCTGACTATGTAGATGAACGGTAATATTTCCTCAGTTCGGTTTTTCCACGAACTGGATGATTGAAACTGTGGTTTCTGTTCAGCTCGATTTCAGAGACAGTCAGGCTGCGGTAGTGTCGCAACGAAGTTAAGCTTGAGGTAGGTAATGAATGACAGTCCAAGGGCTAATAAACATCCTCAATCACGTGACTTGGCTCATGCATTCATAAAGAGCATTGCACCATTCTGTACTTGGTAGGCAGTCGGTACCGTCCATACATCCTAGACACGACGATCGTAAGCAAATGAGATAATCCTAGAGCAATTGTCACGTCCTCGGCGAAATCCTCAATACTTCACTGGGGAAATGTTTATGACCAAGCGTGTTTTGAATTGAGATATGCAGTGTTTTAAGCAGAAGATGGTACCAAGATCGTAAAAACTAAAATGCAGCTTATGGAGGACACAGTCGTTATGAAATTCAGCAATACAAACCCCATGGCGCTACAGATCGGATGGATCTTGATCCACTAAGCGGCCGCTGCTTAGTCCGAAGACTTGCAGATAAAAAAGATGATGCGTGAGCAGCACAGCGAATCCTCTTGGCCGTTATCATTGGCTTTCAGTCCTCGCGTCCAAGTAAAAACACTTGACCTTGACGGGAATCGAACCCAGTCCTCCCTGGTGCGAGGAAGGTTCACTAAATCTAGACCGCGGGGCAGCATAACCCTGTATAGCCTTCCTTTACTACTACTACTACTGAATAATAATAATAATAATAATAATAATAATAATAATAATAATAATAATAATAATAATAATAATAATAATAATAATAATAATAATAATAATAATAATATTCTGGTGCAGCCCTTGTAAGACAGACTCTTCGATGAAGATGGGTGGTGTCTGATGTGTATTGGAAACTGCCTGTTTGTGAGGTGGAGAATAATGTGTACGGTCAAGGTAACTAACAGTTTAGAGTTTAGAACTGAAATACCACGACGCGACTGCCTATCGGAATTACTAAAAGCGTGCTCTGTTCACCTGTGAGTATATGGGTTTTGATTGTCCGTTGGAGGTCCAAAAACTTCGGACAGGTATCTGAAAAGGCACAAGGGCAGAGGTTCAGTCAGATTACACCATAATAGAATTCCCGATTAATTCCTGGGTGCAAAAGAGGCGTTGTTAATACCAGGT